>NW_028274812.1:51306032-51609063 GCF_037043125.1 Eumetopias jubatus
AATAAATATTGCAGAACAAACAGGAATTAAGTGGACCAGGGAAAAGGAGAAGGGCATTCTGGTAAGAAGGGACGAAGGAATATTGTGCAGATATTGGCAAAGTAGATTAAGTTATATTTTCTTACCACAGATCATATCCTAAATGTTTTGGAAAGATTATTATATTCTCACTAAATTCCTGTTGTCTGTCTGCTGTGTTGCCATTTCCTACTTGGTAATAAAATTCACTTGGATCTCCTTTATTCCATGTTGATGATAACTGGAAATAAAGAAAGAGGAAGCAAAATTGGGATTTAGGCAGAATTATGAAGGAGGCAAAATCCCTCTCTTTCTCCTGTAACTATCTCTCCTCTCCTCCCTTTCCCTCATAGTGGCTTCATTTTATTTTCTGTACTAGATAGTATCCCAGCATTCTAGCCAGAGTTTACAAACTGGTGACTGGAAGCTCAGGTTATGCCTGCAGTCAGTGTTTTGTTTGACACACACAGTGGTTTTAAAATTCTTGAACTGGAAAGCCTTGAATGGGCATGCCTGGTTTTGTTTTGTTTTTTCATTACAATCCCCATCTTACACCTGACTTTCTTCATTCATTTTACAATGTTCACATTAACATTTCACATTCATGTATGTGATCTGCTTGGCCCCTTTGGGCATTTGACTTTGTTACACCAACTCTAGACCTCGCTATGCTTTCTCCCACAATTTGAATTATTTTGTGTTTTAATTTTTGAATACCCTGTTTCTGATGAGGGACACAGTTGTTATGGGTTAATTGGATAATTGTATTGGCTAGCTAATTGGTCACTTTCCAGATTACATAGCCTTAAATTTTCAGGTTTTGGTTAGAGTTAGTGCCATTAATGGTAGAAATTTCACTCATTATAGCAAAAACTAATAGATGTGGGAGCAGAATTGGTGAATCTTTTTTCATCCGAAAGGACTTTCTGACCTCAAATTTTATTATTTAGGCATACTGTTTTTATCTGGTGCATCAATTCAAATTAGAGGTTAAAGAAACTGGGATTGGAAGCAAGCTAGCTAAGATTTAATTCTGAATGTACCAATGAACTCTCTGTGTTACTTTGACTATATTATGATGGCATTGTCTTTTTCAGTATTAATGTTAGAATTTTATTTTGATTGTTATAACATCTTTTTAAAAACTTAGCCCTTCAGCATTTGGCTTTGTTTTAATACATCTGTTATAGCAGAAAAATCTAGATCGTCCTCATGAACCAGAAAAAGTGCCGAGAGCGCCTCATGACAGGCGGAGAGAGTGGCAGAAGCTGGCCCAAGGCCCGGAGCTGGCGGAAGATGATGCTGATCTCCTACATAAGCATATTGAAGTTGCTAATGGCCCAGCCTCTCATTTTGAAACAAGGTTTCTTTTTTGTTTGTTTGTTAACAAAATTAATGATAAAATACTGGCTCTGTTTCTAATATCTATGCCTCTAATTCTTAGGTCCTGAATTGTTGAACCAGCAGACCCTGCTTTAGCTATAGAAATAATTTTGAAACCCTGACCACTGTGAGCCTACTAAAGTCTGATCTTGGGCCAGTCGTTTTCATACCTGGATTTTAGTTTTGTCATCTATAGAAAGAGGTGGTTGGAATAGATGATCTTCAGGGTTGTTTTAGCTTTCATATGAAGTCTCCATGCTTTCTCAGGCAGAGTCTGCTAGAATTTCATAATAGAGGAATGGGGTCTGGAATGTTTTTGAAATATTACTGATTCACTACATATAAAGTAGGAGCTGAGAAAGGGTAATATTTTGTTCCTTTTTCTTTCTCCTGACTCCCTTTCTATGCCACATCTCCCACCTCAGTTACATCAGGAATTTTAAACAACATTACTCATCCCCTTTTGCAGAACTATAGAATAGGTCTTTTTTCCTCTCTCAGTAGCCATGGCCCCATCTAAGTAACATGCTATCCTAACTAAACATTATACTAGCATCTTTCTGTAAAGGAATTTGTGTATAGTTGAATGAGTATAGTTATTATTATATATATTATAGTTACTGATTTTTGAATGGAAAAGAGCTTAAAGTTTTCTTTGGAATAATACATGTAAATTATTAGGCTCATATCTTGGCCAAGTTTAGGAGTAATATACGTGTAAGATACTATTTATATGCATTACTGGAAGAAAAAGACCAAAAAGGATTGAGATTTATTTTAAAAAGTAATCTATAGGGGCGCCTGGGTGGCTCAGTCGTTAAGCGTCTGCCTTCGGCTCAGGTCATGACCCCAAGGTCCTAGGATCGAGCCCCTCATCCGGCTCCCTGCTCAGCGGAGAGCCTGCTTCTCCCTCTCCCACTCCCCCTGCTTGTGTTCCCTCTCTCGCTGTCTCTCTCTCTGTCAAATAAATAAAATCTTTAAAATAAATAAATAAATAAAAAGTAATCTATAGATAAACATTTTTTTCTACTACTGTTAAGTAATTATGATATTACCTTACCCGGTAACATAAGTACAATACAGTTAATCCTTGAACAACGAGGGAGTTAGGGGCACCAATCCCTTTTGCAGTCAAAAGTCCACATGTAACTTTTGACTTCCCAAAAACTTAACTACTAATAGACTACAGTTGACTGGAAGCCTTACTGAGAACATAGTCATTTAACACATATTTTGTATGTTATGTGTATTATATACTGTACTTTTATAATAAAGTAAGCCACAGAAAAAATGTTAAGAAAATCATAAAGAAAATACATTTACAGTGCTGTACTATAAAATAAAAAACCTCATATAAGTGGATGTGCTCAGTTCAAACCTGTGTTCAAAGTCAGCTGTATTTTCTAACTTCCTCTGTGTACATTCGTCCCCAGCATGCACTACAATCAGTAAATATTTATAAATCTTAAGTCACGTGTTGCTTTGTTGTTACTCAGTTATTTTCTGAGTACCCTACCACCCTAACAAACACCAAAAAGACAAAACAATATAATTAGCCATCTCCGTGGTGCTAGTATCATGGAGGCCTTTCTCACTGATAAAGACATTTGGAAGTCATTTAGGTTTAAGAGAGCAACGAGATATCCTAATGGTAGAAAATTCCAGTTTTCATATTCTAGCTTTTCGTCATTGGCATCGTGTTTTAAAGGAAAAAAATGAGAGAGACAGATAGCCTTGAACACAATTTGCCAAAAGTTAATTACTTTCTTTTCTTGTTTATAAGATTCTATATGTAATACTTTTTATTCTTTTGAATTGAATTAGTATTATTAGTAGGTTGCATTGTGAGCAGCATTCTTTGTTTTAAAAGCAGTAATAAATTTCTAAAGTTTCTTAGTAGTGGTTAAAATATTGGCATTCAAAGGATACATGTTAAATATCTCCTGTAGAACACTTTACTACACCAGTAATTCAAGAGAAATACACTGATACTGTATTTTTTTTTTTTAGACCTCAGACATATGTGGACCATATGGATGGATCTTACTCACTTTCTGCCTTGCCATTTAGTCAGATGAGTGAGCTTCTGACTAGAGCTGAGGAAAGGGTCTTAGTCAGACCCCACGAACCTCCTCCACCTCCACCAATGCATGGAGCAGGGGATGCCAAACCCATACCGACCTGTATCAGGTATGTTGGGACAGGCACATGATATTTGTTCCTAGGGGTTGGTAACCTTTTTCTTGAAAGGCCAGTTAGTAAATATTTTAGGCTTTGTGGGCATACATTCTCTGTCACAGCTATATACTCAGCTCTGCCATTGTTGCGTGAAAATAGCCATAGACTGTACATAAATAAATGCCTGTTTGTGTTTCAACGAAACCTTATTTACAAAAACAGAGAGCAGTTGACACGTTCTCGGGGAAAATTTAGTGAATGAGAATTTACTTTAAAGATTAAAGTGTGTTTCATTTTATTATAGCTTTCTTATCAAGCACATGATGTGCAGTATATTAATAAAAATTAAGAATTTCTGGACTGTGGTAAAGGACTAAGAAATGGGAACCAAAGGTGTGATTCTAAGTGTTAATTTGCTATTATGGGGAATACTCCCGAGAATTTGAGAGAAAAGAGGCAATAATCTTTCAGTAAAGCAATTTTGAAGTTGAATTTTGTCCATTGTTACCCAGATTATAAAATTTTTAGTAGGTAAATAGAGACCAGCTTTATAATTTTCAGTTAAAAAAATCAGCCTTCTGTCACTGAGTCATTTGATGTTCCATCCTCAGGAAGGAAGAGAGCCATAAATTTCCTTTTGTGGCTTGTAATTAGTTGTTATTGATTTAACTGAAATGACATATGATGAGTCTTAATAGCTTCAGTATCAATGCAGCGTTTAATGGCCACAGGTATTGCTACAAATACTGTAATATGATAAATGTTGAGTCATTATAAAGACTCCTATCACAGCATAAAATTGAACATTTTATTTATCAAAGTAAGCATAAAATGCTTGAGTGTATATGACAGGTGCATGGAAGGATGAGACCATTTAGAATATTACAAACGAAAGCACCACCTCTTCATTTTCTTGTTGCTACCTTCCCTTCACCCTAAATACTGAAGAATTTTTAATTTCTTTAGGAACATGTTAATGCATCTACCCTGATACAATGACTGATAGTTGTATCTTTCCTGTGGTTCTTTCTTTCTCTTTTAATAACTTGCTAGGATTTCTTTATCTTCAGTTCTGCTACAGGTTTGATGGAAAATCGCCCTCAGTCACCAGCTACAGGCAGGACACCTGTGTTTGTGAGCCCCACTCCCCCACCTCCTCCACCACCTCTTCCATCTGCCTTGTCAGCTTCTTCCTTGCGAGCCTCAATGACTTCGACTCCTCCCCCACCAGTACCTCCCCCGCCTCCACCTCCAGCCACTGCTTTGCAGGCTCCAGCAGTACCTCCACCTCCAGCTCCTCTTCAGATTGCCCCTGGAGTTCTGCACCCAGCTCCTCCTCCAATCGCACCCCCTCTAGTACAGCCCTCTCCGCCAGTCGCTAGGGCTGCCCCAGTGTGTGAGACTGTACCAGTTCATCCGCTCCCACAGGGTGAAGTCCAGGGGCTGCCCCCACCCCCACCACCGCCTCCTCTGCCTCCGCCTGGCATTCGGCCACCATCCCCTGTCACAGCTGCAGCTCTTACCCATCCTCCCTCTGGGCTCCATCCAGCTCCATCTACTGCCCCAGGTCCCCATGTTCCATTAATGCCTCCATCTCCTCCATCGCAAGTTATACCTGCTTCTGAGCCAAAGCGTCATCCATCAACTCTACCTGTAATCAGTGACGCCAGGAGTGTACTTCTGGAAGCAATACGAAAAGGTAATTGCCTCATGGCCGTTGAGAGCATTGCTATGGTAGCATTAGAAACTTTCTAAATATTTGACACAGTAACATTTTCCTCACTTATAAAATTTTAGATGATATTTTTGCACAAATGGTTTTTATTTATTTTTTATTTTCTTTATTTTTAGAAGATTTTATTTATTCGAGACAGAGAGATAGAGAGAGAGAGAGCATGAGGAGGGGGAGAGGCAGAGGGAGAGGGAGAAGCAGGCTTCCTGCCGAGCCAGGAGCCCAATGGGGTCCTCGATCCCAGGACCCTGGGATCATGACCTGAGCTGAAGGCAGACACACAACCATCTGAGCCACCCAGGTGCCCCTCACAAATGGTTTTTAGAAAGGAAAGCTATGTTCAACGTATATTTTAAATCATTTTCCAGAAAATATATCACAATTATTTTATTTTCATACTTTGGTAGGGATTCTTAAAATGTTTATGGAATAAATGAGAAATTTAAATATCAGACTTACAGAAAATTTAGTTAAAACCCTTTATATTATGTTTAATATGTATATTAACTCCTTTAAAAATGGTATTTTCTTCAGTGTTAAGGCTGTCCATTTGGTGTATCAGTGACACTTGCTCTACCAGATGCCTTTATAGGATTAACGTTCCTCTCTCAGGAGCCAGCATTTCCTCTTATTCAGCCAGCATTTCCTAGGCACCTACTTTAAGCCAGGCACCAACAGTATAGAATGAATAATAGCGCCTTTCCCTCGATTCCTTGGGAGAATAAAGCCACAGGAAATATACTCAACAACATTCATTTGACCACTGGTTAACTTTTTAGGGGGGCTGCTGAGTAGGGAGGCACAGTAGACCATCATGGCTAAATAAACTGTAGATACTCACTGGGATAGCTGGTAAGTTTGACCAACTAGTTTTATAGATAATGAAAGAATTAATTGACCAAATTAATATGATTCCAAATATGATCCCTTCAAATTCTTTTTAATAGATCTTGCTTTTCATTTTCCTGGTAGTATTTCTCACATGTATTTGATTTTATTCCAGAAAGATTAATAATATGTAGTATTTAGTATTTTGGTTTACAATGAATGCTTTGGTTTTTCTATATCAGGTATTCAGCTACGCAAAGTAGAAGAGCAGCGTGAACAGGAAGCTAAACATGAACGCATTGAAAATGATGTTGCCACCATCCTGTCTCGCCGTATTGCTGTGGAGTATAGTGATTCAGAAGATGATTCAGAATTTGATGAAGTAGATTGGTTGGAGTAAGAAAAATGCATTGATAAATATTACAAAACTGAATGCAAATGTCCTTTGTGGTGCTTGTTCTTTGAAAATGTTTGGTCATTCCAGTGTTTTGCTTTCTTTTCCTTATGATAAATAACCCTTATCCTCCATAATTTTTGATTTCTAAGAAAAATAATAGCATACATTTCAAACTAAATGTTTTACAGTGGCTTATCTTTTTTATTTTTCCCTGAAAAGATAATTTGGTCAAAAAACCACTAAGTATTAAGCATGGACAGCTGTTGTTAGAGTAGCAGATTCAGTTTTTTGAGATATCTTAATTGTGCACTTTGTGAATTTTAATTTAAAGAAAGCAACTGAGATTGAAATCTTGAGGGCAGCTGTATCTATTAATGAGCCTTATTCCATTTCCTGATGTTTTAAAAGAAGAAACACTGCCTTGATTATATGAATACACTCAGAAAGTACACTTAGCTAGTAGTATTGAATTCTCTTAAAGGAATGCTTGAATTTTTTTTAATTATTGTTTTACCGTTTTTAAATATTTGCCTTATTTGAATGTTTAGCAGCACCCCCTTTCCACTTATATATTGTGTGGTACGATTTTGCTTGCCTATAAGAGTTTAAAAAATTTCCATGTGAAATACTCTGACATAAACATACATGTAACTTACATTAACTGTTAAGAATTAACAGTCTGATTTAATAAATGGTTCATTTTAAAGGTTCATGGGTGTTGCTCTTTGAATCAAACTGTTTCTGATAATTTATCAAATATATATAAAGTAGGCTTTTAATACATAGATAGTAAGCAAAAAATGTTAAAACCACTTAAGCTGTATAATTTCCTCTTAATTAAAGAGATTCATGTTGTCTGGTATGTAAGGTAGCTTTTATATCATTTTATCCTAAGGTCACAAAAATCAGTATTTTTTAACTCATGCTCTTAAATTAAAATCTCAATGTGCTGTCTAATTTCAACACAACTTGACTTCAGTTTAACAGCATTCTTAATTATATTTTACAATGATAAAGTGAGTTGTTAATGTTTACACAGTCCAGATTAAAGGATGGAGGGAAAGCAGCATTAATATTAGATTGTTTAATGTGAAGTTTTTGTAGTTGGACTGTAAAAGTGACAGTAGTCTTCATCCTTTTACAGTGCAATTTCTAGCTCCTCCCATCAAGACATGGGTTCTTTTCCACCACCCCCCCCCCCCGCCTTGGATCTGAGTGTTGCTGAGACTTGTTCTAGCCAATAGCATTGTCTCAGGTTAAGCCTGCTAGAAGATCAGAAACCTCATACAGAGAGCTGTGCCAAGTGAGACCATCTTAGACCAGCCAAGCACAAGCTCACCCACTGGCCAGCCGTAAACAGATGAGCAAGATTAGCTAAGATTAGCCCAGCTCAGAAGAATTGTTCAACTAACCTATAAATTTATGAGCAAAAAAATAATGCTTATTGTCTCATACCTAAGGTTTGAGATGGATTATTTCATATAGCATTAGTGCAACAGTAATAGATAGCTGATAGATGAGGTCATTGGTAACTTGATAATTTGGGGGTTATTTAGGTAAATAACTAATGACCCGTACTCCTTGTGGAATAAGAATGAGGAACTAAGTTCTATTGTGGCAATAGTTTGGACATTAAAAAAAAAATTTCCTAATAGTTCTAATTAACAGAAGATTTGCTTTGTTCTTTTGGGTAGCTTTGCCTAGAACAAGAGATTAGATAGTGGGGGCACCTGTGTGGCTCAGTCGGTTAAGTATCCGACTCTTAGTTTTGACTCAGGTCATGATCTCTGGGTTGGGCTCTGTGCTGAGTGTGAAGCCTGCTTAAGATTCTCCCTCTGCCCCTCCCCCCACACCCCACCCACCCACTCACATGCACACACATGCTCTCTCTCTCTCTCTCTTTCTCTCAAAAGATTAGTGATTTGAGATTTCCTTCAACTTTACAAATATATATGTATATGTTGAATTCAACTCAAGAAAATATGACACAATTTAAAGTTTATCCTCCTAAGTGTGTAAAAGGCAGTGGCAGTATATAGTTTTTATAAAGCTCAGTTGGGCCAGTAACCAAAATGTAATGGTACTGGCATTGGAGTAGTTACGGGTAATAAAAAAGGAAATGGTTGGGGGTTTCTTAATAATAGAAGTGGATCTGCTTTAAAGCCTGGCAGTACATATCCTAAATAGTTCATGAGATTATTTTGTTGTTTGGAACATTCCTGAAAGATAAGAAAGTGCCCGTAGACTGAAGGGGCCTTATGTGTCATATCTATTTTGAAAGCAGAATAACCTTTCAGTCTAGATATTTCAGCTTAACTTGGTGATAGAATTTTGGAACAACTGTTCAGTGGTCAATTTTAATACCCTAAGAATGAAAGTTACTGGACAATTACTGTCTTCTTCTTACTGAATTATATTACTATTCCACTAGGTCATGGAGCATAGAGGCAGGAAAAATGAATTGTATATCATGGAGAAATAATTGGCTTCACTTTTTTTGGTCAGAATTGTTACCCGTTTACCTCCCCATATTGCCAAATTCAACAAATACTTTTTAGTCCTTAAGTTATTTGACCTTTAGTCTGTAAAAAATACATACAGAATATATTCTGTGCATATTCTGTGTATTGTTTTCTGTGTATATTTCTCATTTTCACTCCACTGTTCCTTGAAGCTGTCTCTGGCTTTTTTGTCTGTGATGCTGTTCTTTCCCCTTCACAATAATGGTAAGACAGAAGAGGAGGGGAATATTTAGCTGCAGTGGAGCTTAGGAGGACATTCAGTCATTATAGAGGGAAAAGAAGTGTGTCTATAACTTTTTCTAAGGAATATTTGTAAGTTCCATATTTATAAGTAATTTTAAATTAGAACCACTGCTTTTCAAAACTTACCTATTTAGGCAGATGAGATGACTTCTGAAGCATTTTCATGTTATAAATATTTATTAAAAGACAATTAAGGAAAATGTTCATTTGGATTGTGTTCTGTAAGTTACAAAACACCTCCTTTTATTTTCACTTTCGGAAAGCCCTACCCTTTCTTCAACATCCATCTCACATCCATATTCTCATAAAGTCTTCTCAGATCACCACGACTGGAGTTCATATATATTCCTTTTCAATTTTTCTAATTCTTTTATTATAAGCCTTCTTCAAGTACACTTAAATGCCATTTTGCATTACAGTTATTACCTATTCAAGCTTGCCAAATAGATTACT
Source organism: Eumetopias jubatus (assembly GCF_037043125.1). Taxonomy (NCBI): domain Eukaryota; kingdom Metazoa; phylum Chordata; class Mammalia; order Carnivora; family Otariidae; genus Eumetopias; species Eumetopias jubatus. The sequence goes on from NW_028274812.1 coordinate 51,315,787, forward strand.
CACAAGAGAAAAGGGGCCTTGTCTTAAACAGGCAACTCATAATTATCTCTTCTTGTAAACAGATTCCGAAATAAACTTTTTTTCTTCTGTCCCCTGGTGCTCTTAAAATCATATCTTCCTAGGCACTGCTCCTGCTTAGAAAAATTTCCTCCATTAATCTCAGTAACACAGTTGAGCTAAAACTAGTCCTAACTTCATTAAAACTGTGTGTGTGTGTATGTATGTGTGTGTGTGTAATTTAAGAAATGGAAAGCATAAGATTGCCTCTTCTGGCCAAAACTTAAAAGTTACTAATATTTCTGAAGTCTTAAGGCAGAGAGCAAAATTGATGAAGTGTTTTTATTTAATGGGAATATCATGAATTACTTTCAAAACATAGCTTTAACTTTGCCCTTAGTAAACATACTACTGCTGTTTATTTTTTCATTTTCACTCCACCGCATTTACCTTGACCCCAGCTGTTTTTAAAACTACCTCCCTAAAAGTACTGAAGCAAGTACAAAATAAATTATTTAAAGCTCCTGAATAGTTTAAGAAATTCCTTTTTGCAATTCATGATCTCTGTATTGTCTATGTTACATAGTAAAAAAATGTAAATAAACCAATGCAAGATATTAATCATGCAGTATCAGAATTTGAAGATGGCTTTGCTGCATTGAAGTAATGAAAATGAAATATCAAAGTATGATTTTTTTTATGTTAATCACCATACATTACATCATTAGTTTTTGATGTAGTGTTCCATGATTCATTGTTTGCATATAACACCCAGTGCTCCATTCAGTACATGCCCTCTTTAATACCCATCACCAGGCTAACCCATCCCCCACTCCCCTCCCCTCTAGAATGATATTTCTAAGTTGTATCATTTAACTGTAATTAATAAGCTAATCATCTTACTGAAGCCAAACAATAAATAGGAGACACTTAAAATACAAAGAATATGTCTTTTCCTCCCTTTATTCATTGCTGTATGAAGAACAAATTTATTTATGTTCTCCATGATTTGGCTGTAGAATGCATCAGTAATCTCTTGCTTTTCAAGCCTGACAGCCAGGCTGTGAATAAAGAATGAATACCAGCCTTGAATGAACATTTCAGGCACTTTTTTTTTTTTTTTACAGACTTGTTATCAATACCTTTTTCTCATTATTGTAAGGCCAGCTGCTCTTTTTTTCCTTTAGAAAAAAAATTTAAACCACTGACCATGTATTCAAGTCATCTTTCTCAGGATATTTATAGTTTCTCCTCTTTCTTACTGTAGATAAATTTGCTTAGTGGTAATGATTTTGAATATTTTATAGTATCTATATAAATATGTTCCTTAAGTGTATGTGTGTGTTATACTCAAAGACTTCTTAATAAATTTCTTACTTATCCATCCTGCCTTTAGGCTAGCTTTTTCAATACTACTCTTTTGATATAGGACACTGATGTCTCCAGGGGTAATAAAATTTCCCATCCATCTTTTTGGCTCAGAAACAACATAAAAGACGTAAGAACCATCAAATCACAATATGTCTTCTATTGTAATAGCTTCCAATATAACTTAAAGGTATCAATTTTATTCTTACCTTTGAAATCCATGAAATGTTGCACTTCTAACTTTAAAGAAAATCTATAGGAAGTATATCTATCTAGACCATTCCAGATGAAGGAGCACATCTCCTATCATTAATGCTTTGTTTTTATTAATTTTATATTTTGATGTTTCTTTTCATTTATTCAATAAATTTTTTTGATGCCTACAGAGTTACTTTGCTGGGCATTGGGGCCACAGCAGTGAATAGACAGAGCCCTACTTTCCGAGCATACTGATAAACTAACAAAGAACAATGAGTGTTATGTTAGGGAAGCACATAGCACAGAGACCAGACTTAGTCTAGGAAGTCAGGAAAGGCCTCCCAAAGGAAATGACATTTAAAGTTTGATGTGGACCTAGGCGGATAAATATTGAAGTGAGGGTGGACAGTCTACCAGACAAAGGAAGTAGGTGTATGAATGTCTGGAAATGCTTGATACAAAGCATGCATGGTTGGAGGGGTATAAGTAGAAATAAATGAGAAAGGTAAGCAGGAGCAAATCATGAGAGGGTTAGGAACCATATTAAGGAGTTTGCAGTTATTTCGTGGACAGTAAAATTGAAGAAGTGACATATCAGAATAGCATATTGGAAAGATAATTGGCAGCTGCAGTGTGGTAAATGAATTAGAGAGTAGTAAGCTTGGAGGTCAAGAGACCAGTCAGGCTTTGTAATAGATGACATAATAATTAGGGATGGTGGTGACAGAAGAGGTAGATGATTAGATAGATTCAAGAGAAATTCGGGATGTGGAATACACTGGACTTGGTAATTAGAGAGGAAGGAATTGAGGATAACTTCAGAGTCCTGGCTTTCTGATAGACCATTAGAGGAGCGGGGGAGCAGGATGGATGATGCAGTTTGGGACATAAGGTAGGGAAAGGATCACCTACATGGTTGGAGGGAAGAGTTAATCTTGGATTTGTAAAAGGAAACCTCTTTGCAGGAAGGACTGGTCCCAAAAAGTTGAGAAAGTTTCCTTCTAATAGAGGATCTGTTTTCTCTTTGAAGTAGATGACAGTGCTGCCTTGGGTGATTGGGGAGACAGGAAGAATGTCAACAGTTTTAAGAAAAGAGAAGTCATTCAAAACGACTAGTTTAATGCAATAGTCATTGTGATAAATGGGAGAGCTTTAAATTAGGAAATTGTCAGACCGTATTGAAAACATTGTTGAGATTGGTGACCATGAATTTATAGTGGCTCCAGGCTGTACACTCTATGAATTTTTTCCCCCCCTAGGAGTCTGGAGACAGTTGCCAGAAGGAAACCATTGAATTCTTTCAGCATCGGGTTTTGACTGTACTGTGATATGGAAGGACAATCTCTAGGAAAGACTGACTGGTCTCCTTGCTATCTTAACTCCATGATTAAGCTCCAATGTTGGAGTTCTTCTCTATTTTGCCATAATGCTAGTTAGATCTCCTTTTCTCATTAAGTACATTCATAGGCTCTTCTAGATTGTCAGATCACACAGGTGAGTCTTCTCTTGTTTTGAGACTTTATATTCCACCTTCCCTATGCTCAGTATTGTCTTGGTTTTCTTTTATTACGCAGCTTCTCCTTTCTATCCTGTCACACCTGCAGAATTCCTGCTCTATTCCCATTTTAATGTGCTCAGCTACCCTTTATTTTGTTATCTTTCAGATCTAGAAATCTTCTAAGGATTCTGTCAAAGATAATTCTGCCACGAAGGTTCTGTAATTCAAAACAAAGAAGTAGCAAGGGATTTGACTTTTTATCTATCCCTTTCAAGTCTGAGCTGCCTCCTCTGCCTCGTTTACTTTGTCGGCAGGAATCCATTTTCTTTTGAAGATACTGCCCTCAGCTCAAAAAATAAATTCTATGCTTGATTCTATTGATTTTGTTTTTTAGAGCATATAAAATGAGGCCAAATTTTTAGATTTGATTCTTGGATTGATTAATAGCCACCCATCTCAGAAATGTCTGGCATAGGGTCTCAGTAAAACAATCTGGATAATTCAATGTGAACTGCTTACCATTATCAAAAAAATAAAGAGTGGGGCCTACTAACCAAGCACTAAGCCTTTTATTTTGATTTCAAAGACCAGCTGATTCCTTTTGTTTGGTTGTTTAATCTTTTTTATTGTGAAACATGCATAACAGAAAAGTGCATAAAATTTTCAGCTCAGTAATTTACTGCAGCGTGAGTACCAGTATAACCACCATCCAGATCAAGAAATAGAATATTGCTATCACTCTAGAAAGCTCATGCCCCCTCCTAACTACTAGCCCTTTCTTCATCTCCAACCCCAAGGGTAACCACTATCCTAATTTATGGTAGTCACTTCCTTGTTTCTGTCTTAGACTTTCACCACCTAAGTATGTGTTTCGAATATAATAGTTTAATTTTGCCTATATTTTGAACTTTACATCAGTGGTATCTTTTAATATGTGCTTTTTTTGTGTCTGATTTAAAATTTTGTCTGTGAGTTTCAACCATGTTATATGTAAACTACTTGGTTTGTTTTCATTGTTTTATAGTAGTCCATGCTATAAATATGTCACACACTATCCATTCTACTGTTGATGGATATTCTAGTTTGTAGTTTCGGGCTTTTACAAATAGTACTGGTGTGAACATTTTTACATATGTTTCTTGTTCATGTGTGGGCATTTCTGTTAAGTATATACCTAGAAGTGGAATTGCAAAGTCACAGGACATGAGTATCTTCAGCTTTAGTAGATAAAATGCCAAACAGTTTTCCAAAGAAGTTGTACCAATTTATACTCCCACCAGCAGTCTGAGAATTCCTGTTGCTCCACATCCTTGTCACACCTTCTGGTATTATTCTGTTTAGTTTTAGCTATTCTAGTGGGTTTGTGACAGTGTCTGATTGTGGTTTGTTTTCTTTTCCCTGATTACTAATGAGGTTGAGTATCTTTCCATCTGTTTATTAGCTTTATCTTTTCCCCATCTGTGGCTTCTATTCTCACTTTATTGGTGCTCTTTGAAAATAAGTTACTAACTTTCAGGTAGTCCATTTTATCAGTTTTATTCATGATTAGTGTGTTTTGTGCTCTAAGAAATATTTCCCTATGCCAAATTTATAAATGATTACTCTATACTGTCTTCTAGAGACTTTGTTGTGTTACCTTTCACAGTTGGATCTGTAATCCATCTGGAATTGATTTTTATGTGCCATGTGAGGTCAGAGTTAAGTGTCATTTTCTTTTCCTATGGATATCCAATCTAGTTAACACCATTTATTGAAAAGACTATTCTTTCCTCTCTGTGTTGCAGGACCAATTTATAAAAAGTTCATATGTATTTATGTTGATATGATTGCATAATATGACTGTATAATGATGACAGTACAGATATGCACAAATGAGTCTATTTGTAGACCTTAGTCTGTTCTACCAGTCTATTCTTCAACCAGTATCACAGTTTTTTAAATGGTTTACAGTCTTATAGAAAGTGTTGATATCCAAGAAAGCAAACCTGTTTACCTTGTTGTTTTTCTTTAAAATTATCTTTACTTTTTTTTTATTATGTTATGTTGATCACCATACGTTACATCATTAGTTTTTGATGTAGTGTTCCATGATTCATTGTTTGCATATAACCCCCAGTGCTCCATGTAGAACGTGCCCTCTTTAATACCCATCACCAGGCTAACCCACTCCCCACCCCCCTCCCCTCTAGAACCCTCAGTTTGTTTCTCAGAGTCCAGAGTCTCTCATGGTTCATCTCCCCCTCTGATTTCCCCCCCCTTCATTCTTCCCCTCCTGCTATCTTCTTTTTTTTTTTTTTTTTACATATAATGTATTATTTGTTTCAGAGGTACAGGTCTGTGATTCAACAGTCTTACACAATTCACAGTGCTCACCATAGCACATACCCTCCCCAGTGTCTATCACCCAGCCACCCCATCCCTCCCACCCCCCCACCACTCCAACAACCCTCAGTTTGTTTCCTGAGATTAAGAATTCCTCATATCAGTGAGGTCATATGATACATGTCTTTCTCTGATTGACTTATTTCATTTCACTCAGCATAACACCCTCCAGTTCCAACCACGTCGTTGCAAATGGCAAGATCTCATTCCTTTTGATGGCTGCATAATATTCCATTGTGTATATATACCACATCTTCTTTATCCATTCATCTGTCAATGGACATCTTGGCTCTTTCCACAGTTTGGCTATTGCGGACATTGCTGCTATAAACATCGGGGTGCACATACCCCTTCGGATCCCTACATTTGTATCTTTGGGGTAAATACCAGTAGTGGAATTGCTGGATCATATGGTAGCTCTATTTTCAACTTTTTGAGGAAATTCCATACTGTTTTGCAGAGTGGCTGCACCAGCTTGCATTCCCACCAACAGTGTAGGAGGGTTCCCCTTTCTCCGCATCCCTGCCAATGTCTGTCATTTCCTGACTTGTTAATTTTAGCCATTCTGACTGGTGTTAGGTGGTATCTCATTGAGGTTTTGATTTGGATTTCCCTGATGCTGAGCGATGTTGAGCACTTTTTCATGTGTCTTTTGGCCATTTGGACGTCTTCTTTGGAAAAATATCTGTTCGTCTTCTGCCCATTTCTTGATTGGATCATTTGTTCTTTGGGTGTTGAGTTTAATAAGTTCTTTATAGATTTTGGATACTAGCCCTTTATCTGATATGTCATTTGCAAATATCTTCTCCCATTCTGTTGGTTGTCTTTTGGTTTTGTGGACTGTTTCTTTTGCTGTGCAAAAGCTTTTTATCTTGATGAAGTCCCAATAGTTCATTTTTGCCCTGGCTTCCCTTGCCTTTGGCGATGTTTCTAGGAAGAAGTTGCTGCGATTGAGGTCGAAGAGGTTGCTACCTGTGTTCTCCTTTAGGATTTTGATGGACTCCTGTCTCACATTTAGATCTTTCAACCATTTTGAGTCTATCTTTGTGTGTGGTGTAAGGAAATGGTCCAGTTTCATTCTTCTGCATGTGGCTGTCCAATTTTCCCAACACCATTTGTTGAAGAGACTGTCTTTTTTCCATTGGACATTCTTTCCTGCTTTGTCGAATATTAGTTGACCATAGAGTTGAGGGTCAATTTCTGGGCTCTCTATTCTGTTCCAATGATCTATGTGTTTGTTTTTGTGCTAGTACCATACTGTCTTGATGATGACAGCTTTGTATTAGAGCTTGAAGTCCGGAATTGTGATGCCGCCAGCTTTGCTTTTCTTTTTCAACATTCCTCTGGCTATTCGGGGTCTTTTCTGGTTCCATACAAATTTTAGGATTATTTGTTCCATTTCTTTGAAAAAAGTTGATGGTATTTTGATAGGGATTGCATTGATTATTCTTGGCCCTTTGCATTTCTATATACACTTTATTTTATTTATTTATTTTAAAGATTTATTTATTTGAGAGAGCGAGAATGAGAGAGAGAGAGAGTACATGAGAGGGGGGAGTGTTAGAGGGAGAAACAGGCTCCTCGCTGAGCAAGGGAGCCCAATGCGGGACTCGATCCAGGGACTCCAGGATCATGACCTGAGCCGAAGGCAGTCGCTTAACCAGCTGAGCCACCCAGGCGCCCCTCTTTATACATTTTAGAATCAGATTGGCTGCTAACAGATTGAACATTTAGATGCAGCTATAGCTAGATTTGCCTTGGTAAGTGGGAGCCCACTATGTGGTCTTCACTTTTGCCACAGTGGCTGCTCAGTTCATATGCCTTCATGTAAATTTTCCTGGCCTTCACATAGTAGACCTCCATCAACTGAGCAATTAAATGTCTCTGAAATTCTGTGACTCAAATGAACAAATCTTCAGTCAGCTGCTCAGTTATATCTGCTCCTCCAAAGCCAGAAATAAGGGCCTTTTTGTAAGCAACCCAACTAAGCTCTCACCCATAGTCTCAACCTGCTTGTTACCAGCCCTTACATTCTCATTAGCCCTCTGCAGAACATCATAGCAACTTGGCAATAACCAGCCAACCCTGCTGTCTTTTTAGGCATTGTTCTCCTCATTTCATTCAAATGTGTGAATCATTATGCATGCAAGGGCAATCACCTCTCCAGGATGTTTTCTTACATCACCTTAGGTGAAATCTGTAGCAGTTTGGCTGTATCCATGCCCCGCATACCACTCAGGGTAACATTCCTCTTTGCCTGCCAGGTGATGAATAAGCCAGTCCAAAACTCCATCCTACCACTTGTGTTCTTAGACCACTCCTGCCTCCACCTATGTTAGTTTAGGTCCTCTGAGATACATATGAAAGACAGGATTAGATGTGCAGGATATTTATTAGGGGAGGGAAAGGGAAAGGGACCAAAGAAGGCATGTGGAGGGCCTTTGGATGGTGAGAGGAGGGAAAAAGGAAGATTTGTTGAAAAGTGTCTCAGACTACAGAGCTATTCTAAAAGTTTTGGTTAGGCCTATGGGGAGTCTTCATTCCAAAGTTGCCTGTTAGAGGGATGGGCCACTATTACTAACCCTGCTGTGCTTAGTCATTGGCTAGGAGCAGCATAAGGTAAGCTTGGCCTTGGCATGAACATAATAGTTGATCCAGAAGGGTAGCAGCTGGGGCCTCAGTTAACTATGCTTCCCCCAGCAGGAGATCTCAGTACATTTTTATGGCTATCACAGATTGCTTTGGTGCCTTTGCCAAATTCAAATGAATATACGAGTACAGCTTTATTTCAAGGCTCTCTTATTATCCCATTGGTTTATTTGTCCTCTGCCACAACCTCCACAGTTTTGATTACTGGTACCTTTTGTAAGTCTTGGAGTCAGGTACTAAAAACCCTTCAATTACTTCTTTTTAAGATTCCTTTAGATATTCTAGGTCCTTTATATTCCCATGTGAATTTTAGAATAAGCTTGTCAATTTGTACAAAAAAAATTCTTCTGGCAATTTTGACTAGGATTGCACTGAATCTATAGCTCAACTGGAGAAGAATTAACAATACTGAGTTTTCCTGTCAGTGAACATGGTCTGTCTATTTAAAGTCCTCTTCAATTCTCAGCAGTATTTTGTAGTTTTCAGTGTAGAGGGTTTACATGTTTTCTGTTAAGTTTATTTCTAAAGAATTTCATGTTTTTGACAGTATTTAATTTTTTAAATTTCCCTTTCCAATTTGCTCTTAGTATACAGAAGTACAATTAATTTTGTGTATTGACTTTGTCCTTCCAACTTGCTAAACTCACCTATTAGTTCTACTAGTTGTTTTATAGAATCCATGGAAATTTTTATGTAAACAATCACATCTGTGAATAGAAACAATGTCTTTCTTTTCTGATCTGTATGCCTTTTATTTATTTAATTTTTGTTTTATTACTCTGGTTAGGACTTCTAGTGCAATGTTGAATAAGAGTGGTAAGAGCGAACATCCTTGCTTTGATCCCATCTTCAGTGAGAAAGCATTCATTAAGTATGATGTTACCATTAAGAATGATGTTAGCTTGTAAAAATCCTTCTACAAAAAAAAAAAAAAATGATGTTAGCTGCAGCGTTTTTGTAAAAAAAAAAACTACCAGACTTAGTAAGCACTCTTCCATTCCAAATTTGAGTTGCATTTTGTCAGATGCTTTTTCTGTATCTGTTGAACTGATGATATGATTTTTCTCCTTTCTTTTATTACTGGGATGGATTACATTGATTTTCAAACATTAAATCAACCTTGCTAGAATAAGCCTTTGCTTGATCATGATCCTTTTTTATGTTAGATTTGATTTGCTAATGTTTTATTAGAGATTTTTTTTTAACACTTTTCAGGAATGCTGATAGTTTTTTTTTTTGGGGGGGGGAATGTCTTTGTCAGATTTTCACATAAGAGTTGTGCTAACTTTATAAAAGTATCCCCTTCTCTGTTTTCTGAAACAGTTTCTGTAAGATGAGCATTCTCTTTTTCAAATGTTGGATAAAATTTACCAATGAAACAATGGGAGGCTTAGAGTTTTCTTTGTAGGGTGGTTTGTTACAAGAGATTTAACTTCTTTAATTGATGTTGGGTTATTTAGATTTTCAGTTATGTCCATTTCATCTAAATTATTGAATTTACTGGCATAGAGTTGTTTATAATATGTCTTTATTATCCTTTTAAGGTCTGTGGTGATATGAAGTTTTTGTTTTTTGTTTTTAATCTTCCTTGGAGTCCAAAGGGCTTCTTGAATCTATGGTTTGATATCTATCATCAGTTTTGGAACATTCTCGATCATTATTTCTTTAAAAAGTTCTGGCCTATTTTCTTTCTTTTTCTCCTGGAACTCCCAGTTGCATACATGTTAGACCTCAGTGCCTCTTCTTTGTCTCTCAATCTGTTTCCTATTTTCCATTTTTTTGTCTCTCTGTTAAATTTGGATATTTTCTTATGACCTCTTTTGTAATTTACTTAATCTGTGTCTAATCTGCTTTTATACCTATTGAATGAAGTCCTGATTTCTATGTATTTACCATTTCTAGAATTTCCAATTTTTAAAAAGTTTCCAGTTCTCTTGTCAGAATTTTTAATCTTATCTTTCATCTCCTTGAAAATAGTAAGGATAGTTATGAATCTGATAATTCCAGGATCTGGAATGAATCTGGATAAGTCAAATATTCCATATTTCTAATGTTTGTTATTTCTGTTGGTTTTCTTATATATATATTTCTTATATAAAGACAATATATCTTTATGTACCTAGTTATTTGTACTTAGAGAAATAATTCGAAGGCCTTTTTTTTTTTTTTATCATCTTCCAGAGAGGAATTACTTTTGCTACTTCCAGGCCCAGCAGTCAGTATAGGATCACTTCAATCCAGTTTTAGGAATGGAGGTGTTTCAAAGTGAGTTGCAGTCCTTGCAGAGCCTATCCACTTCTGATTTGAATTTACTCCTGGGGGGCAGCCCTTTAGGGTCCCAACCTAAAGTGGGGAGGTTCACCTGCCCTTCCCCTGTGGCCAGTCCCAGACTCCAGTTGCCATATATTCCAGCACTATAAAGGTGTTAGAAGTACTGCTTATTTTCTCAATAGCCCCTTCCAGAATCATTCAATTCATCTAAGAGAAAGTGACTGTGCCATCAAATTCCCCCAGATCTTGGCCTGCCAATTCTTTACTATTTTGTTATCTCTCAGGTAGTTTCAAGCATGTATCTTTAATGTTTTGTCCAGCTTTCTAATTGTCCTCAGCAAGAAGGTAGATCCAAATTACCTAGTGCCCCATTAGCAGAAGAGATTGGTCAGCCCAATCTCTTTTTTTGTTCCTTTATCAACAAAAAGAAAATTAATGTGAAGTCCATTTTTGGAACTTAAGAAAAGTTAAAATTAATAACCAAACATTTTTCCATCTTGAACATGTTACATAAAATGCACAATTTCCAAATTTTAACTGAGTTTTTTAAGCTCACAATTAGACTGTTCACTGTGAAACTGCATGCAGCTGTATTTAAAGACACATCAGAACAAAAAAAGAGAACTGTGAACAATCCAGGTTTTTTTTTTTAAAGATTTATTTATTTATTTGTTTATTTGAGACAGAGAGAATGAGAGAGAGAGAGCACATGAGAGGGGGGAGGGCCAGAGGGAGAAGCAGACTCCCCGCCGAGCAGGGAGCCCGATGCGGGACTCGATCCCGGGACTCCGGGATCATGACCTGAGCCGAAGGCAGTCGCTTAACCAACTGAGCCACCCAGGCACCCAATCCAGGTTATTTTTAACTAACAAAGAGAAGCGTTCAAAAGCATAGATACAGAAGTTTATGTAAGTGGAGACAGTGCATCCCTGGAGGTTTCGAAGAATGAGGAAAAGCAAGTGACAGATCTGTCAAATGGCTCCCAATTTACTGCTTGGGGACTTATAGGATGCTATTTGAAGTTACACATATTGTAAAAACTTCATCATAAATTAAAATTCCCCAGTGGCACTTTTCTTTGAAGCGGTCTTGCTTGAGGGAAGAAGGTTTGTACTTGAAGCATTTATTTGTACTTCCAATTCTATTTTAACTTTCTGGTGACGAGAGTCTCAGTGGATTATAAATGGTGCCCTAAGATAATACCTGATAATACTGATAATATCTCTCCTAGAGGATACATCTTTCTACTTCTGGTTGTTGGTATAATATATGTTTGTTAAAATATAAGCTATCTAGAATTCATGAAAAATAAATCATTCTGGGTAAATCTTTCCAGATAATGAAGGATTAAAACTTTACACATTATAAAGGAAGTATATTACTATTACTACCATTACCACCCCCTACCCCCACCAACCATCTGTTTAGGCACTGTCCTAAGTAGTTGACATTTTTTTCCTCTGTTGAAGTGTACCTTTATTTGTTTATTTTTATTTTTTATTTTTATTATTGAAATATAGTTGTATAAGGTTATATTAGTTTCAGGAGTATAACATAATGATTTGACAGTTCTATACATTAAATTACTCGGTGCTCACCATGATAAATTTAGTCACCATCTGTCACCATACAACATTATTATTATATTACTCACTACTTTGCTGGTGCTGTACTTTTCATCTCTGTAACTTATTTATTTTATAATGGGAAGTTTGTACCTCTTAATCCCCTTCACCTATTTCACCCATCCCCCCACACCCTCCCATCTGGCAACCACCAGTTCTCTGTATTTATGAGTCTGTTTCTGTTTTTTTGTTTGTTTGTTCATTTGTTTTGCTTTTTAGACTCTATATATACATGAAATCATATGGTATTTACCTTTCTCTGACTTATTTCATTTAGCATATTACCCTCTAGGCCTAGCCATTTGTGTTGAAAGTGGTAAAATCTCATTCTTTTTTATGGCCGAGTAATATTCCTATGTGTGTGTGTGTGTTTGGTGTGTACCCCATCTTTATCCATTCATCTATCAGTGGACCCTTGGATTGCTTTCATATCAGTAAACATAATGGTGCATATATCTTTTTTCAAAGATTTTATTTATTTATTTGAGAGAGAGAATAAGAGAGAGAGCACATGAGAGGGGGAAGGGTCAGAGGGAAAAGCAGACTCCCTGCGGAGCAGGGAGCCCGATGCGGGACTCGATCCCGAGACTCCGGGATCATGACCTGAGCCGAAGGCAGTCGCTTAACCAACTGAGCCACCCAGGCGCCCTGCATATATTTTTTGAATTAGTGTTTTCATTTTCTTTGGGTAAATACCCAGTAGTGGAATTACTAGATGATATGGCATTTCTATTTTTAATTTTTTGAGGAACCTCCATACTGTTTTCCACAGTGTCTGCACCAATTTAATTCCTAAGAGTGTATGAGGGTTCCTTTTTTCCACATCCTCACGAACACTTGTTTCTTGTGTTGTTTTTTTTTTTATTTCTGACAGGTATGAGGTGGTATCTCATTGTGATTGTGATTTGCGTTTCCCTGACGATTAGTGATGTTGAGCATCTTTTCATGTGTCTGTTGGTCATCTGTATGACTTTGGAAAAATGTTTATTCTGGTCCTCTGCCCATTTTAATTGGATTATTTGTGGGGCACAAATAAAATCGGATTATTTTTGGTATTAAGTTGTATAAGTTCTTTATATATTTTGGATATTAACCCCTGATTGGATAATCATTTGTACATACCTTTTCCCATTCAGTAGGCTGTCTTTTCATTGTGTTGGTGTAGTTTACACTCTTTATCTCATTTAATCCTCCTAACAACAGAATGAGGTAGGAACTAGTATTATCACCATTTTGCAGAGGAAGGAGCTGAGTTTCAGAGAAGTTGTGACCCATGTCTCACAGCTTATCAGGAGTAAAGTCTGAATTTGAATCCAGGTCTGTCTGACTCCAAACCCATGTCCTTAGTTACTGTTACTGTTGAAAGCTACTGTGAATTTTCTACCTTTTAAGAAAGGATATTGTGGATATCATTTCCATTTTAAAAAATGATACTAACATGACACTTAAAAGAATGTATTGTAATTATGTGTATATATTACTATCTCCTTATATTAGACTGTGAGCATCTTGAGAAGTCCAACTTGTTCATTTTTGTATCTTTATACAGTATACAGTATACTTACATATAGTATAAGCCCTAGCTTCATAGAGGGCTCTGGAGGCCTTTAGTGAATGTTAAAATAATGAAAGAATGAGTTAGTGTCACTATTTTCAGTATTAGTTATTGTGAGGTGCTAAAAAGCAGATCTAAGGGAGTTTGTGGTGCATGAAGCTAAAAGGTTAGTGTGTCCATCCTTGTACTTAAATTTTTCCCTTTGAGAAAAGTTCCAGGTGTCATTTTTCTTTTTTGCTCACTTCTTTCTGTCATTCAAAAAATATTTACAAATTGTTGCTATGTGTCAGGTGCATATGATTATCATGTGCTTGTAAAGAAAAGAAAGACCCAGATCTAAAGTGGCTTACAATCATCTCCTCATAAAAGAGTGAAGCTCGTACCGCTGCACCTCTTTTAGGAAGGGTAAGAGGGTTTGGTTCTTTCCAGAAAAAAAAATTGTTAGAAATTAGAGACGGAAATAGCCTTATCATAGAGAATCTTCTGGCTCTAAACAAAATCCTCTACTGTTCTATTATGTTGACTTGTCGGCACGATTGATGCGTCATTAACGCAGTGAATACAGATACCTCTTATAAAGCTTCTATCTACACTTCCAGTTCACTTGCATTATTAGTTCGTGGAGTGAGGAAGAATTGCCTATCCTTTACCCAGTGGTTTTTAAACTTGGCTGATCATCAGGTTCATCTATGGAACTTTTAGAAACCTCTCAGCCATTATCTCAGCATATTTCTTTTCCACCCTGTTTTCTTTCTCGTCTTCCTCTGGGATTTTAATTACATACGCTTGATTATTTGATACTGTCCCACAGCCCCTGGATGCTCTGTTCTGTTTTCTTACCCACCCTCCCAGAAACTCCTTTTTTTTCTTTTGTGTTTCAGATCGGGTAATTTCTATTGCCTTATCTGTGAGGTTTGCAGATTTCATCTTTGGCTGTGTCAGGTTACTAACATCCAACGCATTGCAGCTCCTTACTGGGCTTTTTATTTCTAGCATTTCCATTTCATCTTTCTTATCATTTCCATCTCTCTACTGAAATTCCCCTTCTGCTTATGTGTGTTGTCTACCTTTTCTGGTAGTCTTTAACATAGTAATCATTGTTGTTTTAAAATTCCCTGTCTCTTATTCCAGCAAGGATAGGTACTGACACTCTTTGCAGTTCTGGTGAATGTGAAATAATATCTCTTTAGTTATTTTCTTTCATATCTTTATTGGCCATTTGAGTTTCTTCATCTGTATCTGTTCGTATCCTTTGCCAATTTTTCTGATAGAATATTTGTGTTTCTCTTATTGATTTATATTATACAATAATATGAACTGTAAATATCTTCTCCCAATCTGTGCCTTGCCTTTAACTTTGAGTATGAAGAGTTTATCATACAGAAGTTTTCAGTTTTAATGTGTAAACTTGTTACTATTTTTCTTTATGGTTGTATTTTTCATGGCTGATTAAAGACAGATTTTTGTACCCTGAGGTTGTACAGATACTGTCGTATAATTTCTTCTGAAAATTTTAGAAGTTAGCCTTTTCACAGTAGGCCTTTAACTATCTGGAATTTATTTTTGTTTGGAGTATGAGAGAAAGAATCACTTTTCTTTATGAATAAAAAACAATTATACAGTCCTTCCTATCGCCACTGAATTGTAATGCCACCTACTCTTACATATCACATTCCAGTGTATGAATGAGAATGGTGGTATATTAGTCTTTCTCTACAACAATACATTTTCCTGTTTACAGTTTCTAAGTCTTGATTTCTGGTAGGCCAAATATCTTTTGACGTTTCCTAAGAAGAATATTAGCTATTTCTGGCCCTCTAATCTTTCAAATGAGCTTTAAGACCAACTTAGCAAACGCCATGAATACTTTTTTTGAGATTTTGATTGAAATTGCATAGATTGCTATCTATGCATAGACTGTAAAGATAGAATATGACCCCACTGTCCAGGGAACACATGCCGAGCCACTCCCAAGAACTCCCTTTCCACACTTGGTTAACAGTCTTGAGTTGGCCTACAAATTTTGCAGCTCAGTCAGCAACCAATAGAGAACTCACTGTTAGGCATCTCCAAACTATTAGCCTCTCTTGAACCAACTGCCCTCTCTACTCCCCACTTAGCTAACCATGAATTACCACACTCCTCTTAAGTTTACTGCTGACCACTCCTTCTTTGTCTTTGTAAAATGCTTTACCTAATACACTGAGCAGGAGTAGAGGTGGATGGTGGTAATTCTGTATTCCCTAGAGGGAAGAGCCGTCCCAAATGTGTTTGGTTCATGGTAGTGTTCCTGTAGGTAGTGTACTTGATTACTCTTGACCTCACTTTCAGTCTTAACAGTTCTGGGATGACGCACCAGAAAAGTCCCATTCAACATCCTGTTTACATATACCTTACAATCCTTGTTTATAAGGCAAGAGATTGTAAAATCTTTGGGAATAGGCACCTGTCTTGATAAATGTGATATCTCTAGCATTAACACAGTACCAGGATAGAGAAAGTGATTAATAAATGTTTTGTGGAATGTATGGAAGCCATATGTGATTTTTTAATTCTTGATTAAAAAAATAAAAACATTGAGTATCTCTGTACTTTTGAGATCTTGGGACTGCAAGAGAAGTTTTTGGATATTTGAGAAATTAAATTCTATTCATTTCAATGTGAGACTAGAACCTTCAGTAAAGTCTAAGATACAAAGGAGGGACAAGATGCAAATGACTGCACCTAATATCAAGGACTGAAAAACATCTCAGAGGAAAGCAGTCCAAAGCAGGGCCAGCCACCAAAGTGCCATTCCATAGAGGACAAAAGGAGAGGCTCGGGTAGGAAGAAGCAGCTGCTAAGGGAAAGAAACAGTACAAGTGAAAGAGACCTTTCCTACCCTCGTTGGGAGGTTCCAGCCTCTAATTGGTAAGTTCCTGCTCTCTCCTACCCTTTCTATTTCTTCATCAAAGATAAAACCTTGGATGAGCTGTACTTGTCTGCCCATCCACTTCTACCGATTATTTTCCTACACAATCCACTCCATTAGCTCCATTCGAAAATGTTTTGGTTATGACTGATAACCTGCACTGTACTACTCACTAGCTATCTGTTACTGAGAAGGGACTCTGCTGAGAGATAGTCCTCTATACTCTTGCACTCCAGCAAGCCCCAGACTGCTGTTTACCTGGGCCATTTCTCAGGGTTGTTTTGCAGTGAGCAACCTTGAGGGATGAGGTAATATCTCTCTCCCCAGCAAAGAGCAAACTTGCTTGCTTCCTGCTCTAAAACATGGGTACCCCAATCTCAGTATTGTTCTCCCGGAATATAACCCAGTGGGTATGCAGGTTCATCTACATCTAGGCCCATTCACATCCCCCCCAGTGGGACCCGGAGCTTGGGGAACCATTGACAACATCTGACACTCTAGCTACTGCTTTTGCTGTGAGTAATAAAGTATTTCACTTTTTACTTAGCTGTCTCATGTCTTCTGTCAGCATCCAGGAAAATAGCTTGCAAATAGGATGAAATCTCAGATCCTTTACAGTTCTTGACAGACTAAACTGTAACCATGCAGCCAATGAGGTTGTCTGGGACTTGCCTGCAACTGGAACCATCACAAATGATTTATTTTTTTGTGACCAACCTGTTTACATCATTGCAGGAACATTGTGAAAATTGGGCGTATCTTAGAGGAGGACCTTTTAGAACTGGGGTTTGGGACTCTGAACCAAGACCAAAGGAACACTTTTTTTTTTGGTCAGAAAATTTGCCATATAAAATCTTTCTTCCTGTAATTAATGAGAGATGACAGCCAGTATCAGAACTAGAACTTACAGGGTCTAGGCCTCAGCTGACTCCTGTGTGCTTGGTTGGAAACTTAACATCTGCCCCTTTTCTTCACCTTCCTTCTTCCTACCCTCTTTCTCCCTTAAACCCACAAACTGGCCAATTAACTTTTAAAATATGTTTTATTTGAAAATAATCTCAAACTTTTGAAAACTTAGAAGAATAAGAAATAGTACAAAGAACATCCAGATACCTCTTGTATATAAGCTTACACTTAATTCCATTCTATTGTGAATAATGTTAGCCTGAAGTTGCTATATACTCAGAACATCTTTATTATCTTGAGAACTTATTTTTATTTTTTTAAAGACTTTATTTTTTGACAGAGACAGCGAGAGGGAACACAAGCCGGGGGAGTGGGAGAGGGAGAAGCAGACTTCCTGTGGAGCAGGGAGCCCAATGCAGGGCTCGATCCCAGGACCCTGGGATCATGACCTGAGCTGAAGGCAGACACTTAACAACTGAACCACCCAGGCACCCTGATCTTGAGAATTTAATAAGGAACTTGGTGGTTGGGAGCTTGAACACCTAGTATTTCTCCAGTAAATTTATTTTCACCTCACAGGAATATTATGATATTTTATATCATAGTTCCACATGTATAATTTGCTATTGTCTTCAAAGCATGATTTCTAGAGGTATCATTAATTTTTTTAAATTTCATTCCTTCCAGGGGTGCTGGGTAGCTCAGTCGTTAAGCATCTGCCTTCAGCTCAGGTCATGGTCCCAGGATCCTGGGATCGAGCCCCACATCAGGGAGCCTGCTTCTCCTCCCACTCTCCCAGCTTGTGTCCCCTCTCTCGCTGTAAATAAATAAAATCTACACAATAAATAAATAAATAAATTTCGTTCCTTCCTTAGGATGAGATCTAATTTAAAGTTCATGGTGTCTGTTATTTGGAATGTATGTTTTTTTTTTTAATAATACTTTATTTATTTATTTGAAAGAGAGACGGAACAAGCAGGGGGAGTGGGAGAGGGAGAAGCAGACTCCCAGCTGAGCAGGGAGCCCGATGCGGGGCTCGATCCCAGGACCCTGGGACCACGACCTGAGCCGAAGGCAGGCGCTTAACGACTGAGCCACCCAGGGGCCCAGGAATGTATGATTTTTAAATATTTACTTAATTTTTTCAGATCTTATAGATGTTAGTGACAAATGATTTGTATTAGAAAACCACCACAAAGGAATTCTGACTGATTATCACAGGTTGAAAACCCTTTGCAAATGCCAATGCCACACAGACATTAGTTGTGGGTTGCCGTAACTGCATGTAGTACCAGTCTAGCATGTACAAAAAAGAAAAGTAGCTTAAAGGAAAGGGACAAGCAAACCAGGTGATAACAGGTTAATTTTTTAGTTATCTGGGATTCTGTGGGCATGGTCTTGGCACCAATCTGCTGCCAGGTAAATACGACAGAAGATAGTCTCTGAATATTTTAAGGAAAAATTCATAAATTCAGAAATACTAACGGTGGTTACATTTCATTAAAACATGATTTTCTTACTGGCCCGTGGTGATTTATGACACTGAAACGTGAATAGAAACGTAGCAGAAATCAGAGCAAGTTTGCTTATATCAGTTTAAAAACTTAGTGCCGGATCCACATTAATAACACGGTTAGTTTTAAGAAAGAAAGGAGCTGGTTTTAATTAGGATTGAAGTTTCCTACTGTGACTTGTACTTGGAGAGTGTCACATTAACTTAAAATGACATGGAAGCTATCTTCCTAAGAAAATAAAACCAGGACCTTCTTACCAGAATTTTACATTTTGGGAAGGCAAATAACAAATGATTCTATGAAAATTTCAGCTCACTTTAATAAAATATCTGAACTAGCTTGTTGTAGCAAAAGCTGGAAGGCATTTTCTTTTTATATGTTTTGCAATATATAAAATTTATAAAATATGTAAACTGAAGCATATGAAATTTCTGTTTTCCCAGGAAACTTTCTAACATGCTAATGTGTACATGAACAATGTGATTCATGAAGGATGACCTTCCCTGATACAACTTAGATATCCCAGGGACAGAGACAGGGTATACAGAGATAGGAGGCTTTTCAGAGAAGATGTAGGTAGACATAACACCCCTGGGAATTGGAGTGAGATAATTCTGAATAGAGAGAGAGGCTGGAGACACTCAGCTCACTAAGTTAAGAATGCGAATGGCAAGGACAAGGAAGAATAAACTTGAAGGTTGGAATCTGCTAGTGGAGATGGTTGGCTCTGATTAGTACATTGGGTAAAGAGCTGGGGTACCAGGGCCAGAAGAAAAAGCATATTGGTGATTTCTTAGCAGAGCTCAAAGCGTGGAAAGCAATTTTGGTGTCGGAAAGGTGTACTTGGGTCCAGACAGGGAAATATCATGCTACTCCAGAAACAAGGACAGCTTGTCTGAAAGAACTCAATTTAACATGGGTTTAATAAGCCCTCGGGCAGGCAAACAGTGTCCATCTTGCCCCCTTTCCATCCTGAGGGCTGAAAGCTAAGGAAGGCACTCACAGCGTGGTCTGAACAAGACAGTTCAATCTGTCAACCATTTGAGTTACTTAAGATTTGCTTTGTACTACAGTAAAGATTACAACCCACAAGAGTCATGCTACGTTACAGGGAAAGGGGAAGGGACAGGGATTCAACTATGACAGAGAGAGTGAAGTAAAATCATGAGCACAAGGGAGTTGACTGTTTAGGTGAGATTAACCTTGTCTCGTGGGGGTGGGGGTGGGGAAGGGGGGCTTCCAAATAACAGCTAAAAGTAAACCAAAGCCAATGATTAAACCATGACAAATGGGCAAGAGTTTGGAGGAAGGAGAGGTATGCCATGAAACTTAGGTTTTATCCCTAGGGGAAAAAACAAGATTTAAAAAAAAAAATCAACAACAATAATTGCAATCATAATTCCTAACATTTAATGTTTGTTTTGTTTTGTTTTTAACATTGAAGAAACAGGGGCACTTGGGTGGTGCAGTCGGTTAAACATCTGACTCTTGGTTTTGGCTCAGGTCATGATCTTGGGGTCATGAGATGGAGCCCCAAGACTGACTCTGCACTCAACGCAGAGTCTACCTGAGACTCTCTCCCTCTCCCTCTGCCCCTATCAGCCCCCATGCTCGCTCTCTCTGTCAAATAAATAAATAAATCCTTAAAAACAAAGAAACATATATCCAGATTCTTAAAAATCTTACAGACATAATCCCAATTATGCAAAAATTATAAAACACAGAACTCTTGAATGAACTATATATCAGATATATCTCTAGATCATAAGATTGCCACTTCTTTCTACAGATTATATGTATTTTCCACATAAAAATTTAATTTCAAAAATAAGATTTATTTTAAAAAACCATACTTTAGAGCTTTAAAAAATCTGCAGAAGACCACACTGATGCTAGGTGAGAATCACCAGCCAGGGCCAGCTTGAGGTAGGAGGGAAGGAAAGATACACACATACACACACACACACACACAAACACACACACACATACACACACACGTTATGTATACATATACGTATATGCAGGGACAAAATGTTTACTTTTTATACCTTCCATTCTCTCCTGGAATAAATTTTCCCCCTCAGTCATAAGGGCCTCTCCATCTCATCCCACCTCACATACCCCTTCCTAACTACCTCAGTGCTGCCTCCGTCCACTATGCTGGCAACTCGGCAGCTCCCTAACACCACTGGGCACACACCCCCATAATGCTTCATCCCCGTCTCACCAACAAAATGCACTAGTCCTCTTCTGTATCTTGAGTGGGCTTATTGTGCACTATCTGTAAGTCAATAAGCTAATCACCCATAAGGTTTGTTGCTAATAGTTTATTACCTATAGCATCTTTAACAGGAGAAAGTGAAGACTGGAAAAGCTTGAACCAAAAGAATGATAATTTAACAGGTGAATTTTGGCATTTCAGGAAAGTGTGGGGCCGAGGTTTCCTGGATGCCTCTCAACTCACCCCCAAGACTTGAGGTGTCTTGGGTTATCTTGTGATTTTAATACTGCGAGAGAACCTATACGTGATGTCCAGTAAACACAGCTGTAGAGGAAGGAACATCATGCTGAATCCAGCTGTGTCAGTTGAGCTCCTCCAACCCTAACCTCGCATGTTACATGACCCTGAAGAACCCTACTTTTCTTTGGTAAGACTCATGTTATTCTAGATGTAGCCTTTTGAGATCTTTGGTTAAATTAAATTGTGCCAGGTATCCCATTATCCAGAGATCTAGTCTTTCTAGAAATAAGATAAAAGAATAAGAGATTAGGTAATACAGGATATAAAACAGCTATCTCTGGGCTGGTTTAAACTTAAAATACTTCATTCAGTTTCTGGGAAAGTAGATTGAAGGAAGGAAATACATGTTATACATGTAAATTTATTTAATACAGTCTTCTAAAATGAACTACCTTTCAGATATATTTATGTACTTCTGTAATTTGTCAATAAGATTTATTAGACCTCTAACATCAGTATTTGACTCAGCCTTATATTTTCAGCAGGAAATGATTCGTCTTCTCAAAGAAAATGTGTAATCTCTGGAGTTCTTTCAAATATGTTCCATTTTCATATCTAAAAATAATGCTATCAAAGTAAATTTTTTATCAATAGCAGTACAAACTGTCTTGAATTATATGTGGCTTTAATTTGATATTCGTTAGCTAAGCTAAAAGGTAAAATACTAAACTCACTATATTTCTTTCCTGGAATCCTGCTGAATTCCACAAAAATAGAAACTTAAAAAATACATGGAGTAAAATTTTTTTCTGCTATTGTATTTTAGAAAAAGCTACCCTGGTTAGATGCCAGAACACAGAGGATATAGTATCTAGATGACAATCCTTCTAAATAATTTTCAACCACCCAATTTAAATGCTTAAGATTACCATTACTTTTCAACAGATCAACAAACATTAATTAACCCGTGAGAGGCATTTCACATACAGGGAAAACACCAAGCATAAATATTCAATAAATATTTGTATAGCTCCACAGCACAATAATAATAAAACATCATGATGAAAAAGACCCATTCATTCAATGTGTCTTCAGATGTTCCTTAGTCCTCAATGGTATCAATTTTCTCCATATCCTGAGGTATCACAGGAAAAAAAAAATCTGCAGAAGACCACACTGATGCTGCGTTAGAATCACCAGCTAGGGCCAGCCTGAGGTAGGAGGGAAGGAAAGATACACACACATACCATCGTGTGTGTTTGTATATGTGTACGTATATGGACCCTGTATCTCCTTTAGTTGAGGAAACTAATATTAGCATGTCACTTTTTAAAAATCTCACTTTGGCATATACATTATTTTTTTTAAGACATGGATGTGGAATATATCTCAATGTGGTGTCTTTGAACGATCATGTCTCTGTTGTCAGGGGTGCTTGCTTGAAGCGGAAGTGAGAAATTGTTGGCTGAGTACAGTCAAAACTGGATGCTCTGCCAGGGAGGACAGTGTGACAGTGAAGGGATATGGAAAGGGTTTATGTTGCCCTGATGGGCAATGAGAATTGAAGGATGACTCTAAAGGGTCCCCAGACATGCCTGCCGTTGAGTGTGTGGCCTGTCACGTGTGGACATCGTTACTAGACCATGAGACATCAGAGGGAAACTGGAAATGATTAAAGAAAGATGCTAGATACTATTTTACTTTCTTTTGTCTCATTTTAACTAAAATCAATTGCAAAATTGAATGCCTGCAAAATCTGAAATAATAAGAAATGTTTCAGTCAGTAAAATCATTAAAAGCTAACACTAACAGCTCTACATACAGTATGTCATTTCATCTTCGCAACCACCCTGTAGGGTAGGTATTAATATGGTCCCCATTTTACAGAATCCAAGGCACAGCAGGTTAACTAAATGTCTTGAGGTCACCCAAGTAGTGATTGGCAGATCTAGTCTTTGAACCCAAATAGCCTGGCTCCAGAGCCCATACTCTGCACCGCTCTACCCTTCTACTTATACAGCATGAACATTTTCAGTGTTGGATGCCTGGAGGAGGTGAGGCAGTAAGCGTCTTCTCTAGCTGGACCTCTAACCCAGCTGCATTGGAATTGATGACTGCTGTATGCATGCATGCATTATTGAGTTCCTGTTCTGGTCTGAGTGTACTTGCTCGTGATAACAGATCAGCTCGTTCTGTTGCATTCCACTTAACTGCGGATGTGGGGAATTGTCTCTCTTAGAAGAGCCATGTGTCTCTACTAAACCTCTGGATGTGGTGATGGAGTTTTTGGTCTTCTTCAATGAGACATTAAACATGACATTTTCCCAGTAAGAGAGGACTTCTTATGGACCACAGAAAACCCCACCAGAACAGACTGTCAGAAAATATGGAAGAAACTTATTCAAACTCTACTGTTATCTCTTAAAATAAATAAATGGATGGTTAGAAAGCAATTTTGTACCTCCCACAATAATAGGACTAAAGCTCCAGTGATAAGCAATAGTTGGTCAGGCAAGAAAAGCTTTGAAATTAAGTGGTCTCAATAGAACAGAATTAATCTTGTGATTAACCAGTTGTATGATTTTAGGACTACCAGCTCATCTGAAAAAATGAACCCTAGGACCCATTAATTCCACTCTTGTAGGTGCATCCTTTTTTTTGTCTTAAGGCTTTGTTTCTTCCTGAGACTCCTTTTAAAATGTGGCTTCCCCTGGGAGAGGGAACAGCTTTTGCCTTTATCAGCCTGCACCTGATACTGCTCATCAGTTGACCAGGGGTTAGAGGACAGGCAGCCGAGGGGCAGAACAGCCCATGGAATCCAGCAGAAAAGGTGCAGAGAAGGGCTGAGAAAACTCCATTACCTCCTAGACTTTCCCATGCCTGGTCCACCTCGGAAATTTGAGAAGTACAGTATTCAGCCTAGAAAAAATGAAGCTTTGAAAGCCCTTTACAAAGGATGTCTTGTTTAACTCTGACCCCACCGATCTTCTGGCTGCTTGAGCTTCAAGTCTTGGATTCTAGGGCATAGACAGTTGTTCACTCCTTTCTCTCCATCTATGAACTAGTCAGGTATCAAGTTGCGTTGCGTTTCTCTTTGCATTCTTTCTTTTACTTACGCCTCCCCTTGAAATCCGACTTTTAACATCATAGCTCAGACTCTTGTCACTTGCCAAAGTTACTAAGTGACAGCTTGCCCGGGGTGACCATGGATCACAAATGGCTCTGAGATGTATGATTCCTGAATGAGAGTAGGATGCCCCTGAGCGCCCTGCTGTTCATAAGCATTGTTTCACCGTAACTATAAGCTCAGAACCGCTTCCTAGTGAGAGGCACTTTCACAAAAAAGGACAGTACAAAGCACTGAGTGGTGTCAGGGACCCAGGAGGCTGGGGGAGGAGATTTGGAGAGCTGCACCCTCAGCCACAGAAGAGAGAAAGAGAGCCAAAAGCTCCTGGTACTACGGGACAAGGGACGCAGAAATCAGACTATGACAACTTTCAAGGTTCTGGATCCTCTGGATGAGCCTTATCGTTATCCTTCTCATTCCCCTTTGAAAAAACCTAAAAGAAGAAGCACCTCTATGCTTAATTTTGGAGATAGAAGGGAAAGGGGGGATAAAGCACGTTATTGATCAGTGTTGAGAAGGTTACCATTCGGGGGACTCCTGGGTGGCGCAGTCAGTTAAGTTTCCAACTCTTGGTTTCAGCTCAGGTCGTGATCTCTGGGTCATGGGATCAAGGCCCATGTGGGGTTCCATGCTCAGCGGGGAGTCTGCTTGAGGACTCTCTCTCCCTCTCCCTCTGCCCCTCCCCCCCGCTCGCGTGTGACCTTGGGCAAGTTTCTTAACCTGTCTAGGCTTTAGTTTCTTCATTTATGCGATGGGGACAATGATTGTATCCCATCTTTCACCTTGTATGTTTAGGCACGAGGACCAGGACAAGGGCTGGCAATGCTATTCAGCCCCCAAGACTCCATGAGGGCCACACACAGTAGTGAGTCTTTGAAAGTGATACAGTTAAGGAACACAGACGGTGCATCTGCACCAGGTCTAAAAATAAGTATACTTACTCATGGGGGACAGCAGAGCAAACTCGGTTAAAGGTACCTTTTAAGCAGACATCACACAATACTTTGTAGTGAAAGAAGTAAAAAGGAAAAAATTCCAAATACAAAAGGCATGCTTTTCCACTTAAACTAAGATTAAGTTCTGGATACTTGCTTTGATTAATCTTAACCCTTTTAAAAAATGCTCGAGGCAATTTCTTCTGTTGGTGGTTTTACTGTTTAACAGTAGTTAGGACTGGTTCCACTATAAAACCTCCCCGCTGCCCACTCACCAGGGGCAGAAATATCTCCCTGAGATCTTTCAAGCCAACTGGAGAGAACAAGAAACGTAGACCTGGATGTGTCCACATTCATCCATTGTCTGCTGTGTGACCTTGGCCAAGTCACCCTGCTTGTAATTGCCTTAGCTTATTCTTTTTTTCTTTCTTTCTTTTTTTTTTTAAGATTTTATTTATTTATTTGAGAGAGAGAGCAAGCAGCAGAGGGAGAAGCAGACTCCCCACTGAGCAGGGAGCCCAATGTGGGGCTCGATACTGGGACCCCAGGATCATGACCTGAGCTCAAGGCAGACGCTTAACAGACTAAGCCACCCAGGCACCCCTGCCTTAGCTTTTTCATCTTTAAAATGAGAAACCCTTCCAGCTAAAAACAGGGGGGTTATGCAGGTGATGAAGAGTGTGGATGCCAAAATCCAACCTCTGGCTGAATCCTGGCTCCGCATCTTACTAGCTTCATAACCTTGGATGAGCCATTTAACCGGTCTGTGCTTCGGTCTCCTCATCTGTGAAATAGGACTACTAACAGTACCACCTCAGAGGGTTGTTTGAGGACCAAACAAGTGAACGGCAAGTATGTTAGTTCATGCTCAACTCGTGGTGCTATTATTAAATAGTCTGTAATTCTGTAATGATATGGAGAGAATTTTTTTTTTAGCAACTAGAAGGAAGGTTCCTCTGGGTGAGGCACCTGTATTGGGAGGACAGTGTGGTGAGTGAGCCTGGGGCCCGTGAGCCCATAGGACACAGGATGGGAGGAACAGTTTGCATTTGCTTCGGAGGAGGAGGGTGTACGTATCCCTTGAGGAGACAGGTCTCTTTTACCTCCAAATCCCATTGCTCTACTTCTCTACAGGCTCCCGTTAGCTGAATTTCTGAAACCTCTTTTCTGTCAGAGACATGGGCTAGCACCATGTTTTGACCCCAGATGTTTTTAATTCTCTGGCAGAACGATTTATTTTACCACCTCATTTGTTACCAGAGCCAGATCATTTAGCAACAAAATCAAAAGTAGCTTAAAAACCACTAGACCATTACATGTCACAGCCAATGTAGTACACAGACGAACAGTTGTTTTCTTCATGCGTGTGTGTATT
The DNA here is from genome assembly GCF_037043125.1 of Eumetopias jubatus. Lineage (NCBI taxonomy): Eukaryota > Metazoa > Chordata > Mammalia > Carnivora > Otariidae > Eumetopias > Eumetopias jubatus. The sequence continues at coordinate 51,342,559 of NW_028274812.1, forward strand.
CATTCATTTACAAATATCTGCTGGTCCTCCACCATGTGCCAGGCACTCTTCTGAGGCCCGGGAGAAAAGCAATGAACGACCACAAAAAGTCCCTGTTTCTATGAACCTCACATTCTCCGGAGGGAGACAAACCCTTATGAGAACACAGGTAGTGATCAGTGTGGCAGAGAGAGGTAAAGCAGGATAAAGGGACAGAAGGGAATGTGGGGCTGAAGGGTGTTCGGTAGAATAGGCAGGGAGGGTCTGAGAGAGAGCAGAAACCTGGAGAGGGGGAATGAGCTCTGCCTGGTGTTTCCGGCAGAGGTTCTAGCAAGTGTGAGGCTCTGACGTCACGCTTGAAGCAGCAAAGAAAGCCAGCGTGTCAGGAGCAGAGTGAGCAAAGGGGAGGGTGCTCTGAGAGGCAGGCACACCCCCTCACGGTGGACCCCAGAGGCCCTGGGAAGAACTCCAGGTTTGATTCTTACTGGAACCAGAAGACATTTGAGCAAGGTAGCGATAGGAGCTGATTTGTGGTGTTCAAAGATTCTAGTTGCCACGTGGAGAATAGACTGTAGGAAAGAGAAAAGGCAAAAGAGGAGAACTCAGGACAGCGTTAGTGCAAATCCAGGCACGAGATGACGGTGCCCATCAGGATGGGGGCTGGGCAGGGGTGAGAAGTGCTCATAGCTGGGATGTACTTCAATGGTGGAGCCCCCCCGTCTGCTTCAGGAGGATGGTCGGGGCCCTGCTGTGTGTGTGATGCCTGCTGGACCTCCACGGGCCCCCAGTGAGATGGGCTACATCTGTGTGGAGTCTAAGAGCTGTAGGCATCAACCTAGGCGTCATCAGCATGCAGAAGTAGTGAGCATGCTGATGGTGAGTGAGATCACACAGGGTATGAAGGTGGATGAGGGGAGGACTGCCAAGCCCTGGGTCAGCTAGAGTTGGGGAAGAATGGAAGATCCTGCAAAGAAAGGGGAGTGAACAAGAGCAGTCAGCCAGCTCAGAGGGAAACAGGAGAGTGGGATCTCTGGAAGTCAAGTGGAGGAAATGTTAAGGGACAGAGGCAGCAATCAGAAGTGCTGCAATGAGATGAGTAAACTGAGCCTGAGTCCTCATTGAGATGCCGCTCGCTAGGCCCTTTTCAATGCGAGGGGTGCTCCCCCTCTTCAGACAGATTGCTAATGGTCACTGGACTTAGTCTAACTCTATTTGAGGAGCTCCTTTCACTCCAGATTTTCTCATGACAACTATCATGGGTATGAGGAGAAGAAATGAGCTCACCCTATGGAATCAACTCTCTGCTGTTTACTGACAGTTAAACATACAATTTTTGCAACAGCTACAAACTCTATCTAGTGAATGGTGGGGTTCTGGGCTTAACTCCAGTCCCTCCTTCCTCTTGAATGGGTGGAGCCTTATCCAGGAGGAAATACCCTGCCCCCAGAAACCCTATGTTCTCTCTTGTTTTTTCTTTCCCCTCAATTCTCTCTTCTTGATTGCGTGCTGATATTTTTAAAGTTTTTTTATTGTTATGTTAATCACCATACATTACATCATTAGTTTTTGATGTAGTGTTCCATGATTCATTGTTTGTGCATAACACCCACTGCTCCACTCAGAACGTGCCCTCTTTAATACCCATCACCAGGCTAACCCATCCCCCGACCCCCCTCCCCTCTAGAACCCTCAGTTTGTTTCTCAGAGTCCAGAGTCTCTCATGGTTCCTCTCCCCCTTCAATTTACTCCCCTTCATTCTTCCCCTCCTGCTATCTTCTTCTTCTTCTTTTTTCCCTTAACATATATTGCATTATTTGTTTCAAAGGTACAGATCTGTGATTCAACAGTCTTGCACAATTCACAGCGCTCACCATAGCACATACCCTCCCCAATGTCTGTCACCCAGCCACCCCATCCCTCCCACACCCCCACCACTCCAGCAACCCTCAGTTTGTTTCCTGAGATTAAGAATTCCTCATATCAGTGAGGTCATATGATACATGTCTTTCTCTGATTGACTTATTTCACTCAGCATAACACCCTCCAGTTCCATCCACGTCCCTGCAAATGGCAAGATCTCATTCCTTTTGATGGCTGCATAATATTCCATTGTGTATATATACCACATCTTCTTTATCCATTCATCTGTTGATGGACATCTTGGCTCTTTCCACAGTTTGGCTATTGTGCACATTGCTGCTATAAACATTGGAGTACACGTACCCCTTCGGGTCCCTACATTAGTATCTTTGGGGTAAATACCCAGTAGTGCAATTGCTGGATCGTAGGGTAGCTCTGTTTTCAACTGTTTGAGGAACCTCCATATTGTTTTCCAGAGTGGTTGCACCAGCTTGCATTCCCACCAACAGTGTAGGAGGGTTCCCCTTTCTCCGCATCCCCGCCAACATCTGTTGTTTCCTGACTTGTTAATTTTAGCCATTCTGACTGGTGTTAGGTGGTATCTCATTGAGGTTTTGATTTGGATTTCCCTGATGCTGAGCGATGTTGAGCACTTTTTCATGTGTCTGTTGGCCATTTGGATGTCTTCTTTGCAAAAATGTCTGTTCATGTCTTCTGCCCATTTCTTGATTGGATTATTTGTTCTTTGGGTGTTGAGTTTGATAAGTTCTTTATAGATTTTGGATACGAGCCCTTTATCGGATATGTCATTTGCAAATATCTTCTCCCATTCTGTCGGTTGTCTTTTGGTTTTGTGGACTGTTTCTTTTGCTGTGCAAAAGCTTTTTATCTTGATGAAATCCCAATAGTTCATTTTTGCCCTGGCTTCCCTTGCCTTTGGCGATGTTTCTAGGAAGAAGTTGCTGCAGCTGAGGTCGAAGAGGTTGCTGCCTGTGTTCTCCTTTAGGATTTTGATGGACTCCTGTCTCACGTTTAGGTCTTTCAACCATTTGGAGTCTATTTTTGTGTGTGGTGTAAGGAAATGGTCCAGTTTCATTCTTCTGCATGTGGCTGTCCAATTTTCCCAACACCATTTGTTGAAGAGACTGTCTTTTTTCCATTGGACATTCCTTCCTGCTTTGTCGAATATTAGTTGACCATAGAGTTGCGAGTCCATTTCTGGGCTCTCTATTCTGTTCCATTGATCTATGTGTCTGTTTTTGTGCCAGTACCATACTGTCTTGATGATGACAACTTTGTAATAGAGCTGGAAGTCCAGAATTGTGATGCCGCCAGCTTTGCTTTTCTTTTTCAACATTCCTCTGGCTATTCGGGGTCTCTTCTGGTTCCATACAAATTTTAGGATTATTTGTTCCATTTCTTTGAAAAAAGTGGTTGGTATTTTGATGGGGATTGCATTGAATGTGTAGATTGCTCTAGGTAGCATTGACATCTTCACAATATTTGTTCTTCCAATCCATGAGCATGGAACATTTTTCCATTTCTTTGTGTCTTCCTCAATTTCTTTCATGAGTATTTTATAGTTTTCTGAGTACAGATCCTTTGCCTCTTTGGTTAAATTTATTCCTAGGTATCTTATGGTTTTGGGTACAATTGTAAATGGGATCAACTTCTTAATTTGTCTCTCTTCTCTCTTGTTGTTGGTGTATAGTAATGCCACTGATTTCTGTGCATTGATTTTATATCCTGCCACTTTACTGAATTCCTGTATGAGTCCTAGAAGTTTTGGGGTGGAGTCTTGGGTTTTCCACATAAAGTATCATATCTGCAAAGAGTGAGAGTTTGACTTCCTCTTTGCCGATTTGGATGCCTTTGATTTATTTTTGTTGTCTGATTGCTGTGGCTAGGACTTCTAATACTATGTTGAATAGCAGTGGTGATAGTGGACATCCCTGCCGCGTTCCTGACCTTAGGGGGAAAGCTCTCAGCTTTTCCCCATTGAGGATGATATTTGCTGTAGGTTTTTCATAGATGGCTTTTATGATATTGAGGTATGTACCCTCTATCCCTATACTCTGAAGAGTTTTGATCAGGAAAGGATGCTGTACTTTGTCAAATGCTTTTTCTGCATCTATTGAGAGGATCATATGATTCTTGTTCTTTCTTTTGTTAATGTATTGTATCACGTTGATTGATTTGCGGATGTTGAACCAACCTTGCAGCCCAGGGATAAATCCCACTTGGTCATGGTGAATAATCCTTTTAATGTACTGTTGGATCCTATTGGCTAGTATTTGGTGAGAATTTTTGCATCCATGTTCATCAAGGATATTGGTCTGTAATTCTCCTTTTTGATGGGGTCTTTGTCTGGTTTTGGGATCAAGGTAATGCTGGCCTCATAAAATGAGTTTGGAAGTTTTCCTTCCATTTCTATTTTTTTTGGAACAGTTTCAGGAGAATAGGTATTAATTCTTCTTTAAATGTTTGGTAGAATTCCCCTGGGAAGCCATCTGGCCCTGGGCTTTTGTTTGTTCAGAGATTTTTGATGACTGCTTCAATTTCCTTAGTGGTTATAGGTCTGTTCAGGTTTTCTATTTCTTCCTGGTTCAATTTTGGTAGTTGATACATCTCTAGGAATGCACTCATTTCTTCCAGGTTATCTAATTTGCTGGCATAGAGTTGCTCATAATATGTTCTTATAATTGTTTGTATTTCTTTGGTGTTGGTTGTGATCTCTCCTCTTTCATTCATGATTTTGTTGATTTGGGTCATTTCTCTTTTCTTTTTGATAAGTCTGGCCAGGGGTTTATCAATCTTGTTAATTCTTTCAAAGAACCAGCTCCTAGTTTCGTTGATCTGTTCTACTGTTCTTTTGGTTTCTATTTCATTGATTTCTGCTCTGATCTTTATTATTTCTCTTCTCCTGCTGGGTTTAGGCTTTATTTGCTGTTTTTTCTCCAGCTCCTTTAGATGTAGGGTTAGGTTGTGTATTTGAGACCTTTCTTGTTTCTTGAGAAAGGCTTGTATTGCTATATACTTTCCTCTCAGGACTGCCTTTGCTGTATCCCAAAGATTTTGAACAGTTGTGTTTTCATTTTCATTGGTTTCCATGAATTTTTTTAATTCTTCTTTAATTTCCTGGTTGACCCATTCATTCTTTAGTAGGATGCTCTTTAGCCTCCATGTATTTGAGTTCTTTCCGACTTTCCTCTTGTGGTTGAGTTCTAGTTTCAAAGCATTGTGGTCTGAAAATATGCAGGGAATGATCCCAATCTTTTGGTACCGATTGAGACCTGATTTGTGACCTAGGATGTGATCAATTCTGGAGAATGTTCCATGGGCACTAGAGAAGAATGTGTATTGCGTTGCTTTGGGATGGAATGTTCTGAATATGTCTGTGAAGTCCATTTGGTCCAGTGTGTCATTTAAAGTCTTTATTTCCTTGTTGATCTTTTGCTTAGATGATCTGTCCATTTCAGTCAGGGGGGTGTTTAAGTCCCCCACTATTATTGTATTGTTGTCAATGTGTTTCTTTGCTTTTGTTATTAATTGCCTTATATAATTGGCTGCTCCCATGTTAGGGGCATAGATATTTACAATTGTTAGATCTTCTTGTTGGATAGACCCTTTAAGTAGGATATAGTGTCCTTCCTCATCTCTTATTACAGTCTTTGTTTTAAAATCTAATTTGTCTGATATAAGGATTGCCACCCCTTTTGGTGTCCATTAGCATGGCAAATTGTTTTCCACCCCTTCACTTTCAATGTGGGGGTGTCTTTGGGTCTAAAATGAGTCTCTTGTGGACAGCATATCGATGGGTCTTGTTTTTTAATCCAATCTGATAGCCTGTGTCTTTTGATTGGGGCATTGAGCCCATTTACATTCAGGGTAACTATTGAAAGATATGAATTTAGTGCCTTTGTATTGCCTGTAAGGTGACTGTTACTGTATATTGTCTCTGTTCCTTTCTGATCTGTGCTGCTTTAGGCTCTCTCTTTGCTTAGAGGACCCCTTTCAATATTTCTTGTAGGGCTGGTTTCGTGTTTGCAAATTCCTTTAGTTTTTGTTTGTCCTGGAAGCTTTTTATCTCCCCTTCAATTTTCAATGAGAGCCTAGCTGGATATAGTATTCTTGGCTGCATATTTTTCTCGTTTAGTGTTCTGAAGATATCATGCCAGTCCTTTTTGGCCTGCCAGGTCTCTGTGGATAGGTCTGTTGCCAATCTAATGTTTCTATCTTTATAGGTTACATATCTCTTCTCCTGAGCTGCTTTCAAGATTTTCTCTTTGTCTCTGAGACTCATAAGTTTTAGTATTAGATGTCAGGGTGTTGACCTATTTTTATTGATTTTGAGAGGGGTTCTCTGTGCCACTTGGATTTTGATGCCTGTTTCCTTCCCCACATTAGGGAAGTTCTCTGCTATAATTTGCTCCAATATACCTTCTGCCCCTCTCTCTCTTTCTTCTTCTTCTGGGATCCCAATTATTCTAATGTTGTTTCGTTATGGTAAGAAAATGTTTATGGTATCGCTTATCTCTCAAATTCTGCCCTCGTGATCCAGTAGTTGTTTATCTCTCTTTTTCTCAGCTTCTTTATTTTCCATCACTTGGTCTTCTATATTGCTAATTCTCTCTTCTGCCTCATTTATCCTACCAGTTAGTGCCCCCATTTTTGATTGCACCTCATTAATAGCCTTTTTGATTTCGATTTGGTTAGATTTTAGTTCTTTTATTTCTCCAGGAAGGGTGTCTCTAATAACTTCCATGCTTTTTTCAAGCCCAGCTAGTATCTTTAAAATCATGATTCTGAACTCTAGGTCTGACATCGTACTAATGTCCGTATTGAGTAGGTCCCTGGCAGACGGTACTACCTCTTGTTCTTTTTGCTGAGGTGATTTCTTTCGTCTTGTCATTTTGTCCAGAGGAGAATAGATGAACGAGTGAACAAAATGCTAACAGGTTAACAACGTCCCCAGAAAATATACTCTAAACAAATCAGAAAAGACCTGAAACCAGGGGAAAAGAAAGGGAAAGAAAGAAAAAAGAAAGAGGAAAAAAAAGAAAAAGAAAAAGATAAAAACAAACAAAAACAGAACAAAACAACAAAAAAAACACAGAATATGATCAAATATGATCAGGCTAGTGCATAGATCAGTGCCACACAGTAGATTTTGGGTGTATTTTGGTCTGTTAGAAGATAGTGCCTCCTAAAATTGTAAAGAAAGAAAGACTTATATATGTACAAAACAAGGGTTGATACAATGAAGGGATGGAAGATGACTGTAAAGATGAAAATTATAAAAGATTTTATAAAAGGAATTGATAAGAAGTTGTTTGAAAAAAGAAAGAAGAAGATTTAAAAAAAAAGGAGAGAATGTAATCAGGCAGGAGACTAGAACAAAGCCATACACTAGAGATTTAGGGTATATTTTGATCTGTTAGAAGAAACTGTATCTCAAAATTTTAAAGAGAGAACAGCTTATATATATATGCCAAAAATAAGGGTAAGTACTATGAAGGGATAGAATATGACTCTAAAAATGAAAAATAAAAATGTTTTTTTTAAAGGAATTGATAAGATGTTGGTTGAAAAAGGGAAAAAGAAAAATTAAAAAAAAAGTTAAAAAAATTAACTTTGAAAAACTAATGAATCATGGTAAAAAAGCCATGAATTCTATGTGCAGTATTCCCCTAGCCCTGGAGTTCTCCCGTTCTCCCTGATCGGTAAACTTGGAATTGGCTTGCTGGCTGTTCATGCTGATCTTCTGGGGGAGGGGCCTGTTGCCGAGGTTCCCAAATGTCTTTGTCGGAGGCGGAATTGCCCCACCCTTGTCGGTCCGGGCTAAGCAATCTGCTCGGGTTTGCTCTCCGGAGCTTTTGTTCCCTGCAAGCTCTCGGTACAGCTTTGGAGGATGAGAGTGAAATTGGTGGCCTCCCAATCTCCGCCTGGAGGAGCCGAGAACTCGGGGTCCCGCTCCTCAGTTCCCCCCCAGAGAAAAGCAGTCAATCACTCCCGTCTCCCCAGTCTCTGGCCGCACTCCGTGCTCACCCGGCCTGTGACCGAGCGTTTCTATCTCTGGCCCCCGACCCCGTGTGGAGTCTCCAAACCCAGCAGATCCCTGCGGTGCACTCCCGCGCCGCTCCTCCTGGGGCAGGAAGGGGAGTCTCCCCGGCTCTGCTGCTTGTTGGGTCCCTGCTGGAGGAGGAGTGTCCTGACTGTGTGGCGGATCACAGTTTATGGCAACCCCAAGCTGAGAGCCCGCGCCTCGGCTCCGTCTCTGCAGCCGGCTTCCCCGCTCCGATCCCTGGGAGCTCTGCTGCACTCAGGCACCCCCGGTCTTTCTGTGACCCCGAGGGTCCTGAGACCACACTGACCCACGAGGGTTGCACCCCCCGCTTAGCCACTGGAGCGACGTCCCTCCGCGGAGCCGGCTTCTAAAAGTTCCGATTTTGTGCTCTGCGCTCTATCACTTGCCAGAAGCAGCCGTCGGAGGCCCCCTCCCCCACCGTCTATCCTCCCAAATATCGCCTCGGATTCACTTCTCCGCACGTCCTACCTTCCAGTAAGTGGTCGCTTCTCTCTTCAGAAAGTTGTTGCTACTCTCTTCTTCGATCTCCTGTTGAGTTCGTAGGTGTTCAGAATGGTTTGATCCCCATTCAGCTGAATTCCTGAGACCAGACGATATCCAGGTCTCCTACTCCTCCGCCATCTTGCTCCGCCTCCCTGCTGATATTTTTCTGGGTCCCAACCTAGTTTGCATGAGAATGGCCACCCCTGGGCTGACATATTCATTAGGAAGACTTCTCATTCTGTTTGCAGGAGTTCAAAACCCACTCTTTCTGTTGAGCCTTCCTCAACCACACTACTCATTCTTGTTCCTAGTCTGCGGCTTCATAGAGCCATGTGGTGCTGGCACTTAAAAGGGGTTCACTTTCCTTGGTGTGCCCTTTGTGTGGCTGGCCTGCCACCCTTGCTGAATGGCTTCTCTCTCCCTTGGGTGTGAAGGTGGGAGGGCTGACAGGGCCTACCTGAACTTCCGCTGGGAAAGGCCAACTTCTAAAGCAAGTTGCTATAGTTACCAATCTCCCCCCCCACCCCCCACGCCCAGCCGCGTAGTAGTCCCTGACTCTATGCTCCTTTTCTTGTGTCGCCTATCAGACATTCCTCTTGGGTACAGCAGCCTGGGGGTTTGTTATTAAGCAATTCATGCCCACGTATGTGGGGGCTACACAAAGTGAGGAGCACACACATACACAAACACACCCATACATGCATATTTCACATTCGATGTGCTTTACATCACAGACACTTTTCAACTACGATTTCTCGCACTAAATCCATTTTAGAAGGTTTTCTACAATGATAACAGATTGTACGTGGAATCGTTTTGTGCATTCCAGAGAAATGTTTGTTTCCATGTTTCTGAACACAAATTATGCACGTGGAAAGTTTTCCCAATTCTTCTCTCAGTAATTATCTATTTTCTATCTCTAGGAGAAAAAATATCAAACCGAAGTTGATTGTAGATGAAATGATTCATTTGTGAGCATTTTTGAAAACTTAATGATTCAAATCAGACCCATTGTTGAGTTTTTTTCCATTGTTTGTGCGTGACGGTAATTACTAGAAATTGTGACACTTGGAGCCTAATTGAGCTCCTCTCTTAGCTGACAGACACCAGTGTTCTAAGTAGAAATTCAGAAAACTAATAGAGTGGGGGGATGAACAGCATGTAGCTCTCGCTTCACCCAGCTCTCAAGGAAAGCGCGTGCGCAGACCACAGACCGGAGCTGGATCCAGTTCAGCGTCCCGGGGCAGGCGTGGTGACAGGGCTCTGCAGGACTCTGGCTCTCCCTTCCCACCTGGTCCCATCTTCTCATCCTCCCCAGGCTCCCTGGCCTGGCTGCAAGTGCTGCTGGGAGGGAGCAGGGCTCTGGCCCCTCTCTGAGCTGGCTTTCTGGCTGGAGATTCTTGGTTTTGTGCGTTCCCCGCTGGGCTGCCCGGCTGCGGGGGTGGGTGGGTGGGCGCTGGCCCTCTGAGGCCTAGTGAGCATGCCCTCTGGCAGACTAATTTGGGGATCATTTCCTCTGTGTGAAGATATTGGTCCTAAAAACTGACAGGAAGCCTCTCCCTGTCCCTGCCTCGGCGGTATGCCAGGCTGGGCCACCCATGGGGAAGGTCAGCCTGGGACTGCAGGAACCAGAACATGCAAAGAAGAACATTCAGAGGAAAAACATGGTTGCTGTGTCTCTTCCACAGGAGGGGGCTTCTGCCTGGTGGGTAGGCTTCTGTCGGCTCTTTCTTACTGGGAAGTTAGCAAACGTAGATGTAATGTTGAGTTTCCAGAGAGGTTTTCCAAAGACAAGCCTGAGGAAGAGCTACCCCAGGGTCGGGGAGAGACACTTGTGTGGCCAGTGCCCCCAAAGCGCCAACAGGCTGTAGAAATTGCCAAGGGCTGCGTCTGCCCTTCTCAGCCCGCCCCTCACCCCCGCGAAGGCTACACCTCTTTCCCCTGCACCTGGACTTTCCAAGAAGAACGGGGCCTCTCTGTCAACTCTCCCAGCCAGGCTGCATGCTCTATTTTTATCTGCTCTCTAGGCTCCTTGCAGCTGGTTCTAAACAGTCTGCCCCCCACTCCACACACACACACACACACACACACACACACACACACACACACACGAGACCCAGATTTCAAAACACTTTTCAGGATCTCTGGAAGAAGAAAAAAGAATGACTCAGGCGGTCTCCCTGAACTCTCACTTCTGTCTCCTGGAACAGGAAGACCATCAGGCTCTGCTTAGGTTTTCCTAGAAACTCTCTCCAGGCTGTGGACTGTGTCAAGTGCAGGGCTCACCTCATTTACCTCTCTTCTCTCGGGCATGGCTTTCTTGTGCCTTCTGTTTTTCTAAGTCTGAAAACCACTGTTGTGTATACCTTGTCATTTTTTGTGATACAAGCAGGAGGGTAAATCTGGTCCTGTTACTCCATTGTGGCCGGAAGTGGAGTCCTCTTCTTCAGGGGACATGTTCCTTCCAATTGGGTTCCATGACCTGACATTCTCTGGCTTTGTCTCCTGCTTCTCTAGAAGCTCCTCTTGAGCCTTGCAGGCTCATACTGTTAGAGTCCCTCCATGGTCCACAGCCCTCTCTCTCCTCCTGTTCTGTAATTGCTCCCTGGGTGAGCATGTCTGTGCCCAGGGCTTTGGAAACCACCCCCATCACAAATTAGATGCTTCGCCCAGAGCTCCTGCCCCAGGTACCCAGCTGCCTCTTTGACTGTGCAACTTGGGTGTCTCTAAGCACCTCAATCTCAAGTCTGAAATGTATTTATTTTCTTTCACTTTCAGATATGATCCTCTTCTTACTATACCACCGGTTATGAAGCCAAAACCCATGTGTCCTCCCTGACATTCCCTCTCCCTCACCCCCACATGAAACTTATTGCCAAGTCTCGCTGACCCTTCTTCAAAAGATCTCCAAAACCTGTTCCCTCCTGTCCATCTGTACTATCACTCTGGTCCAAGTGGTAACTCCTAACTGGTCTACATCATCTTTTCCTGTTTTGTTCTCTGCTGCAGCAAATCCCGATTTTTTTTTATTATTATGTTCAATTAGCCAACATATAGTACATCATTAGTTTTTGATGTAGTGTTCAGCAATTCATTAGTTGCACATAACACCCAGGGCTCATCACGACACGTGCCCTCTTTAGAATCCTGATTTTTTAAATGCAAATCTGATTATTTCATGTGACCGGTTCACAGATGTTAAGGACTACACATTTTCTGGCTGATCTGGCCCCTCTCCAGGCTCACAGCACACCCCTCCTACCACTCCTGACCATCTTTCTGCCCTTACACGCTCGTGCTCCCTCTTGCCACTGTTCTCCCCACTGCTGTCCCCACTGCTGTCCCCACTGCCTAGAATGGTCATCACCCGCTTTGCCTGCTCCTCCTCCAGAGTCAGCTCAGCCACTGCTCCCTAGGGGAGCCTGACTAGCTCAAGTCCTCCATCTCATACTCTCGCGGTACCATGCACACCTCCTTTTCTCGGCACTTGGTCCAATGAAAGCTTGACTTCTATTTGTCTAATTTTGTGTTTAGTGTTGCTTTTCCTCCCTAGACTTGGTAAGTTCTGTGATGGGTTTTAAATTTATTTTCCCCCTTGCCATCCTGTTCCCAGCTCCAGTGCAGGGCTTGGCTCTGGGTTGCGGCTCCAGAAATATCCTGCGGAGCACATGAGGGCCATATGGGTGTCCAGGAAGTGGGAGGAGCAGCCGAGCAGGGGAAGTGCACAGACAGCGGGTGCAGGGACCACAGCTGCTCCCCCAAGAGGAGCGGACACGCACCTGCTGAGGCTGGCCCCCCCCCCCCCCCCGCAAGCTGCTGTGCTCTGATGTTGGTAATGTCCTTTCTGCTACCAAAACGGCGTAACTCTTCTAAGTATTTAAGGTGACTTCCTCGACTCTCTTTCCAGTATTTTAATAAAACTTTTAGGAAAAAAAAAAAAAGCCAAGCAGGACATGGGGAGGTCACCTCAACGCCCAACAGAAAAGGCCACTACTCTAAGCTGTGGGCCCTCGGCTGGCATGTGGGGCCTGACCCTGAACCTCTGTCCAGTGGCTCTAAGAGCCCCAGAGCATTTCTGGCTGTGGTCTTCCCGCCCCCCCCCCCCCCCCCGCCACCCAGGCCCCCGTCTTCTCTCCATGGGCTCTACCAGCACCAGGAAAGCAGAGGGTGGGCCAGAGCCAAGCCACACACAGTGCCTCAGGAATTTTGGATCCCCTGGGTGAGACGAGCAGCGCAGACTGTACCCACGATGACCTAGTGGTTAGAAATCCAGCAGGAGCTGCTTTGGAGGCTGGGTTTTGCTGTGGGGGTGCAGCCAGCCCTCCGTGTGGGGTGAGGTTGACCTCCCAGCTCAGGGTGCCTTTCTGACATCAGGCAAGCTCAGGGTGTTTCTGCTCCAACACAACAGGACCATCTCTTTAAAAGGGTCCTAGGCAAAAAGCAAACATGTTTACCCTTAGAAAAGATTTCAGCACACAGCACATTAATGTGGGCTTTCGGGGGAGGGAGAGAGAGTAAGTGAGTGAGTTACGGCGGCGGAGGCCATGGGGAGAGTCATTAGCTGTGCTCTGACCTGATGGCATTTGTTCTTAAAGACTCAATCAACTCCTGGTTCTGTCTGAAAACCAGTGTGGCCCTAACGCTGCTCTCTTCGGCAGCGGGGGCGGAGGACAAGAGAAGTGGCGACGCCCTCATGGGGGCAGCAGCGATTCTTGGAGCCTGGTGGGTGGCTCTCCCCGCTCAGGACTCTGTCAGCCCTGAGGGGAATGCCAGGCAGCCAGGGCCCCTTTCCCAGCCCCAGAGCCTGGCATTATGTTGCTGAAGTTGCAAAGGCATTTGAGGCAAACCTTCAGAGCCTGCAGCTCCCCCTTCTCTTTGGGAATTTTTGACATGGAAGAGATGGTAGTGCAAAGAAGTGTGCAAAGAAGTGTGTGTGTGTTTGTGTGATGTAATTATAGGTTTGGGGCATGGTGCCAGGTAGGGAGGATCTGGGAGCCAACAGTTGAATGAATGTTATTTACTCCACATTCCTGCCCAGGAAACCCTCAGACCAAAACCGTATCCAAAGTCCTGAGAGTCAGACAGACTTTATAGTCAAATACCAAGTTTCCCCTTTGACCAAGTACTTAAGCTCCCAGAGCCTTGGTTTCCACATCTGTAAAGTGTGAAGACATGATAGCTATCTCTTTGTGCTAGTCTTAGGAAAAGACTTTGAGGCAGAGATCCGTGTGCAGGAAGAAAGGCCCTGGGGCCAACACACGTAGGGGAATGGGAAGGAAGCAGGACTGGGCAGCAGGAGAGATTGGGACAGCCAGTCACAAGGCCTCTGCCAGCTTCACAGGGAGCTCCAACCTTAGCCTTTCTGAGCTGTGCCACCTTGAATCAAGAGGGGCCAGGCCTTTGCACCTCACTCATTATTCCTCATCAACCAGCCACTGGACACTGGCCGTCCCTGGGGAGAGAATGTGACCTTGGGTAAGGAAAGTGACTCAAACACCCCCCACCCCCACCTCCAACAGCTTGGGGGGATCTAGGCAGTGAACTGCAGCAACTATTACAAGGTGTTGGAGGAAATCAAATGACATGACCTCTCTATAATAAGGTAAGAATTAAAAATAAACAAATAAACAAAACTGACCTAGTTCATCTTTTCCCAACCTTGTCCTTGGAAAAAGTGGCATTGTGTTATTAAAGTTCTGAACTGTCATCCTTAAACTCAACACCCTGCAGGGGAGAGAAAAAGCTTTCATGTTTCAAATTCATTTATGGGGAGCAGGCTGGATGGTCCCAGCCCGGAGAAGATGGAGGCCTGTTTGGAGGTAAAGAGATGGGAATAGTCTTGATTTTAAAGGGAAGGGAAGAGAAATTTCCTACAACTGAGGAAAGATCAGTGGACGTGGATTCTGATTTGTGAGGGTTGGTCTCCTCCCCCTTCTATTTAGCCCCAGCAGATGGGGTGTGCATTTGAGAGGACGGAGATTGTACATTTCCAGTTGTTGCTTTGGCAATCTTGGAGAAAACCCTCTGGGCTGATGCCTGGCAGAAAAGCAGCAGAACCGCCTCTGTCCGAAGACTGCATAGAGTCCTCCAGGAGAAGCCTGTAGGAACTGAAAAGTAGATGCCCTTTCCAGAACATTCTAAGCTGCATAAAATCTCATTCTCCTGGGACTTCTGCATGACTAGGGAGGGAAAGCTCCCTCCATCACTGAGATAGATTTTTTCCCCACTAGCCAGGTGGGGGGAGGCCCAGAGTGGTTATCTGATTTAGAGAAATAAAGAAATGAAACAAACTTTGTGGAGTAAATTTCATACCCACATCACATATTTAGCACCTAGCAAGCGCCCAGCACCCAGTGGGCACACAATGAAAAATCCCTTTCTTTCTCTTTCTTATCCCCCAGGGATAAACCGAAACCTTATAACCAGTTGAAAACCTTTTCCTGTCTAAAGCAAACAAACAAACAAACACCTGGACAGAAAGACAAGCTTCTCTGGTAGGTTTGCTAATCAACCACAAACATTTATTAAATATTTACTATGTTAGATTCCTACCAGGATGGCAGACTAGATCAGGCCACTTGCCAATCAATACTGAAGAAACACAGAAGCAAGAAGAAAATGTGCATTTGGGAAAAACAACAACAGCAACAACAACAAAAAAAACCAAACCCCAAAACAACAACAAAAGAAACAAACAAAACTCCCAACAAGCCCCTGGGAAAGTTGTCTTGAACTCTTATGTGGAGGAAACCAGAAGCAGCACAGTGAGGAGACCAACTGGAGAAAAGCCTTTTAAAGGCTGTCCTCGCATCTCCCTAGAGTAGCCTCATGGCACTCATAGGCTGCCTCTTCAACGCAGATCCTGTGGCTGCAGCCGGGACTATTGGTATAGGTGTGTGCAGGGCAAAGTCATGGCAGCACAAAAGCCAACCAGGGGGAAGAAGTGATGAAAATGGATGTGGACCAGGGGCGCCTGGGTGGCTCAGTTGGTTAAGCCTCTGCCTTCGGCTCAGGTCATGATCCCAGGGACCTGGGATCAAGCCCTGCATCGGGCTCCTTGCTCAGTGGGGAGTCTGCTTCTCCCTCTCCCTCTTCTGCTTTCCTTGCTTGTGCTCTCTTGCACACACTTGCTCTCTCTCTCTCTCTCTCCCTGTCAAATAAATTAATAAAATCCTAAAAAAAAAAAATGGATGTGGACCCAACAGCTAATCTCTGAGAGTCATCCTTTCGTCCTCCCTCTCTACACCCCCAAGGATGGGTAATTGAATGCTAGGAGACGACCTCCTCTCAATCCTGCCTTATCCTAAAGATTCAGAGATGAAAGCTTGACCAAAGTTGTTGCCTGATGGAAGGCCAAGAGCCTTGAAGAATTATAGTGATCCCATGCTACTGGGGACTCTCTACTCCACAGCTGGGGACTCTCTACTGAGGAGACTGGGGACTCTCTGATCCCCAGCTCCACCCCTCCCTTCCACCTTAAACTCACTGGAACTGATACAGTCTAGTGTCTTTGGCCCTATGTATTAAGAAAACATATTACAAAACAGAGTAGAGGAAATATTAACAGGTGAAATAAGTAGAGGAGAGGAGAGGAAGAGAAGCTCATGAGCCAAAGTGACTGGAGAAATACAACGGCTAAATAAATAGGTAAATAAACTGTACAACGTATCCCACTGGGCAGAAGTATTTGAACAGATGGACCAAGAATTTAAAACAAGCACTATAAATACACATAAAGAAATAAAGAAGATATTAGCAAGAATAAAAAAAATCACCAAAAAGAACAAAGTAGAAAATATTAGGTGTGCAAAAGGTAAGCAATAAAATTATGAACAGCATACATGGGATAACTAGTAGGATTGATACAGCTAAAAAACCATCAGTGAGTTGGAAGATCAGATTGAGAAATTCTCCCAGAATGCAACAGAAAAGGGTAAGATGAGAAAGGAAATAGGTATTTAAAAAATAAGGCTAAAAGAAATAGAAGATAGAGAAATGTCTACAACCACATAATTAGAGTCCTAGAGATGGAGAAAATAAAAACAAGAAAAGGCAATATTTGAAGAAATAGTAAAGATAAATTTTCTGATACTAAATTATTTTATCTGGCCAATCTATTATTCAAATGTAAGGACACACAAAAAATGTTCTCAGGCATATAAAGCTTCAGAGGTTTTGCCACTGAAGATCCATACTGATAATACTTTTGGAAGAAGTACTTAGATAATAGGAGAAATAAATCCTGACCAGGAAGCAAGAGTTGTGGGGAACAAAAGTGATCATGTATCTTGGTAAAGTTTTCTATTGTCTTAAAAGCTAGGCTGGAAGGAAATATATTTACATAATGTGATATAATAAGAAAGATATTTGGTCTTTGTCCCCGATTGCTGGCACAGAGCTCTTACAACTCTTGTAATAAGGTGGTAAGACCATCTTTTGTGCCTAATGAGACAACTTCTGGCAGGCCCCTAGATAGCTTCAGGATGGGGGCTCATGGCCAGAGAAACCAAGCCTTGCTTAGAAGCTTGGAACTTTCAACCTTACTTTCCAACCTCCGAAAGGGAAGAGGGGCTGGAGATGGAGTTAATCACCAATGGCCAATGATTTCATCAATCATGTCTATGAAGTGAAACTTCTGTAAAAACCCCTAAACGATGGGGTTTGGGGAACTTCCAAGTTGGTGAGCACAGGGAGGGTGGTGCACCCCAACTCCACATGGACAGAAGCTCCTGTGTTCAGGACACCGACCTGTGTGCCTTCTTCATTGAACCTGTGGGGGGAGGGGAGGTTGTGAAAACCCCTGACTCTATAGCCAAGTTGGACAGAAGCGTGGGTGACCCAGGAACCCGATACTTGTGACGGGCATCTGAAGGGAGGGCCATTTTGGAGGGCAAGGGGCTTGAACCTGTAGAATCCAACTAACTCTGGGTAGTGTCAGAATTATAAGTAAGACTTGAAGTTGGTGTTACAGAGTTGAAGAAGTAGTGTTGGAAAAAACATTATGTATTTGGTGTCAAAAGGGAAAAAAACCTTCTCACATAATAACCCAGAAAAAAAATTCTGTCCACATTATGTGGGGCCAGAGTGGGAGGGAGCTCAAGAGGATGTGAGATCTACTAAAAGAAGTGGGGCGATAGAGCAATGCATTTAGGAGAAGAGAGGTAAACAGGAGGATGGGGCTTAAGGTCAATCGCCATAAGGAAAAAACCAGAATGTATCATTTCAGTCTTACAGAAGAAAACCTGACACAGTCAGTAGAATTTAGGAACAGAGAAAAGAACGAAAGAGAAAGCAAGTAGAACAAATGGAAAACACACAGTGGAGATAACATGGATGGACGTCCGGGCACAATGCTAAGTGAAGTAAGTCAGATGGAAAAAGATAAATACTGTACGATCTCACTTATATGTGGGAATCTTAAAACAAAACAAAACAAAGCAAAAACCGAATTCATAGATACAGAGAACAGGGTGGTGGTTGCCAGAGGAGGGGGGTGGGGTTGGTGGTGAAATGGGTGAAAGTGATCAAAAAGTACCAACTTTGGTTATAAGATAAATAAATCCCGGGCATACAATGTACACCAGGGTGACTATAAAAAGTAATAAAAAATAAATAAGATAGTGGAACTAAATCCTAACGTGGCAGCAAAAAGGCTAAACTTACCAGAGGTAGAGGCTCTCAGAGTATGTTCAAAAACAAACAAAATATGATATAATATATTGTCTATACAAGACACACGTATGACAAAAATATAGAAAATTGACAATAAACATAGATAAAAATATATACCAGGCAATCATGAACAAAAAGAAAATTGGGACAGCAATACATTAATATCTTACAAAATAAGAATTTAAGGCAAAAGATATCACAAGACACAGATGATTGACATTATATGTGCAAAAAAGAATAAAGAAAAGATAAACCTGTTATAAACACATATACTATTAAGAAATCTTCAGAAATATTCCAACCCACTGAAAGAATGGCAGAGAGAAACAGATAATCCTACTTAAAAAAAAAAGAAAGCAGCGCTATCAATGACCTAACAATAAAGTAAAATAAAGATTAAAACAAAGATTTCTTTTCAACCATACTGGAACATTTACAAAAACAGATCATGTTCTAGGCAACAAATTAAAAATGAATACATTCAGAAACGAATAAACACAGAACCAAACAATTCCTTTTGTTAGGAAACAAAATAATATGCTACTGAACAGCCTTTGAGTTACAGAGAAAATCATAAAGGAATTTAAGGAATAGCGGAACTACCGTGAATGCTGCACATCAGAACTGTGGGCCCCCGCTGAAGGTTTCAGAAAAATTTATAGCTTTCAATACATTTATCAGGAAGCAAATGTGAATAATAAATGAAGTGAGCAATCAATAAGAGAATTTGGAAGAGAGCAACAGAGCAAACAAGAAAGAAGGAAATGTTTATAAGGGCAGAAATCAATAAAGTACTGAAACACAAAGAGCAATTGACAGGATGACAAAACATGTTTTCAGGAATTAACAAGACAGATCCTTGGCAAGACTGATTAAGGAAAAAAGAGTAGATGTAATTTCAAGATACAGAATAAGAAGAGGGAAAGAACTACAACAGAAAGAACAAAGAGGAATGGAAGGACACATGCATACCTATCTGCCACTAAATTTGAAAGCCAGGATGAAAGAAATGAATTCATAGAAAAAATATGAAATGTTAAAGTTGGCATAGGAAAGAAAGAGCTTGAACTAGAGCAATAAGCATGAAACAAATTGAAAAGATCAAAGATCAAAGACCTACCTCCCCCCACATCCCAGGCTCAGACAGATTCACAGGTGAATTTCAGGAAACTTTCAAGGAGCAGATACTCCTATCTTGTGCAGTTCCACCGGTTGTATCCACAAAGAGGAAGAACGAAACCTGCCCAGGTCATTTTATGAATTTAGTATCACCTTGATTCCAAAGACAGAAGATAAAGAAAATTATAGACTCATTTCCTCTATGAACGTAGATATATAAGCAGAGAGTAAAATACTGGCTGAATACTGAGTTTATTTAAAAAGATGATACATCAAGTGGTGCCTGGGTGGCTCAGTTGGTTAAGCATCTGCCTTCGGCTCAGGTCATGATCTCAGGGTCCTGGGATCGAGCCCCGGATCCGCTGCCCTGCTCAGCGGGGGGCCTGCTTCTCCTTCTGCCTCCCCCACTCCCCCAGCTTGTGCACCATTTCTCTGACAAATAAAATCTTTAAAAAAAATAATACATCAAAATCAAGTGAGGATTATCCCAGAAATGAAAGGATGGCTCAACATCAGAAAATTAATCAATATAATCCCTCACATTCTACCCATGTAAAGAATTATATAATGATCTCAATCTTTGCAGAAAAAGCTTTCGGAAAGGATTAATACTTATTTATGATAAAAACTCTTATCAAGTTAGGAATAGAAAGGAATTTCTTAGGTTGATAAAGCTTATGTACCAACATCTTACAGCAGATACATACTTACACATAACAGGAAGAGTTTATCTGTGGCTCCTTTAAGATAAGGATCAGAACAATAATGCCCCTTACATACGAATAAACACTACTCCTGCTATTACAGATACCCCTTAATACTATCTTACTGATGACTAGAGGTCCCGAATAATATTCAAAGGGAAGGAAAAAATATGTGTAAAGATTGAAAGGGTAGAGTTGAAAGTTTCATTGTTTCCAATAGTCTTTTATTTTCAATGGTCTTTCTAGAAAAATCAACAGGAATTATAAATTATTAGCAGTAATACAAATTTAGCAATGTGCTGGATAAGATCAACCTGTAAATATTAATAATATTTTTACATTATATAATCAGAATTAAGATACTATTTATAATAAAAATGAAAAACAATAAATTATCCAGAAATTCACTTGACCGAGACTATATGATAACTCTGAGGAGAAAACTTTTAAACTGTTACAAACACCATATAATATGTCAGTGAAAGAAGAGAGAGTCCATACTCTTGGATGGCATGATAGGATATTATCAAGATGTCAATTATTCCTCAAAGTAAGCTATAAATCAAATGTGATTTCAATCAATATGCCAGCTGGATTTTTTTTTTTTTTGAGGAACTCGGTTAATTTACTCTAACATTTATATGAAAGAATAAAGATTCATGACTAATCTGCCTTAAAAAAGAAGAGTAAAGACAGGGAGGAGACCAATCCTAGAGTTCCTGACACACTCCCAAGCCATTATTACTTGTTTTAAATGTAGTTTTGGAGTAAGAACAGACAAAAGGATCAACAGGAGAGCCCAGAGACAAGTGCAAGTGTGTGTGTAAACTAATGGTATAGCAGTGACACCAAAGACCAGTGCGAAGGGAGAGATTATTTAGTACAAATGGGAAGTCTGATACACTATGTAGAGAAAAATACAACTGGATCCTACTTCACACCACATCACCAGGGGACTGGAGAGGAACTAAAACCCAGAATATAAAAGACAAAACTACAGAGTTAATCCAAGAAAATACAAAGAGTTACTTTGGTGACCCAGAAACAGGGAAAGAATTTTTTTTTAAAGATTTTGTTTATTTATTTGACACAGAGAGAGAGACACATCGAGAGAGGGAACACAAGCTGGGGGAGGGGGAGAGGGAGCAGCAGGCTTCCCGCCAGGCTTCCCGCCAGGCTTCCCGCCGAGCAGGGAGACTGATGCAGGGCTCAATTCCAGGACCCGGGGATCATGACCTGAGCCGAAGGCAGACTGAGCCACTCAGGCACCCCAGGGAAAGAATTTTTAAACAAAACTTTGAAAGCACAAATCACATTGCAAAACAAACAACAAACAAATGAGTTGACTTAACTCAAAATTAAACATTACTGTTCAATGAAAAACGAAGTTAATGAAGAGATGATAGGATGACAGACAACATTTCAAAGTCTCAACTAGACTTTGGATTAATATCTAGGCACACAAGAACCTCTGGCAAATAAAAAATAAAATGACAGAAGCCCTAATGGAAAAAACAAGCAAAGGATAGGGTCAACCATTTATATCCACCCCAATAGCGAATTGTACACCACTATGTAATGCAGATGGAGAGATGCTTCAGATAATTAGCAATCAGACAATGGAAATTAAAGCAACGATGAGATGTTAATTTCTACTCATTAGCCTGGCAAAAATATGAAGTTAGATAATGCCAGGTATTTGTAAGGATGTAGGAACCCTTAGGCACCACTCAAGGGAAGGAATGATTTGGTTCAGATTCTTCTGGAAAAAGCAGAAAGGTTTCTGGTCCTACTTAGAAAAATGGGGTATATGCATCCTGCCATGACCCATCAATTCTCTCCTGAGTGCTAGGCAAGAGAAACTCTCCTGAGATCCTTAAGGAGATTGCTCTTTACAGAATTGTTTGTGAGGGCAGAGAGTTGTAAACGATCTCTGGGTCCCTGATAAGGAGGACAGTGCTAAATGAGATGAGATGTTGCCTGTCTACTTTGAAGTCCTGGTACTCACCTGGTTACTGAGATAGTAGCTTGGATGGACACCGAAAACATATTGCTCAGTGAAAAAAGTCACAAAGACAGTGAACTTCAGAACGCAGTCTCACCCATATGGATAAAACAACATACGTTTTATAGGAACACAGATTTGCAAAAATACATACATGAAAAATACTGCATTATGTGGGATATGAAGATAAAGGAATAAACTTTTATTTTTTTAAAGATTTTATTTATTTATTTATTTGACAGAGAGAGAGAAAACAAGGAGGGGGAGTGGGGGAGGGAGAAGCAGTCTTCCCACTGAGCAGGGAGCCCGATGCGGGGCTCGATCCCAGGACCCTGGGATCACGATCAGAGCCAAAGGCAGACGCCCAACGACTGAGCCACCCAGGCGCCCCAGGAATAAACTTTTAAAAATGAATGAACAAATGAACAAAGAGAAAGTGTGTGGAACTCATATAAACAGCTGGGTAGAGGTCATTTCAATAAACATGTTGCTGGAGAAGTTTCTGCTTAACCAAGTCAATTTTGATGAATTTGCTTTGTGCAAACATTAAAAGAAAAATCCTGTCACTTCCAAATTGTTCCCACCATAATGTCTCAGGAGATCTCATATAATGAAGTTTAAAGGATAATCTAAAAGCGAAATTCTAGATTAATCTGTTTAATTAAAAAGATAAATCTAAGAAATATATCGCATCTGAGAAGGAAAGAAAAGAAAGTCACTAAGTCAGACAATGAGAGGACAGCCCATTCCAGGGCGGTGGATCGTTTAAAATAATTATTGTCATCTGCAGCTTTTTTCTGTATCAGTATATATTTTGTGCTGACATGTAAACGCATTATCTCTTGTTTTGTCCTCCGAAGAAGGTGCTCACCCTCTATGTGGCAGACACCCGTGTGCTGGGCTTCTGTTTTCCATCGCCTCAGCCTGGTTTGGTCCAGACCCCGGCCCCCCTCCCCCTCCAAGGTGGCCACCCAACCTCTGCCCCCACACGCCTGCCCTGACGGCTGCTTTCTTGAAGGCTTCTCGGTCTCTCTGGGCCCATTAATAAAGCGCAAATTGCTTTTTGAAAGGAATTCTTAGTTGAAGCAGATGGGCCAGTCCTCTTGGGTGTGCGGATTCCTCACAAGGCAGTCAGCAGCTGAGCGAACGGGGCCAGGAAGGGAGGATTAGGGTGGGAGAGGGAAACTGAACGGGGCGGTGAAAACAGACTTTCACTTCCTCGCATCTTTTCCTGAGGCGCGCTGTCTCCCGCTAAGCCTCAACGACAAGCGGAAGACCAGAGCAAAGTGCACCGTTGGCTGCGGTTGCCCCTTGGGCGGGTCTGGATGGAGTCGATGCTCATCTTTTCAGACTCCCGGGACCCCCCACCCCTTCTTTCCCCGGAGTGGTAGGTCTCTCCAGCCACACGAGGTCGGACGGGCGCTGCAGGGCTCAGCCGCCTACATGGAGCACGGCCGTCCATTCCCACGCCCCGGGCTCAACCTGCTTTTCCAAGAGGGCTCGCGGGGTGGGTGATTTCAGCCGGAGATGGACTGCGTGTCCCCTCAACTACCCCCCGCCCCCGCACCTCGCCCTCGGCTCCCTTGTCAGCCTCATCTGCCCAGATCATATTTCCTTGCTCCTGGTCCTCCTTCCCAGACTTCTCTTACTCTCCTATTTTGCAAGAATAAGCTGTGACTCCTGCAGTCAGCACAACAGGGGAAACTCTCCCAAGGCTTTCTCAGGGCTCTGAGGATGGAAAAGACAACTTGGGGTTAACCTCTGCAGAATATTAAAATAATAAGTTTTATATCATGAATAACATTTAATGCTCCATATTAAATAAATAAATAAAATCTTTTTAAAAATCGTATCTATCACATAAGGGTTAGGTAAAATAATATATGTATTGGCCTCAAGGCCTCACGTATAAAAGTACTCAAAATGTTTATTTGGTGTATTTCCCTCCTTCTGTATATACTGCTTTACACAGTTGGACAATTTAGTATCCACTTTTTTTCATTTAGTATTATACCACTAATATTTTCTCATATTACTATTTTTTCAAAAACCTGATTGAGTCCCTAGAGGACGGTCACTCTGCCTGTTTCAAGGACTTGTCAATAGGCTCTAGGTAGTAAAGAAATTTAATAATTTTTCCTCTGCCTTTTTTTCCCACATTAAAAACTATATCCTCTCCTTTGGGGAGAATATGCCTCAGATTCTCAAGTCATCGCCCAGGGGGCCTTCACTGAGAAAAGAGGTTTGCCGTTGGCAGGCATGGCTGACAAGCTCTTCTAACCACTCGGGTCCGAGGCATGGAATAACTAAGCCGGATTCTAAGGCGGGACAGCTGAGAATGAGTGAGGTGAAATAAGTAAACACGTTTTAGACATAACCCATGTGCTTAACAAGTGTAGGCAGTATTTTGAAAATGTTAGGATAAAAGGTTCTTTTTTGATTGCTGTAATTTGCAACTGATTTTCTTATTCTAGCAAATGTGTAGTTACATTTTTATTTTAAGACGTAACAAATCAGGGCTGTACAGGTACCTCGGAACCCCTTTTGTTCTTCCATTTCTGTGGCTGACTCTGCAACTCACAAGGCCCTGTTTTTCCAGGTGTGAGAGAAAGTCCTACCTGGTGCTCTAAACCTTCAAAGCTCCGGGGCCACGTACATATACGGGGGTCTGGGGCAGTAGGGCGGGCTCCTGCTTGCTGCCAGTCAGTGCTCATAAGCTCTGAGGGCTCTCTGGCCCTGGGGGTTCTTCATGTGGGGAAGCCCCAGTTCCTCCCTGCAGGGTGTGTGTGTGTGTGTGTGTGTGTGTGTGTGTGTGTGTGTGTGTGTGTGTGATGAGCAGGGCAGATCTGGGCTCCTAGAGATAGCAGCAGCCAAGGTGGTTTGAGCACACCTCACCTTCTGTTTGAAAGGATGGGAGGGAACCATTCCAATAAATGTGGGGAAGATGAATGTGCAGCCATGCCCCAGTCATCCTCTTGATTTGAGGCACCCCTTTTCCACCTGCTCAATGAACTGTGGCAGTGTCGTAATGATACACCAAAGAAGCCTCAAAGAGAGCCTTTCTATTGAATTTCTTAAAGTAGAACTCCTGCAGTATAATTTTCCTAAAATCCACTTGTAATGTATTGTTACATTAGGTGTTACTAGGTACCCAGAACCTATAGGATTGGAGCTGCAAGTCCCCACTTTCCCCACTTACCAGAGGGCCTGTCAGGGGAAGGGGCTTGGTCAGCCCCACAGCTAACAGTGGTCATGCAAAAACAGAGCCCGGAACTCTTGAACTTGAAGCTCGAGACTCCTTTATTCCTCTGACCCTTATACAACTTTTATAAATGTGTGTGAAGTGGGCATCGGCTTATTCAGAGGTGACTTTTCCAATAAGGAACTGGCGTTGAAAGGTGATTTTTAAGTCTATTCACGAGTTATTTGTGTAAAAACTGACGCATGGAGGAAGAATATAAGATACTGAATTTTCTAAGTATTCAGCGCTAGTAAAAAGCCTAGATTAATTTTTAGGAAGTGCCTGTGCCCGGAAATTGGTCGGCGCTCTAACAAGGATTCTGAATGATCAACAGGTGGCAGTATTTCCCTGCCTTATGCAGTCCCGTTAGCCCGAAGAGCCCAGGGGTATGGTTCCTGAGCCTCGGGGTAGAACACCGTTTAAGAACTTCTCTAGAAACGTTGCCAAGCTGAAGGGAGGAGATGGTGCCTGGCAGTGCCCCTGGGGCAAAGTGCCCTCCTCCAGAGCAATCTGCCCTCATCTCTTTGAGGGGAAAGAACTGAGAGAAGGAAAAAGCAAAGCCAAGTAGGCTGGGCTCAACTGGACTGTTACTTCAAGTTTAATTTATAAAATGTTTGGAAAGATTTCTTTTCCCTTCACTTTGAATTTAAAAACATCGCGGGGCATACTTGACGTAGGGGTGAGACCTGGAAAGGTGTTCCCAGCGGCAGCGGACCACAGGGGGCGCGGGGAGGGGGCGCGGGGGGAGGCCCTGTCTGGTGAGCGGGGCGGAGCCTGCAGGGTCGTTGGGCTGGAGCGAGGGCAGGACAGGAAGGAGGGCAGAGCACACGCAGACCCCTGCGTCCCGCTGGCGTGCCCCAGCCAAAAAATAAGCGCAGGGATCATAGTAAACATTTATTGTGGCCTTACTATGTGCCTCTGGTGCCTAACCAGGGCCTCCTTGGTGAGAATTACACTCACCATTTTGGAATGACAACAATCTTAGATTTCCATGGCTTCACCAAATAGCACAAGTCAATACCCGGAGTAGAAGTGGACCGGATATTTGCATTTTCTGAACAGTCCCCCGGAGCTGTATGGGAGCCCCATTATTGGGGAGGTCCATCTGAAATCTTAGTCTAGGCTTTGATTTGGCCTAAACAATACCGAACCCCCTTATTTCAAGCTTGAGGGATGCTGGTGAAGGTCTGCAGACTGAGGAGCAGAATTTTTTCAGGGACACTGATAGATACTGATCTTGCATTGGGGTGAAACGTCTCATTTTGATTATTTGGTTCGTTTTTGTGACTTCTCCCACTCCACAGAATATGGTTTGGATCTTCATTCAATCCTTTTGAAAGCATTCACTGATGCCTCTTATGTACCAGGCTTTGTGCTCAGCATAGGAATGATGATGATAATAATAATAATATAATAAAAATAATAATAATCATAATCATCAGCAGCTGCAACAGCTAACATTTATTGAATGCTTATCATATACAAAGTCCTGTGCCAGGAATCTTTAAGTCTTAGGAAACTGAGTCTGCTCTGCATTCATATTGGGTGACTGTGGTCTTCCCTAACTTACACTATTAGGATCCTCATTTACATATAGAGAAATTGAGGCACAGAAAAGTTGAGTAACCTGTCTGAGATAATACAGTTGAAACATAGGGATCTAGAGTTTGAGCCCAACAGTCTGAGTCCTTGGGCTCAGCCACTGAGCCCAGGTCATGCTGAAGACATATGATACATGAATAATGGTCACTTAAGTAGGTCTACAAAGTGGCTGTCAAAGAAGATGAATACAAGAGTCAGAGCCATCCTCCTGGATGGAGTCAGGATTTGAACCCAGATCTGTCTAACCCAGAAGCCTGCTTCCATCCAGACGTGCCATACTACCTACTGGAAAGTAGACTGGGATGCAAGTTTGGGTATGGTAGCAGAGATTGAAGGAAGAGCAGACAAACAAGCTCAAAGAGTATTTCTCTTACATCCCAGGCTGAGCACAGCAGTCCAGGACCAGCATGGTGACCATGGGGTGGGCACCCAGGCACCCTTCATCTGCGTGCTGGCTGCTCTCAGCACTCAGCTTCCCTCTTATGGTGTGAGCTGCTCGAATTCCAAGGACCATGTCTGCATTCCCGCTTGGGGAGAAGAGGGAGTCTCCCTCCCTTTGAGGGCACCTTCTGGAAATGGCTCACATTAATCCTTCTTATGCAACCGCTCCCAGCACTTAGGCACACGGCTGTACCTAGCTGCAAGGGAGGCTGGGAGTAGAGTGGGAACCGCCTACAATTTTATTCTTTTATAAGATGGAGAGAATGAATAATGGCATACATCTAGCATTCTCTGCCACGGAAAATATGAACCAGAGGGGAGGCACATGAAGGACCAGATAGGTGAGGGTGGCTGGTAGGGACATACACTCCCTGGGGCAGAGTCACAAGTGTGGGATCTGGAGTCAAGTATGCTGGTTGCACTGCTCACAAAGCTGTGGGACTTTAACCACATGTTACTTTATTTGTAAAACTGTGATCATAATACCTTATGTGGGTCATAAGGATTAAATGAGGTAATTCGATCTGAACGTTGCTCTTTTTTAGTCTCAGCCTGGGTTCCCTGGAAAGCAGAACGTGAAGCAAAGCCTAAGTGTTAACACTTTATCAGGAAATGCAACCTTGGGGCAGCTGGGGCGAGGCGGGGAGGGTGGGGAGGCAAGTATGGGCCAGCTTTGGCCAAGGCTTCAGAGGAGACCCACCTGTTAGTTGGCCCCATGAGATGTCTGTTGGATGAGAGGAGGGGGCATTGAGGAGGCATTTATCTCCTGGGTCCCTCCTGACTCTTAAACCCTCACTGGTGCAAGTTCATCCTCTGTGGAATTAAATGCTCCACGCTGTTGGGTTGTGTCCCCTGGCCCTTGGGGTGGCTGCTGAGGAATCTTACGCCATGTCCTGTGGCGTTGCTCTCCCTCCCAGGTCCAGGGGTGCTGTAGGGAGTCTTAGATGCCAGGTGTCAGCCTCAAGCAATGGACCATCTGGCAGAGTGGTAACAAGGGTAGCTGGGGGTGGGAAGACTTAGAGCTTAGAGCATCCAAGGCAGCTCATGAGATGTACCTAATAGATTACTATTTTGTGATGGGAAGGACAGCAGCTTTGGAGTTAGACACAGTGGCCATTTCTTTAGCTGTGGAAACTTAGACTTAGTGCCCCCTCTCTGAGACTTGGCTTTCTCACATATAAAGATGCAGTGAGGGGTGCGTGGGTGGCTCAGTCAGTTAGGCATCTGCCTTCAGCTCAGGTCATGATCCCAGGGTCCTGGGATGGAGCCCTGTGTTGGGTGTGCTTCTCCCTCTCCCTCTGCCCACCCCCCACTTGTGCTCTCTCTTGTGCTCTCTCAAATAAATAAATAAATCTTCACCAAAAAAATGCAATGATACAGCCTGTTTGACCAGGTTGCTATGAGATCAAATGGTGAGTTTTCTGTGAAAGGACCTAGTGTCATGCCTGGTAGATTAGCAGCTTCCTGCCTGGTCTCCTCCTCTCGAGCTCTGGGAAGCAGCCTCTCCTTCCACTGCCAGGGTTTGATGAGAAACTGACATCTCTTTTTCGATCTTCTGTACAGAGCCATGCAAACAAGAATAAGACACCTCTCCTACCCACCTTCCGACAAGCCTGACGCTTAGAATCTTGCTACGTACAAATCTAGAGCCAAGATCATCACCTCAGGTAAGGCTAGGGAGCTCCTGCCTGTGGCCCAGAAAAGCTTCTACAGTTAGAAACTAGGCCTTGGCAAAACCCCTGACCGCATAGCTCTTGACATCACTCTATCTTCAACATCTGGAGGGCAGGTAGCACGTTTATCTGGTTCCCTGCTATCTCCCCCAAACCTAGCCCAGAATGGAGGAGAGTGACGGTAAGTTTATTTGGCGTTTTGCGATGTATGAAGTACCACTCCGAGCACTTTTGTGAATTTAATCTACTTTAAGTCTCAGTGAGGTCAGCAGCCACCTTCACCAGAATCACCTGGAGGCTTCTTAAAGTGCAGACTTCCAGGGTCTTCCTCAGAACTGCACCAGGACCTCGGGCAGGGCCCGAGGCTGCATTTGAAACCAGGGTTCAGGTGCCTCTCTTATCCCGAAACTCAGAGGTCCAACCCTGTCTTGACTTCCTTTTGGGATCACAGCTGGCCAAATCCTATAAATTCATGTGCATTATTCATCTCCAAGTGAGAATGTTTCTTTACCCATGTAACTCTGCCACATACAGGGAAGTGGAGTGCTTTTCGCCAAGGTATGGGGTTAATAAAAAGTCAATCATATTATAATAACATTGTATGGTGATAGATGGTGAGCATGGAGTAATGTATAGAATTGTCGAATCACTATGTTGTACACCTGAAACTAATATAACACTGCATGTCAACTATACTTCAATAAAAAAACAACAAAACAAAAACAAAAACTCAGACCACCAGTCACAGCCCTAGAACCCAGATAGCCGTTCTTCCCAACACAGAATAATAATGTATTAGATACATCTATGAGTTGCCTCAGATCCCTAGGCTGTAAGTCTTCCGACCGAAAGCGAGCTTGAGTAGGAAGTGACCAAAGCTGGAGCCAGAGGGGTTTGAGTGCTAGACCTACTCTGGCGGTGGTGGTAGATCTCCACAGCTACTCGTCACCATCCTTGTGTGGCCACTGCTGGGCGCCTGCCTCCCTACTTCTCCCCAGACCTTTCAGTGGGCCCCTGGTAACTGAGATACTCCCAAGAAGCCAGAAGAGCCTCCTGAGAGGAGGTTGCGATTGGGGTCCCAGGACTGAGGGCCCTCAAACTCCGGGACACACAAAGGGATGGCCTGGTCCAGGGCCCTTGCTCTCAGCTCACAGATTCTGGGTGAGAAAGGTGCACGACACTTTGTTAAAAATGCAGTTTCAGGGCCCCATGTCCTCTCAGAAACTCTGACTCGGAAGTTCTGGGTGATTTGGGGGAAGGTGACCTTGTGACCTCACCGGTTGCCCCTTCACTGGGGTCTCAAACTGTGCTTGCTGGTCCTGCTACAGAGCGTGCAGTGGATTTTTGTTTTTAAAAAAACACAAGCATTTATTTCATTTTCTTGTATAATAATTTAAAAAGTAGTTACTAAAGAAACTGGCGAACATTCTAAAAAACAGGCAGAGGAGAGGGCATGCCATTTGCCCTAACTGAGCCTTCCCCGGGGCCCTGTTAAGATCCAGTCCCCACCCAGCCCCAGCGTGGACTCTTGCCACCCTCCCAACCTGCAGATGTGTGTTGCTGTTGATCTGACTTTTTGCTGATGTGTCATTTCCCCAAACATAAAATAACTTGAAAAGAAAGGAAGAAAATGAAAGCCAAGGGAAAATGGGCTGTCAAAGTAGACTCGGGTGATTAAAAGCATTCATTCGGCTCATAAGGCTCAGATTCGTGCCAGAGATGTTTGAGTGTTCCTCTCCTCTGACCCAGGTCAGGGGAAGCTCCCCTGCCTTTCAGCATCCCGGGCAGGAGACAGACTTCCCCCGTTCCCATGGGGTTCACCCCAGCCGCACCCAGCCAGAACCAGGGTCAAAGTTCACTTAAGGTTGGATCTTGCCTTCCTTTGGAGGTCCCAGCTACTAACCCACAACTCACATTGTATCAGCTCACCTTGTACCCATGCACAGGGTAATGTGCATCATCCATCTGCAAGTGAGAATGTTTCCTTTAACGAGGGAACTCTCTGTTACTTATGAACTAAAGCTTCTCCATGCTCAATTGCCTTTCATATGTGGAATAGCTGTTTGGGGCTGCAGCAGGGAGAACATCATTGCTGTTGTTACATGGCTGACTTCTTTCTGATGGGTTTAAATGATTTCTTTAGTGACTCCCTGCCAGGGTTCCATCCAGGCTTTGTGGGACCCAAAGTTTACTTAATTTTGGAGGCCCTCTTAGAAACAAAAACACACATTACAAAATTAGGTATAAAAGTGAGTATTTATTTAGAATGAGAAATCACAAAAAAGAACACAAACATTATAAAATTCAAACAATATACTATTTTCATTCAATCTCTGAAATGCCCTTATAACACTATTCCTTTTTAGTTTTGGGTATTTTTTGTTTGTTTTTTTTCTTGCACACTCAGTGACTTTGTAATTTTTTTTTTATGGAGAAAAGAGAAAGATACTTCATTTTTTATCAAATCTGGCTGATCAACGTTTTTTTTTTTTTCATGATGATATTTTAGTAAGGTTTCTTCCAACTTCACAAATCTTCATTGGCAATGTCATGTTTAGGCTTGCTGTCAGTGTTTGAAAACTGCTATCAAGTTTCTTTTCTATGTGAGCTCTTAAGAACTGGGTGGATTTTCCAGACTTGTTTCTGGCTTCATACGTTCCAGATCTTGGCTCTCCTTCACTATCCCAGACTTCCAGAATGTGCTCGCCCTGCTACGCAACCCCTGGCCTTGCACCTTTGTGTCAGGAGGTCAAATGAGAATGCTGAGGGGGCAGCAGGAGATTTCCTGGAGGCCATTCCTCAGGGCGGCCAGCAATAATCTCGCAGCACGTGGAAGTAACTGCAGACCACATAAAATGTCCCATGAAACCCAAATTTTAGTTTGTCCAAGGAAGCAGAGCCTCTTCCTGTCTTGGCTCTGTGGTTAGCTACTGTGTGGCATTCACACGTGGCAGGGACAGGCCTCCGTGTGGCTCCCCCTGAGCTGGGACTACTGTCACTTTAGCCTTGGGCCCAGGACGGAGTCAGCCGGACCTGCTGTGAACTCCCCAGCTCCTTTGCTAAGATACATGCAGACCCTCGATTGTCTAGCTATAAAGATAGCGTTGGAAGCAGCTGTCTCATTCTGCCCAGAGGAGAAGGAAGGCAAACTCTGTTTCTCTTCCAAAGAGGAGCGTGTGGGAGGAAGGGGGTTGACATCGAAGGTCTTGTATGAGCTGGTTTCCGGTGTTCCAGTTTTTCAGCTCAACTTGTGTGAGTGGTTTCTTGGGAGGGGTCCACTGTCAGGAAATTACTTCCTGTCAAATTAAAAGTGATAATAGGCAATACCTGGCAGTGTTGGAGGGTGTTGAGAAGGCAGTGAGACAGAAAATTTCTTTGCTTGTCTCTGCCAAGCCAAAAACGTCGGTCAGCACCAAATAGCCTGGCTTATAGGGAAATTGGGGTTCAGGTGGTCACAAGTCACATGAGACATTCTGTTTAGGGGCTCAGGATTAGTTTTTATGTTTTTGTGGGGCTGCAAATAATGGTTGTCTTTGGTAACACACAGGCCCTGCCGTAGGGCAAGTACCCTTGGGAGGGGTAACGCCAGGCTGCCATGTTTATTCACGCCCTAGTGAGAATTTGTTCATCAGCTAATTCCACAGACTTGATGTCTGGGATTATCAGGAAGGAGACCAGCCTTGTCAAGT
This sequence comes from Eumetopias jubatus, assembly GCF_037043125.1. Taxonomy (NCBI): domain Eukaryota; kingdom Metazoa; phylum Chordata; class Mammalia; order Carnivora; family Otariidae; genus Eumetopias; species Eumetopias jubatus. The sequence goes on from NW_028274812.1 coordinate 51,375,115, forward strand.
GTTGCGGGGGACAGTGTGGGGGGGAGTTCAGAGCCCTGGCCTCTCCACCCCTTTCCTTCAGGGTGAGGGGCCCTAGCAGCCTGTGAGTGACAAGAAACTCCTGGCATCAGGAATGAGGGACAACTTAAAATGGGCATGAAGTTGGAAGAGTGTCAAAGAGAAATTCCAGTTGTTTCGTGGGCTAGTCTAAAGCTGACCCAGAATCTCTCAAATAACCTATGATCTTCCGTTCACAGAAGCCTTGCTGAGGAAGAAGGGAAGGGATGTGGCTCTGGGATCTGGTGCTGTTGTGACTCTGTTCTCAGGATGCCCCAGGATCTGGGCCATCCCAGGTGGTAGCAATGATGGTAACGGCCAGTGTGTCATGCTTGCCTCTTTCCCTCTCCTCCATCTTTCTCCCTTCCTCAAATATCCCTGAGTAACTAGCCATTTGCCAGGTGCTGGGATTCAGAAGGGAACAAATACAGATCAAGTCCCCATCCTCACAGGCTTACATTCACATGAGGAGGGACTCGCAAAGCAGTACTATATGATGTGCTAGACACTGTACTCCCTATTTATCTCGAATCCTCCCAACCGCTCTGCAGATGCGGATTATTATTCCCATTTTACCAATAAGAAAATAATACCTAGGACAGTGTCTGAAAGACAATACTTATTCTGTAGAATGAATGAACTAGTGAACAAAGGAGTGAACAGAGGCACCGTGAATGTAAGTGGTTGACCCACAACCACACAGCTCATAATCCATGTAGCCTGGGTCTGGCTCCAAAGCCTGGGTCTGGCTTTCTAGACTGGGTGGGGTTAGAATCTCCCCTGATTCTGGAAACAAAGGCTAGTAGGCCTCTCCCTTCTGAGCTATCACTGCTTTCACCCTTTGTCTTTCTCCTCTCTCTTTTTTTTAATCTTCTCTTCCCCCTTCTTCTTGCCCATCCCTCGCCCATACCTCCTCATCCTGTCTGCTTCTCAGCAGATCGCAGCAGACAGAACAACCAACGGCATGGCTCTCCTTGCTAGGGGCCTTTGGGCCTGTAGAATCAGCTGCTTCCTGGAGAATGCTGGGTGGTGACGAGGAAGCTAAGGAGAAGAAAGGAGACTGTAGCCATCCTCACTTTGACTCCACACACCCAGGGAGGGTTTCAGACGGGACTGGTGAATACTGATAAAACAGTCTATTTCAAGAAGACTCTCACGGGCAGAAATGTGTCCCCCAAATCTATACACTGAAGCCCTAACATTCTACAACCTCAGAATGTGCCTGTATTTGGAGATTGTATTTAAAGAGGAGATTATATTAAAATGAGGCTGTTAGTGTTGCCCCAATCCCAAAGAGAGGGTTAGGACACACCGAGAGTCACCAGGGGCATGCGTGCACAGAGGTATGACCCTTCAAAGAAACAGCAAGAGGGCGCCACCTGCAAACCCAGCACAGAGGCCTCCGTGGGGAAAGTAATTCTGCAGGCACTTTGACCTTGGACTTCCAGACCTCTTGGACTTGTTTAAGCCGCCCAATCTGTGGTATTTTGCGACGGCAGCTGTAGCCAACTAATACAACTCTTATTCTCACATCCTCAAAATACTGAGGTTAGAGATACTTCCTCTTGCTTAAAACTTCTCAGAAGACAGTGAAGAACCTTCTTCCCCGTGTCCTCTAATGGGGAGTGGGCACCGTGAGTCAGGATGCCTGGCTGGGTGGTCTGGGCCTCCCCTCCAGAGACCTTTCTCAGGCTCCCAGCCCTGCCCACCTGTGAGGGCTGACAGGTGTTGTGGTCATCCGAGCAAGACAGCGGGCTCTGGGGCCCAGGGGACAGGGCAAACGACTGTCAGCATGCATGGCTCTTCTGAGGCCTAGAATTTATGTAACTGGAACAGGGAGTCTTAACTCCTGGGGCCAGAGAGGGATTTGGGTCGACAGGAAGTTGAAAATAGAACTAAAATGAGTCCGAGGAGCTCCATTCACATGAAGTAGGACTCGCCTGGCCTCTGAGCGGACCGCATGAAATAGGAAATAATTAAATGTTGTTTAGTGCTCAGGCAACCTGCAGGGTTCACTCAGGAGCCGGCCGAGAAACGGCTGCCACAAGCCGCCACGTCCGTTTTCCTGAAAGTTCTAATGGAAATAGCGGCTTATTCTGAAGTCAAAACAACCGTTTACATTTTGTTGCCTGTGGAAAGGCCACTCACAGTGGAGCCGATTTGGACGAATCGGAGGTACACTCGGGTGTGCCACAGCCCGGTCTTTCCCTGGTAAAGAATTCAGCAATGCCCCCATCCTTCTCCCCTCTCCAGGGCAAGCCATCCTCACCTCCTTTTGGATTCCTGTGCACTCGGCGAAATGGGTAACTTTCGAGCATTTCTACCAGGCTGGGGATTTCTTTTTTCTTTTTTTAAATTTTATTTTGTTATGTTATGTTAATCACCATACATTACATCATTAGTTTTTGACATAGTGTTCCATGATTCATTGTTCCTGTATAACACCCAGTGCTCCACTGAATGGAGTACATGCCCTCTTTAATACCCATCACCGGGCTAACCCACCCCTCTCTCCCCTCCCCTCTAGAACCCTCAGTTTCTCAGAGTCCATAGCCTCTCATGGTTCGTCTCCCCCTCTTATTTCCCCCCTTCATTTTTCTCTTCCTACTATCTTCTTCTTCTTCTTCTTTTTAAACATGTAATGTATTATTTGTATCAGAGGTACAGGTCTGTGATTCAACAGTCTTGCACAATTCACAGCGCTCACCATAGCACATACCCTCCCCAGTGTCCATCACCCAGCCACCCCATCCCTCCCACCCCCACCACTCCAGCAACCCTCAGTTTGTTTCCTGAGATTAAGAATTCCTCATATCAGTGAGGTCATATGATACATGTCTTTCTCTGAATGACTTATTTCACTCAGCATAATACCCTCTAGTTCCATCCATGTCGTTGCAAATGGCAAGATTTCGGTTTTTTGATGGCTGCATAATATTCCATTGTGTATATATACCACATCTTCTTTATCCATTCATCTGTCGATGGACATCTTGGCTCTTTCCGTAGTTTGGCTATTGTGGACATTGCTGCTATAAACATTAGGGTGCACGTACCCCTTCGGATCACTAAGGGGCAGCAAACGTGGAAAGAGATACAAAGATTTGTATCTTTGGGATAAATACCCAGTAGTGCAATTGCTGGGTCTAGGGTAGCTCTATTTTCAACTGTTTGAGGAACCTCCATACTGTTTTCCAGAGGGGCTGCACCAGCTTGCATTCCCACCAACAGCGCAGGAGCGTTCCCCTTTCTCCGCATCCCCTCCAACATCTGTTGTTTCAGGCTGGGGATCTCCTGAGGGCATCAGCCATGTCCTGTTCATGCTGGTGGAGCTAGCGCATGTGAGGGGCTCAGTTCTCGAAGGAATTGAGGAAAGGAATAAATACACGAAGCAGTTAATTCTCAGAGAGGACGGTGGCAGTGAAGCCAACAGCACTAGCTGCTAAGAGGCTGGGAATCGGCTGTTCCAATTGAAGTGAATTTCCTTAAAAATGAAAACCTGACATTTGTATGGTGCTTCACGGTGTGTACAAAGCGCTTCTTTACCCAAAAGCTCTGCCACCCTCTCCAGGTCTTTCCAGCCCCTAGGTCGCCAACTTCTACCTGGTCCATGGGTCTGAGAGATAATCCTCGGCATGTTCCAGCTTTGACTGTGGCTCTGTCTGAGGCAGGCGTGAGCTACCCCTTGCTTCAGGGGTGTGCCCCTTGGGGATGGAGCCTCCCGGTGACTTTGTAGGTGACAGCTGAATTCTCACGGCTGACACCCCGCAGGGGCCTCCATAGTTTTCTTCACACCCTCATGAGCTGCAGTGGATCCAGATCTCTGACCCACGCTCCAGTGGCCCGGATGTCCGCTGTCCTGGGTTAAACTCCGCAGACTCTTGAAAGTTCCCTCTCTGTCCGGGTGTAGGCTCGCGAGCAGGCACACGTGCACTTGCATGGGTGAGTGCTTTGTTCTTTTTCTGACCCGGTTTCCTATTGTCCTTATGGTCTGCTTAGACCTTCAGCTTAAGGATGCCTGTTCCGGCACCTGCTCTTCTGAGTCCTTTTGAAAACATACCGCCTGTCAGAGGTGGAACGCATACCCCTCCTTGCCTCTCTTTCCACGTTTGCTGCCCCTTGACTGCGGAAAGATTGCTTTTCATACACTTCAGGCAGAAGGATTAGTGTTGACCCCTCGGCCGCTTTTGCTTGAAGGCAAGCATTCAGCCAAAGTGGCTGAGACTGTTTCGCATTTCAAAACCACTTTAAAAGCAATAAATCACCAGCACGTGCTGCCCTAGTTTACCATCATATTTTTACATCAAAGTGAGCCAAGAAGCCTGTTTTACTCCATGGTCTCCATAAGAAAGGCAGACACCTAGCAAAGATTACAAAGCTGCAGGGTCCTTGGGTGTGGCTCTTGGAGGTCTGAGTCCCTTTAGACTTCCAGCTGGATCCATAAAGACCAAAGAAGCTGTAGCACTTCAAGGCTGCCCTCCGCAACCAGCCATAAGCGACAACCAAGTTCCTGGACACTTTCTTATTTAACCAGTTAACTAGTCCTTGCTGAATTCAACTGAGCACTGAGGAAGACAACTTGCAGGTGCCAGGGGTCAGGAACCCAGTCTCAGGGCAAGCCCTGCTTCTTCTATGCAGCCCTCCATGAGAGCCCATTTCCCATCTGGTGTTACTCCTCCTTGCTCCTCCCTGATCCCAGAATGCTCTGCCTGCCCCTCCCTTAGAGTGTTTACTGTGTGTTATCCTGAGTTGTGGGATATTTGTTACATGTCCTACCCATGCATGTAAACCTCTTAAGGATGAGGAGTGTCACCTAGGGCACACATCTACAGCGTGGTAGGTCCCTGGGGTTTGCTGAATGGTAGTGAATTTAAAATTTTAAATCCTATTTCAAATACTCTTCAGAGCCAATTTCCGGCGGTGCCATGTCCTGGGTTCCAAATGAACTAGGGGTTTAGGAGGTGGAGGAGAGCTCCCCATACTGGGAGAAGCCATCTCTGTGTGTGGGGGGGGGGGGCGGGTAGGGGCGGCTAGTCCGGCCCGCCCTCAGGGTCTTCAGCCCAGTGAGAGTCCAGAGCTATCTTGCTCAGGGAATTGGACTCCCTCGGGGGCTGCCTGCCCAGCAGACTCTCTCTTTCCCTGCCCTTACTGGGAGCGAGGCTCCATCCTTGCCCTTTCCAGCTTCTGCCACGTGCTGCATGAGACTTCAGACAGCACAGGTCTGTTTTTAGATTGTGCCTCACGTGTGCTCAGCTAACTTAATGAGCTCTCTATAGGGGTAGCTGTCTTGAGAGACCGTTGCTAAGGGCCAGTCACACGTTTCTCACTGTGTTGTGATGGAAACATGATTAGATGCAGATCCCTGCTCGGCAGAACCTGCTGGAGTGTCTGGTTGGAGTGGCCTCTTCTGCAGGAGCCTGTGGGATTTCATAGGCCATTGGATGCAACCTTGTGATTTCAGCAAAGGGACAGAAGGTGGTAAAATGCCGGGAGGTGGGGGTTCGGGAAGACTTTGGATCCGTGCTGTTAAGGGCATGTGCCCACTTCAACTGCTTTGCCTGAGCGCCACCTGCAGTGGCAACAAAGAAGCAGGACCTATGTGGCCCTCCCTCCAGGAGCGTGGAAGCGGTTGGGAAGTGAGGATAGATAGAAATAGTTAATTGGCAATCAGGGGATGCCTATGCCTAAGTACGGAAGGTCCGGGGGTCCGGATGAAGGACAGTAGCTGGGTGGGGTGAGGGGAGTCTATGTGGGTGGGAGTGATCAGTAAAGGTAGCCCTTGAACTAGAAGGTAAGGGGCCCCCAGCAGAGTAGGATGGATCAGCATGGACTGGGCTGGAGGCAGGATTGATCCCCTGGCAAACTGATGGCGATGGTCATCGTTCACTGACCACCCTCTCTGGGCCAGGTTCCATTCTAAGTGTTTCTTCTCTTTTCCTCACCACGAATAGTTGGTGCTATTGTCCAATTTTACCAATGAGAACCGAGGCCCAGTGAAGTTACACACAGTGTCCATGCTCACACAGCTGGTAAACTGCAGTCTGCGCTTAATCCCAGGTTGTTCTGACTCTAAAACTTGGAGCGGGGGGGAGTGGGGTGAGCTGCCTGACAGATGAAGAGATCTAGACTAGGGTGGAGAAGGTGTCAAGTCAGTCTACAGAGAGACAGGACAGCCCCTGAAGGGCTTGGTTTGGATCCTGTGGTTAAGGGATCTCCAGAGGAGGGTGGTATACTTCAACTGAACCACATGAAAATCCTTGGTATAGAAAAATTAATGTGTGTATATATATATGTGTGTGTGTGTGTGTGTGTGTGTGTATTAAACATGCACTACTATACTGGTAGATTATATGCTTTTATAAAGCACAAAAATATAAAAAGTGTTGAAGAATGAGATAAAATGAAACACTCCCTCTCTCACACACACACAGACATATTTTTAAGGTAGAATTCTTTATTTTTTAAATTTATTTATTTATTTATTTATTTTTGAGAGAGAGAGGCAGGAAGGGGCAGAGGGAGAGAGAGACTCTTAAGCAGGCTCATGTCCAGTGCTGAGCCCTACAAGGGGCGTGATCTCACGACCCTGAGATCATGACCTGAGCCGAAATCAAGAGTTGGAAGCTTAACCAACTAAGCCATCCAGGTGCCCCAAGGTGGAATTCTTAAGGTGGAAAATATTAGTGTGTATATTACATAATATATATAAAATATTAGTGTGCATACCTAAATGCTGTGTATATAGTATATAATATGCAACATATGAATATTAAAAAATGAGAGTACTTTATCTCATTCTTTAACATGTTCCATATTTTTGTGCTTTCTGGCGTGTATAAAATATTGGTACAGTAGGGGTGTGTCTATAGTTTATATATAATTAAATGTATATATATGGGGGTACAGGTACAAAAATGTTTTACTGATGGGATTTGTGATAAAATTAGTTGGATATCTACTGCTGAAGATGATGTTCAGGGAAGGGCGAGTGGAGGGCACATGGAGTCCCTATAAACATCAGGATTATAAACTACAGAGAACCCCAGAAGAAGGTGGGAGCTGGAGGGCAGTGGGAATTCTGTCATATCCAGGGTCCAGGGAGCCACAGAGGCATGAAGCTAATGGTGACAGGCTGAGGCCTGGAACTGGCCCCATTTCCTAGTCAGAAAGTCCAGAGGGAAGCCGAGGCCAGGGGCCAAAAACCAAATCCCACGGGTAAAGTGTTCATAGCCCTTGATGTGACCCCAGGAGATCTGGGTGTAGACCAGGGTCACACAGTGAGGTGGGCGGTGGGACTGGGGATGTCAAAATAGAGCAGGTTATGGTCATGGGTTTGTGTGTAGGCCAGGAGAGTTAGCAGGAACAAGGCAGTGCCCCACGTTCAGTGTGCTGAAAAACTTGGGGAATTCAGGGATTATAACTGGTGTAGCCAAGGTCGGAGAGTAGAGGCAATGTGGTCTAAGGGTTAAAAGTATGGGCTTTACAATCAGTGCAATATGGGCTTAAAATCTAACTCTGCCACTTCCGAGCTGCATGAATTTGTACACGTTCTCCAGCCCCACTGAACTTCACTTTCCTTACATGGATAAGGGATAATGACACCTAATTCATAGAGTTGTTGTGAGGATTAAGTGAAATCTGCCGGGCTTATATCTTGGGTATCGTGTAATATATGATAACTGCTGTCATTATTTTAGAATTATTATTTTAGTGAGTCTTGGGAATAAGGCAGCTGCCTGGGAATCACAACTGGGGCAAAGACCAGAGGTCCTCCATCTGGGTAACTGGATGCCTACCCCTTCAGTTCCACCAGCCTCTGGTCAGGAGAGAAAGGAGGATTATGGCTGTAAAGAACCAGTCCAGGTGTAACAGCTGCTCTCCAACACTTGAGTGAGCACGAGTTATGAGAGTCTATCCGTCCAGTGACAGCAGCTGTTATGGGGCCCACCTTGCACCTCAGGGTCTTTGCACCAGCCCCTCCCTCTGTTCTGCCTGCCCTTACCCTGGTCTCTACTTGGTTGCTTCCTCTGTGTCATTTATAATTTGAACAATCACCTTCCCTGAAAAGCCCTCCCAGACTGCTCTAAGTCTGCCACCGTGTGTAGAGCATTCCACCTAACTATGGCGGACTACTCACTCTTTTCAAGTTATGCGTGGATCATTTATCACAGTAGGCTATGTGGTGGCCATAAATCATGTCTCAATAAATTAAAAGGGCTGACTCAATATAGAGTATATTCTTTGACCACAATAAAATTAAATTAGAAACCACTAAAAAAAGGGGTGCCTGGGTGGCTCAGTTAGTTAAGCGTCTGCCTCTGGCTCAGGTCATGATCCTGGGGTCCTGGGGTGGAGCCCATGTTGGCTCCCTGATCAGCAGGGAATCTGCTTCTCCCTCTCCCTCTGTCCCTTCCCCCCACTGGTGCTTTCTCTCTTGCTCTCTGTCACTCATTCTCTCTCTCAAATAAATAAATAAAATCTTAAAAAAAAAGAACCACTAACAAAAAGAAATCTAGAAAATCTCCAAGTATTTGGAATTAAGTGACTCTTTTCTAAACAACCCATGGGTCAAAGAACACATCATAATGGAAATTAGAGAATATTTTTAAAGTTAAAAGAAAATTTTCTCATTGAATGATAATGAAAATGCAACATACCAAAATGTGTGGGGTGCAGCTAAAGCTGTGCTTAGAAGAAAATTTTTAGCTTTCAATGCCTATATTAAGAAAGAAAAAAGATAATACTATGAATACATATATCAAAACATCACGTTGTACACCTTAAATATATACATTTTTATATATATTAATTATACCTCAATAAAGCTGGGGGAAAAAAGGAAAGGTCTAAAATGAACAACCTAAGCTTTCATGTTAAGAAGCTAGAAAAACATGAGTAAATATAAAGACAAGAGAAGAATGGAGATAATAAAGAGAAAATTGATGAAATAGGAAATGGATAAGCAATAAATAAAATTAATGAAACCCAAGCTGGTTCTTTGAAAGACTAAATAAAACTGATATACCTATACTGGACCAATCAAGCAAAAAAGAGACACAAACTGCCAATACAAGGAATGAAAGGAAAAACATCACTACAGATTCTAGAGTCATTAAAAGGATACTATAGGAATATTATAAATAATTTCATGTCATTAAATCTGACAATTTAGGTAATATGGGTCAATTCCTCAGATGTGTCTGACTCCATTATTTGATGTTTGCTGACAGCTTTTAAGCCTCACTCCTTCCTCTTCCCCTTCTGATCCACATCTGGACAAACCCATAGAAAACCCAGATGCTCCCTGCTTTGGGGACGTTCAAACCATGCAGGCCCCTCTCCCCCTGCACAGGAACCCTCACTCAGGCCCCTTCACACAGTCACCCAAACCAGTTTCCTTTCTCTGCTCTCATGTATCCAAAACCAGACTGTATGTACAGTAAACCAGGGGCAGGTTATCACTCTACACATTTTCAATAAACAATGTCGACAAGTTGATACAGGGGCCCTTTAGGAGAGTTTTGGACTTTAAGTAGCACATTATGAATTACTAAATAATATATCTCATTCTTATCTTGGCCAAAGGGTCAGTTTCATGGCCCCATGTGTCCTCAGAAATAAGTACAGAGCTATTAAAGATTAGCAGTAAGTTGAACCTATCCATATACAAAAAGGGCATTTATGAAAATCCTACTACTCACAACTTACTTAATGGTGAAAGACAATACTTTTTCCCTCATATCAAGAAGGCAAAGTTTCTGCTCTCCAACTCTGATTTAATATTTTACTGGAAATCCTGCCCAGTACAATAAGGCAGGAAGAAGAAATAAAAGCCATACAAATTAAAGGGTCAAGAATTAAACTGCCTGTATTTACAGATAGAGTGATCACATATATAGGCTATCCTAGAGAATCAACAAAAATCTATTAGAAATAAAAACTGAGTTTAACAGGGTTGCTCAATACAATGTCAGTATGCAAAAGTGAATTATATTTTTATATACTAGCAACAAACAGTTGAAATATAAAAACTTAAAGATAACGCCATTTGTTTATTTACAACAGTATCAAAAAAGATGAAATACTAAAGTACAGCCAAATCCTCTTCGCAGGAAACTATAAAATGTTGCTCAGAAAAAATTAAAGAACACCTACATAAAGGAGAACTATACCATTTTTAAAAATATAAAGCAGATTACTTACTTTATCACATTTTAGTGCTTTCTTTAAATAAATACAATAATATCATTTTAAACATTCAGTGAGAAATAAAGCACAAGTATGAAAAACATGGCAACAGAAGGTTCACTCAAGATCTTAATACTTTGCCCTTTAGAAATTAGACAGTGTTTCATTACTTATGTTCACGGATTAGAAACTTCAATATGTTTTATTTTCCTTAAAGATTTTATTTATTTATTTATTTGAGAGAGAGAGTGCGCGAGGGAGAGGGAGAAAGAATCTGAAGCAGACTCTGTACTGAGCACAGAGCCCAAGGCGGGGCTCGATCCCACAACCCCAAGATCATTGCCCGAGCCGAAACCAAGAGTTGGACACTTAACCAACTGACCCACCCAGGCGACCCAAAGCTTCAGTATGGTTAGGATGTCAATTCTCCCCAACTGATTAATAGAGTGAATGCAATTCAAATCAAAATTCTAGCAGACATTTTTTAAAAATAGAAATTCACAAGTTGATTCAAAATTTGTATGAAAATACAAAATGACCTCAAGTAGCCGAAACTATTTGGAGACAGAACAAATCTGGAGATTTTATACTATTTGACTACATGGCTTCCTGTACAGCTACTGTCATCAAGATGGTGTGGTATCGACGTAATGTAGCTACAACCATTAGTGAAACAGAATAAATGCCCAGGAATAGATCCGCATAAATACGGTAATTTGATTTTCAGTAACATATTTTCAGGTGCTACCGTAACTCAATGGGGAAAGGATAGTCTTTTCTTTTTTTTTAAAGATTTTATTTTTAAGTAATCTCTACACCCAGTGTGGGGCTCGACCTTACAACCCAGAGATCAAGACTTGCCTGCTCTACCAAATGAGCCAGCCAGGCACCCCAAAAGGATAGTCTTTTCAACAGATGATGCCGGTATCCATTTGGAAAAAAAACAAATCTAGAATCTTACATCAAACCATATGAAACTTTACAGGGAAAGCTAATTTATGATAGAGAGCAGTTAAGTGGTAGCAGGAATAGGATGTGGGGTGAGGGATTGACTGGAAAGTAGCACAAGGAAAATTTTGAAGTGATGGAAAATTGCTACATCTCGATTGGGGTGATTGATCTCTAAGGTGTCTGCATTTGTCAAAACTTACAGTTTGTCCCTAGCTGTCCTTCTTTAGATTGTCAGATGCCTAAAGGAGGAGGGTCAGAAACTCTGACAATAGGCATAATTCCTTATTTGATTAATCTCTCTGCTTCCTTCTTTCAAAAATGGATTGGAGTCATTTTATAAAATTATCTGCAACCAGCATAAAAGATAAGTAGTTGAGAAAACTGAAATAAAGGGAAAATAAATGGAAGGAAAAGCAGATAAAGTTAGAGGTGAGGTAGAAACACAGAGGTAGTTACTGACCATTAATTCCTCTACAGCAGAAACAGGCTGCAAAATTGACTTTGAGCTTCCTAGCAACCGAAGCAAAAAAGGGAACATAATCATAGTGTAATCACAGTGGCCACAGGAGAAAACAAGTCTGTTGCTAAAAATGGTATATTTATCATATCAGCTTTCTGAGAAAAGTGGTTAAGCAAAAAGGAGACTTTCCAATGTATATATATATATATATATGCCACATTTTTATCCATTCATCTGTTGATGGACACTTAGATTGCTTCCATATCTTGGCTTTTGTAAATAATGCTGCAGTGAGCACAGGAGTACAGATAGCTCTTTGAGATAGTGATTTAATTTCCTTCAGATATGTACCTAGAGGTGAGATTGCTTGATCATACGGTACTTCTACTTTTAACTTTTTGAGGAACCTCCATACTGTTTTCTACAGTGACTGCACCAGTTTACGTTTCCCACCAACAGGGCACGAGGGTTCCTTTTTCTCCACATCCTCACCAACACCTGTTGTTTCTTGTCTTTTTGATAATAGCCATTCTAATAGGCATGAGGTGATACCTCCTTGTGGTTTTGATTTGCATTTCCCTGATGATTAGTGATATTAGTGATATTAAACACCTCTTCATGTACCTGTTGGCCATTTGCATATCTTCTTTGGAAAAATGTCTACTCAAGTCCTTTGCCCATTTTTAAAATGGGATTGTTGGCTTTTTTGCTACTGAGCTGTGTGCGTTCCTTATTAGATACGTGGTTTGGATATTAACCCCTTATCAGATATCAGTTTGCAAATATTTTCTTCTATTTCAAAAGTGCCTGCCTCTCCATTTTGTTGATTGTTTTTCTGGCTGTGCAGAAGCCTTTTAGTTTGATGTAGTCCCACTTACGTATTTTTTTTTTGTTGCCTGTACTTTGGGTGTCATATTCAAAAAATCATTTCTAAGACCAAGGTTGAGAGGAGAAGTAACCCTTGTGTAAGCGGATCCCAGAGAGGAACAGACTTTCTGGGCTCAAATGTGACTGAGATAAGATTGCCTCTCTGGCACCTGGTGGAGAAGTGAAGGATTGTGGGAATCCAGAGCTGGGGCAGTGGATTCTTCCAGGGCATCATGGGCCATATGAGGTATTCTAGTAGGCTTTCGGGGAAGATTGGCATTCACCACTCCAGTCATCATTCTCGAAAGATTCACAATTTGAAAATCATATTAAAATAGATACTAATTCTAGGGAAAGATCTTTTCCATTTTATATTTTAATTAAATTAAAGGATGAAAAGTAATAATTCAAGTGGGTACAGATGTTTTCATATTATATTCTTGAGAATCCTATATCCCCTAATGTTAGAAGTTATTTACATTTATCAGCTATGAAACTTTTAATTTTTCTATTGCACAGACGACATTAATAGTTACTAGTATAAAATGGAAAAAAATTCACTCATAATATTTTCACCACAATATATCAAACTGCTTTCATTATTTTGTTCTTGTATTCTGCTTTTATGCTGAATGGTGGCCCTGAATGAATTAAGGCAGAGGAATGTTGCTTTGTGGGATGACCAGGCCAGATAGAGGACAGGATTGGTTAGTTTGCATATCAAAGCCATGCTCCCAACTGAGTCCTTTGTTGTCTCTAAGAACTGGCTAGCCAAAGAGGGGCAATCTCTCCTTAGCCAGAAGGCTTTTTTAAGACATCAAAACGTAATATACACAAGGCGCGCGAGAAAGCGCGGGCGCGTGCGCGCACGCGCACACACACACAATGCATGATCAAAAGATTTGAAGATTTTTATAGTTTTTAATATGTATTGACAAATTGATTTCCAAAATTCTGTATCAAATTGCAGTAACACTTAACAGTGTACGAATGTACAAGTTTTGTTAGTCTCAGCAATATTGGGTTTTATCAGATTTTCTACATTTTGTCGATTTAATACATATGCTCTAGTTCCTCCTTTTTAGGTTAATATTTTGGTTTGGTGGTTATTTTAAGAGATGGGGGAATGTGAACATGTTCCTTATATATTTTGCTCATTATATCTTTTCTGTGTGGATTGTATGTATCATTTCTTATTTATAAGTCAGAGATTTAATGTTTTCTTAATAAATCTTTGTGAGTTACTCATGTAATATAAATCTTAATCCTTTGGATTTTTAATAAAGATGTTTTCTCTAATGTACTGTTCTTTCAGTTTTTGTCTTTTCAAACTTTTATGTAGTCTGTTCTATTGATCTTTACTTTTGTATTTTCTTTCATTAAGAAACAAATTTCAACTGGGAAAATTTTAAAGATCTTACTGGCTTTATTCAATGATTCATGAATTGGGCAGCATTCCATCTAGCAGATAGAAAGGAGCTTTGAGGAGCTACACAAAAAGAAAGACTTCTATAGCCAGAACGGAGTAGGAACAAGGAAGTTACCCTAGGCAAAAAAGGGATTGGTTGTTGCAGGGTTACTTTCCTATAAAGTGTGGCACGGGTCTGTCAGGCAGATCATCTAACCAGTGCTGGTCAGGTGATTCCCGATTGACTGGCTTATATTTCCCTTTCTAGGAGAGCCAAAATTGTTAATTAAGTTTTCTTGGTTTGGTGATGTGGGGACTTAGCATAAGTTACTCTATTTTGGACCTATTGTCTTGTTTTTAACACTTTGATCACTTTATAGCTTTTTAAGCTAATTAATCCACGAGAGACCTTATAGTCGTTCTGTTTTGCTTTCTGCTAGTTTTTCTGTGTTTTGTAAAACAATGATTAACTCTTTAGTACACATATGGAACTTATTCTCAGTGCATGGTATGAAGGTTAATCTAAATTATTTTTTGCAATAATACCTTGATCTTATCCCAAGAATACTTAAGGGATCCTTCTTTTCATCATCATTTTGTGATGGCTCCTTTATTATTTATTAAGTTCTCACAATCAGAGTAAGTCTCCAATACTTTCTAGTCTCTGTTTATTTACATGTCCACCTTTTTGTCAGTAGCCTGCTGCTTTTACTTAATCCTTTATATTGTATTTAAATATCTGGTAGAACTAATTCTCTCTGTGTCCCTTTAAAATCACGTTTTGTTTGGTTAAAATTAATGAAAAGTCCTAATAGTATATAGCGAGTATTGACCTTGCTCTTTATTTATACCATTCCATTTAACCTTTGCCACAATCCATAAGGTAGAATTATTATTACTCATAATAAGAGAACAATTTGGCACATTATCCTTAGCCATCCTCTCAGGTTCCATTTCCATATTAAGGGCTTGTACAGCACCCGTCTTTATCCATGTCTGTCACAAAGCCTTCTTATTGTCTGTATACAGGTCTCATACATGGAAGATGAAGCCTCTAAGTACGTTCAGTGTATTGTTGCTGTTGTGAGTGCATCTTTTCCCGCTGAGGCTACATCAGAGGATTCCTTTGGGAGGCACCCCAAGCATGTTAAAATCTGTTTTAATGTCCACAAATTGCAGGTCCATGCAGCAGTCAAAATCTACCATTGCCTGACTTAGGCCCTGTCACAGCCAGGGCACCCTTTCCTTTTGTGCTGACATGGATATGAACATAAATTATGTTTCTTCCCCACTATCTCATTTTATGGGGAAAGCAGTTCTCCAGGTCAGTGTGGATGGGGAGCTGGGCAGGAGGAGGGGGAAAGGAGAGAGAGGAATGGTATTCTGTAACCGATCCAGGAATGACTGTCAGCACCTACCACTTAACCAAGGAAAAACAGAATGAGTCCACAGATGCCCACACACGGGAGGGAATGTTGCATTTTGTACTTGCACTGGACTGATTCCTTGAGGGCATTCTGGGTACAGCCCCTTACATTTGGCTGGAAGGGTCATACAGTCAGCACCCTTTATGGACCCCCTATGCTGGTACCTCTTGGGAGCAACTTACATGCAGGTACTGCTCCCCACCAAAGGAATGGAAGTCACTGGGGACTCCTTTGTTTCCTCTCTCCAGGGAGAGAATGGTCATAATGAACAATCTGGAGCATAAGCAGTTCTTTGAAAACTTCCCAAGAAGACTATTCACAATAAAATAATGAGTATCTTTTATAGCAGAAATCCTTCTATCATCTTATATGAGAAAAAACAATAGCGAGCCAAGAATGGACAAGATGTTAATAACACACATTTCACTGAGGGCAGGACTATGTGGGGCAAAGCCCCCCACATTACCTCTATAACTCCAAAAGAACCCAAATATGGATTCACATACCTCTTGGCAAACATTACACAGAGGCCGTGTGGAGACTGTCTGACTCTGGGATCTATCATCGGCTAACACTGTAACTCTAGGCAAGTTGGTTAATTGGGATGAATCTCCATTTCTTCAGCTGCAAAGATGTAAAGGAACTTTTTTTTTTAAGATTTTATTTATTTATTTGGCAGAGACAGCGAGAGAGGGAACACAAGGAGGGGGAGTGGGAGAGGGAGAAGCAGGCTTCCTGTGGAGCAGGGAGCGGATGTGGGATTCGATCCCAGGACACTGGGATCATGATCTGAGCCGAAGGCAGATGCTCAATGACTGAGCCACCCAGGTGCCCCATAAGGAACTTTTTAATACAAGAAATGATAGCAAGAAAATTTTTTTTAACTCAGTATAAGTACCTGACTGACAGGGATTTTGAAGGCTTATATCTACTTTAAGATGCACTGTTTTAAAGCTGCATTGTCCAATACAGTAGCCACTGCTATATGAAGCTATTTAAATTAATTAAAATGAAATAAAATTTAAATTTTAGTTGCTCAGTCCTATTAAGTCACATTTCAAGCACTCAACCACCACAGATGGCTAGTGGCTAGCATATTGGACAGATATAGAACATTTCTGCCATCAAAGAAAGTTCTATTGGGCAGCATTGCTTTAAAGCATAGGTCAACAGACTTTTTTTGTAAAGAGCCAAACTAATATTTTCAGCTTTGTGAGCCTTAGGCTTCAGTTGCAGTATTTAACACTCTATTGACTGAAAACAGCCAGAGACAATATGTAAGCAAATGGGCTTGGCTATGTTTCAATAAAATTTTATTTTTAAAAACTGGTAGCAGGCCAAACCCTGCTTTAACGACTCAGTGAACTTTCAACTCAAGTCTCTTTACAAACTCTAGTTCAGCCTTAGACTGCAGATGGTCTCACAGAAACCCCATTTATGGAATGCTTGAGCTGGAGAGATAAGCCACACTTCTAAGGAGAGCCACCGACTACAATTCAGTTAAATTCGTGTATATGTGATCATATACACATTATATTGTAATTTGATGGCCTGTGGGAAATAGTCCAAGCAGAAGTTTACTCTCTTTCTAATCAATGTGTTAATCATACCTCGTTTTGCAAAGGGTGGCAATGTTCCCTGAGGGGGTAGACAGTGTGCTTAAGGGGAAACACTACATTTCCCAGTCTTTCTTGTAACTATGGGTGGCCATGTGACAAGGAATTAATTGTTGTTTCTGGGACACTCTTTAAAAGGGGGCAGACTTGGGGCGCCTGGGTGGCTCAGATGGTTGGGTGTCTGCCTTCGGCTCAGGTCATGATCTCAGGGTCTTGGGATCGAGTCCCAAGTCGGTCTCCCTGCTCAGCGGGAAGCCTGCTTCTCTCTCTCCCTCTACTACTCCTCCCTGCTTGTACTCTCTCATTCTCTCTGTCGAATAAATAAATAAAATCTTTAAAAAAAGGCGGGGGGCAGACTTGGACCGCAATCTCCTTTTGCTATCTGCCTATCCTTTCTTTCCTGCCTATAACTTGTCACAGTGCTGAGGATGGACCAGCCAGCTTATGCCCATGAGGTGACAGGCAAACACTAGAGAGAGCTGATTGGAGAGACAGAAGGAACCTGGGTCCCTGTGGCATTGAGGAGCCAGCATGCCAACTCTGAACCTCATAAATCTGGACTTTCTTAAAATGAAAAAAAAAGTCCTTTGAACAAGTCATTGTCTGTTATGTTTTCTGTTCTTTGCAGCCAAATGCATTTCTAACTGACACAGAATCCTTACACAAGGAGAAAAGGAATCACTTCGCTCTAAAGGCAGCATGAATTATGGTGGTAGTCAGACAGACCTGGGTTTGAATACCAGCTCTAACACCTGGACAAGTTACTCAATTCTTGACCCTCAGTTTTCTCATCTAAAAATTATCAATAAATAATAGAAAGAAAGAAAAAAGTCAGCACAAGTGCCTGACTGACAGGGATTTTAAAGGCCTATATCCCCTTTAAGATGCATGGACATTTTATCTTCATAAGCTTTTTGTGAGACTCAAAATAAGCTAATGCAGATATTAGGCACATAAAAAGTGCTCAAGAGCAATATCTCTCTTGAACAAAGACACAGAAATTCTTTAAAAACATTACCTAATTAAATCCAGCAAAGAAAACCATTGTGACCAACTGGGGGTTTATCCCAGGAATGCAAGGTTGGTTTAACATACAAAAATTAGTCAATGTAATCCATCACATTAAACAGACTGAAAATGAAAAGTGATATAATCATCTCAACAGATCTAATGTATAAAAAGCATTATCAGTGCAGATTTAAAAAAAAAACCCTCAGTAAACTCAGATTAGAAGGACATATTCTCATCTAGATAAAGATCATCAACAAAAAACCTATAGTTATCATCATACTAAATAAAGACTGAATGCAAGCCCCCTAAGATTGGGAACAGAGTAAGAATGTCTATTCTTATCACTACTATTCAACATTGTACTGATTTTAACCAGTCTAATAAGATTAGAAAATAAATAAAAGATATATGGATCAGAAATGAAGAAATAAAACTGTATTTATTTATAGATGACATGATTGTCTAAGTAAAGAAATCCTAAAAAATCTACTAGAATCAATGAATTTAGCAAGGTTGCCGGATACAAGGCCAGTATACAAAAAGGATTGAATTTTTATGAATTATCAATGAATAATTTAGTAATAGTATAAGAGTAATACCATTTATAATGGCATCAAAATTATGAAATATTTAGGAATAAATTTAGCAAAATATGTGCAAGACCTATAGAGTGAAAAGTGTAAAACATTGCTTAGAGGAATTAAAGAGAATCTAAATAAATGTAGATAATATACCATGCTTATGGATGGAAAGACTCAATATTATTAAGATGTCAGTTCTCCTCCAATTGCTCTATAGATTCAACTCATTTCCAGCCAAATTTCCAGAAGGAGTTTTGCAGAAATTGCAAGCTGATTCTGAAACGTATAGGAAAATGGTAAGGACTTAGAATAGCCAAAACACTTTTGAATGAAAAGTTGATTTTGAATAAAAAGAATAAATTTGGAGTTCTTTTTTTTAAAAATATTTTATTTATTTATTCATGAGAGAAAGAGGGGGAGAGAGAGGGGGAGAGAGAGAGAGAAGCAGAGGGAGAAGCAAGCTCCCAAGGAGCAGGGAGCCCGATGTGGGACTCGATCCCAGGACCCTGGGATCATGACCTGAGCTGAAGGCAGATGCTTAACCATCTGAGCCACCCAGGCGCCCTGGAGTTCTTTATTTATACTGCTTGATTTTGTGAGTTAATATAAAGCTATGGTAGTCAGGACAGTGCAAACATAGATATAGAGAAAAATGGGTAGTTCTGGGCATTAGTGTACCAAGCAGCTAAGAGAAAGGAGAACTCTGTGCGAGCTGAGGCAGAGAAGTCTTTATGGGCCAGAAGGGACGGGGGACCAGAGGGTAAACACCCCAGATTTAATCTGCAGATCTGAAATACTTGACGGAATTCCAAGGTGTATTTGTCTGGGTTCTCCAGAGAAACAGAATCTATAGGAGATAGATATAGTTATGAAGGTTGAGAAATCCCCAGACCTGCATTCAGCAAGCTAGAGACCCAGGAGAGTGGATAGTACAGTTCCAGCTTTAGTCTGAAGTCTTGAGAACCAAGAGAGCTAGTAGTGTTAATCTTACTCTGAGTCCAAAGGAAGGAGTAGGCTGGTGGTGCCCCAGGTCAAAGATAGTCAAACAGAGAGAGCAAATTCTTTACTCAGCCTTTTGTGTCTTATCGAAGCCTTCAATGGATTGGATGAGACCTATCCATATTGGGAAGGGCAATCTGCTTTACTCAGTCTACTGATTCAAATCTCATCCAGAAACACCTTCAGAATATTATTTAATTAGGGCCTCCTGGAGGGCTCAGTTGGTTAAGTGTCTGACTCTTGGTTTTGGCTCAGGTCACGATCTCAGGGTTGTGAGATTGGGATCCATGCTCGGTGGAGTCTGCTTGAGATTCTCTTCCTCTCCCTCTCCCCTTGCCCCTCCCCCGCTCATGCACATGCACTCTTTCACATAAATAAATAAATGAATTAATTAATTAAAACCCCAAACCTATTAAAAAAAGAATATCGTTTATTTTATTTTTTAAAAATAGTTTATTTATTTATTTGACAGAGAGAGAGAGAGAGCACAAGCAGGGGGAGCAGAAGAAGGAGAGGGAGAAGCAGGCTCCCTGCTAAGCAGGAGCCCGATGTGGGCTCCATCCCAGAGCCCTGGGATCATGCCCCGAGCTGAAGGCAGATGCTTAACCGACTGAGCCATCCAGGCGCCCCCCCCCCCCAAAATATTGTTTAATTAGATATCTGGGTGCCCTGGGGCCCAGTCAGTTTGACACAAGATTAGCCATCTCAGAAGGCCTTGGTTCTACCTTGGAGACTTTTGATTTTATGGGTCTGGAATTAGATCAAGGAACTGTTATTTTTAATAAATTACCCCAAGTGATTTTGACATACAGGTGTCTTAAAATTTTTCTTAACCAGGATGTTGGAAGGGTTCCTGCATGGGTGAGAGGATAGTACTGCACATCCAGGGCCTAGTGAGCCTGTACAGACTAGTCTGGTCCCTTGTTGGAGAGGAGAGAGGAGGAAATGAGAATTGCAGGGAAGGACATCAGGTGATTTTTTTATTTTCTGTATTTTATGATGCTTTGACATCTTGGGGCCTCGCTAATCCTGGAGAGACTGTTCCTCCCCAGGGTTAGCTAATTCCTAGAGACAGTAAACAACTTGCCTATGCGCAGGCCTTTCATAGGCAAAGCAACCAATCCAAAGTCCATACTCCCAATCACCTCCTTTATCTCTCTCACATGCCAACCCAATGTGTCCCCTGCCCTCAATCACCTTCCTGTGTCCATTCCTTTCTGGGAAAACCATGATAAAGTCTTTGTCCTAGGCTTTCCCTTCACTCGTTCTGGCTCCTGACCAACCCTGGTGCTTCCCAGTGTGGCCGCATGTGGTACACCACGCCTCCTATTTCTAGGAATCTGCCAGTAAAAATGTTTTCCTAACAGTCATTTCCATGTCTGTGTGTCTTACCATCAATGATTAAGAAAAATCCCAGATACATTTTAGAGAGGAACAGGGACTGTTTCATTGCTAACACTTCCTTTTAATTTTTGTCTTAACAAGTCTATGGATAAAAGAATCTTACCAATGATGATTGACAGCTGGCCCCAAGAGCAGAGATCTCCATGGGCCACGGACAAAAATGTGGGCTCCTGTTCAAGCATGCTGCACATATACCCAGTCAGACCCCTAGTTATCTTCACTGATGTTCCAAAGCAAGTGCTAAATTTGAGAAAGTGCCAGAGAGAAGCTGCATATAATTCTGTAAGCCACTAAGGGGCTTTTGACTTTTTGAAAGGCAACGGAGGGACCCTCCCTTAACAAGAGTTAAAGATAGCAAGAGGACACACTTTAGATTTTTACCTGGAGTCAATCTCATTAGCTGACCAATTTAGAAGACATATAATGTAGTCTTAGCTTTCACGACAACGAGTGCATTAGGTTTGGTGTTCCTGCCTTGGGAGTAATCTTTTGCGAAAGTCTCAAAGGAGGCAGTTAGGGGCTATTTGTTCAATGCAGGAGAAAAATGTCTATTCTATTCTAAATAGCAAATGTTTTAAAGATCACCAAGACTATGAATTTTTCCTCTTTTCTTCCCTCTACTCCATTGTTCAAATCATTTTGAGCTGGTGTTGTGTGAATCCGGTTTTAAAATACATTTTTGTTTTATAGTCGAATTATTTTTAATAACTAATTGCATCTGTTCTTTCTAATATTGTTGGCTGGCTCCTCTGGGACATCTCTACCAGAATATTTCCTTGGAAATAAAGAGCTCTAAACCCCACAGTGCTTGGAAGTGAGGAATGTGTAGACTGGAGATGGTTTGCAGAGTTTGGATAGAAGCTGTGTTTGATAATAGTAGAGGCATGGTGACATGAAAGTCATCCTGAGCTTAAAGATGGGTTGTCACTTATAAGGAGTTGTAAAAGATACCCAGAGTTTTTATTGCAACTCTTCTATAGTAGTTACTTCACATGTGTTTTCCTTTCTCGGCTTCCCAAAGGTATGCAGGAAAACATTCCATAAAATGTTACTCTTTGAGAAGTTTTCTGTTTCATCAATTCTTTGTACCTTTGCTAAAAATTTGAAAATGGTAATTCGGTGTTTGCCTCCTCCCTTTTTTACTGTGAAATTTCTCAGTATTTGTAGTGCCAACTCTAGGCCTTTCTAAACTGTGCTTGATTTAATGGGTCTAATGAGAACAAATGAGAGATTTTTCAGGTCCAGGATGCCAAGTGAAGTCTCCGATTCTCTTCAGAGTCTGGTCCTCATACTTCAAGTCTCACATTCTGCCCTTGAGGAAGCTCTGCTGTCCTCAGTGTTCTCCCTCCTGAGCTCTGTGCTCTAGCTCTGGCCCTGACCTCCCTTCCCAAGCCCAGGCCTACATTTTAGTCATTTCCTACAAGTCTCCATGTTAATGTCCCTGGAGGCTGCTTTGTTTCTGTGATTCTACATCTCCAACAAATGGGAGACTATGCCTGACCTATCCTTCACCAAAGGAATTCGGGGTAGGGGTGGGGGGTCCTGCCTCACGAAGGGTCGGCCATGCACCAAGCTTAGCACACCACAGTCTTCTCTGTCCTAGAATTAAGGAAACACCAGAAACACCCTTTAGATGGGAAACCAGGAACTCGGTGGGGAGTCTCAGTGGGCGGTGGACTTAAAGGCTATTCTGCCCTCCCTCTAAGTGGGGAGGGGCTAATGCAAAGCAGCCAGGCTCCAAGGGACAGGCTGGTTCCACAGCTAGAAAGCTGGGCTAGGGCAAAGTCCAAGAGTAAGAGCCCCAGTCCTCTGAAGGCTGCAGATCGTGAGCATGCTTCAGACAAACCCCCCAGTATGGGCTGGGGGAGAATGTAGGATCCCATCACCCTAAATGCATTCTATGGGACACTCCTGCCCTGAGAAATAAGTCTCCCTTGAGAAATAGTTCTGTAATCAAATATATTTTGGGGGGAAATGTGCAAATAAAGTTCAATGGATTTCTTGATTACAGAAATTCTCAGAGCCCTTAACAAGCTAATGTGCTTTGTAAAGTGGGAGTGTAATACACAGTATTTCCCATAGGTACCTCTTGGTCATGTAACAATCTCTCTCTCTCTCTCTCTCTCTCTCTCTCACACACACACACACACACACACACACACACGGTTGTGAAATGCTGGAATTGTGTGGAACAATTTCTACAATAACTCGTTATTAAGTGAAACACTACCAGCCTCTACTATTATCAAACACAAACATGGCAGAGGATTTACTGGGATCCAGAACTGCGGAATGACTGGGGAGGGGCAAAGGAGATAAGATAAAATCCCCCTACAGGCCATTTAAATGGCCCAAGGCTGGAAGCAAGGGCTCTCTTGGGGTCAGTACGCCTGAAACAAGGGTGCATGCATGGTGGGTGCTCCCAGGCACATGAACACAGTCTCGACCACCCACACCCAGCCAGGGTGGCTTAGGAGCAGAAGCGCCTCATGGACCAGGATGGTAGTAGATTCTGGAAGGGATTAAGGCCACTCAGAGAAAGAGTGAAGAAACCTAGAACATCTGCTTTCGTTTTGCAGGCCACCAGGCTTTGCATCAGCTGTGTAAGCTTTTGGGAGCCCTTTCCCTAGGAAGGTAGCAGTTCAGGGGACAGGCCAGCACTCTGACCTGAGAGAGAGGACGAGGTGTAGCCCTGGTACCCCTCTCTCCCAGCCAGGTGATCTTGAGTTGAGCCCCGTTTTTCTCATGTCTGCAGGGAAAGCCCTACCTCACAAGGCTCTTGCATGGAATAACTCAAGCCACGCAAATCCGAGAGTGGACCTCATAACCAAAAAGCCCTATCTGAAGGGCAGGACTGTCAGGAATCATCACCCTGTGGGAACTGAGGGGAGGGCAGGGTAGGGTGGGGAGATGTGTTTGTGCAGGACCTCGGCTCACCCTTTGGGCGCTGCTTACAAGAGGGAGTCAGTGGAAGGCCCAGCATGGGTTGCTGGGTTCAGGTAAACCTCGGGGTTTTTCTGTCCTTGGGGCACGTTACTGGGGCATTTCTTTTCCTCAGACACTGTCGCTGCTGACTCTCCTACTGATCCTTCCTCAGAAAGTTTGCAGGATTCAGCTCCCAGGTGCATAGGATTAGGGTCACCAGAGGAGGAAGCGGCTTGGATAATGGTTCTACAGCTTCAGTGCACCCTGTTAAAACAGAGTTTCTGATTCAGCAGGAATGTGCATTTCTAACACGTTCCCAGACTGTTCTTTGAAAACCGCTGCCTTGGGCTGACCAGATTGGAGAGTGTAGGGAGCCCTCCCTCCGGGGGTTCAAGAGTCGAGCTCACTGCTGGCCTCTGGCCCTTCCTATAGCAGCTTTCCTCAAAATCCCATGGAGCCTGTGTGTCTGCCAGTGCTAATGGGTCGGTGGGGGGGGGGGGGCGCGGTTTGGCTGTCCACTACACCTCAGGGGAGGATTGGGCAGTGTCCTGCTTGTTCAGCCGCATAACCAGCCAGCCTCCTCGCCCACTAGGAATTAGGATAGTGCAGCCCTTTGACACCACGTCGTGTACTTTTTCTCAAAGGCTGCATGCACCTGTGTTCCAGGTTGGAACCTTAGCCAAGGTCTGTGTCAGGGTGCTGCTTTTTAACTCGGTCAGTTTGGGGGTTTTGCCTCTATGGGCTGAGGGCCTTTTGCTGAGTGCCAGCCACGGCCCTGTGACCTTCAGCCAGCAGATGGGCCCGTAGGTGGAGTGGTGGTTACGGCTGGGCCATCCAGTTATTGCTTCTGGCCCCCACGTCCAGTCTGCCCGGGGCCCCACCTCACGCGTGTTGCCGGGTTACCTGCCAGTGCTTGCTTATTCCATCCAGTCCTCGCCGTGGCTGGCCTCTGGGTCACTGAGGGCCTGGAGTCTTCATTCGGGCATCATTTTCATATCCCTGAACACCCCAAACACAGGGCTGGCTCCTCATGCTGCTTTTCATGTAACTTTTCCTCACCTCATTTCTCTACTTTTCTATTCACTTGGTTTGTACCATTTCTTTTCAATGCCCCAAAGCCTGGGCTTCAATTTTTCTCCGGATTTTATTTTATGGGATTAGAGTCAAGCCCTGTGAAACTTGCTTTATATGAAGTAATAATCATTCATCTCACAAAGGTGTTCTCATTCTAGCACCATGGGGTCTGTTTCCTGTCAAAAACTTAACAATTTATGACAACAGAGTTTTAAAAAAATAGCTTTATTGAGATATAATTCACATACTGCCATACAATTCACCCAATTAAAGGATACAATTCCTTGCTCTTTAGTGTATTCGCAGATCTGTACAACCATTATCACAATTTTAAAGCATTTTCATCACCTCAAAAAGAAACTCCATACCCTTAACGCTCATCTAATTATTCCCCACTTCCCTGTGCCCCCAGCCCTGAGCACCACAAATCCACTTTCTCTATATAGACTTCCCTGTTTGGGGAATGGAATCATGCAATATGCAGGCTTTTGTGCCTGGCTTCTTTCGCTTAGTATAACGGTTTCGAAGCTCATCCATATTGTAGCATATACCAGAACTTCATTCCTTCTATGACTGAATAATATTCCATTGTATGGCTACACCATATTTTGTTTATCCATTTGTTTCTCTCTTCTGTGGAAACAAACCTGTTAGAGAAGTTTGAAAATTATTCAGGGTTTCCCAAAGCAGATCTTGGTTTCATAAATGCTTTGAGTTTTCCAACCCTTTCCAAAAGTCATTAGAAATTGTTGAAAGAAGCTGGCATTTTTTGTATGTATTCTTTCATGACATTGTCATCCTCCATATTGAAATCACAAACATCTATCCGGTAACTAATAGCTCTGTGGTGAAATAGAGTAAGGATAGAAGCACTGCTGGAGAGACCGCATCTATCGTCATGTAATGCTTCTTCATTTATTTGAATTTACTTTACAAAAGGCGCTGAAATGGTTTTATAAAGAGAAAGTACATCTCAGATGGAGTCAGACAGGCCTCCTCTTACTGCGGCTTCCAGATCTGTTTCCTTCAGTGGAGCATCTCATTGTCCGCCTCCCCTGATCTTCTCTGGACTTACTACTACCTTCCCTTATACCTCGTGCCCTCTGCCACCTCCCTCTCCTCCACCAAGCCCATCCCCCACTCCTAGGAGTTCTCAAGGACCCTGGGATAGGGAAATAGCTCTTTTTCTCTCACAGAGGGTCAGGAAATCCTGATTTAACTCAAATAGGGTTTCTGCAAGGAAAGGACAATTAATTAAAGATGAGAAGCTAGCTGCTTCTTGAGGGGAACATTGCATTGGGTAGTTTTTCTTTTTTTCCCACTAGCTATGGGAAAACCAGATCAGTGAGCTGCAGAAGTGACCCAGTTCACACTGAGCAGCCTAATGACACACAGGAAAGCGGGACTGGGTTATTCTGTATTAATGTGAAATCAAATCATACAGTTTAAAATGGAGAGGACAGGATCCATTCACACACAGATCCCCAAATGATGGCTAGAAAGAAATCCAAAGGTGTTAGGAGTTATTTTTACATAAAGAAAAGAAAATGAAAATGAAATCAGACTTAAAAAAGAAACCTGGGACATTTAGAAACTTGGATTAGATAGGTCTGAAGGGGAGTGGGGAACATGCATTTCTAAAAATTCCCAGGTGATCATGAGGCTGCCAGTCAAGGACCACACTTTGAGAACCACTGATTTAGAGAATTTTCCAGCCCTGAGTTTTCCCTTTATCATTCCTGACATTTCCTCCCTCTTCCCCCGCCCCCCCCCGCCATGAAACTACTAGGGAAAGCCAAGAACATGTCCCTTTCTTTGACCTAGCTCCATAAAATCATCCACACACACTTCCCCAAATCCTTACATTGCAAAAGGGCATCAGTGCATGCAACAACAATTTCAAAAGAACTATTACCAAAATGTTTTCAGCAGGATCAGCACCAATGGGATAATGTCAGAGCCTCCACGAGAATTTGCATCTTTGGATATAGAGGTTGCTTGGGTACTACTAGTGAAACATACACAAGCATCCAGCCCTGTTACCTTATAGTTCCTTCTTCTAGTTAGCACCTTCTGTATTTCCAAGGAAGTTCCAAGAGAGCCAGTGATAGGGGGTGGGCATGGGGGGCGCATATGTGGATTGATCTCTAATTTCTTCTGGCATCTTCCATTGGACTCCAAGCAAGTGGAGAATTGAGGGAGGGACTGTGTGTGTGGTTCAGAGGAGTTGGGGAGGGGACTGTTCCTTTTTTCTTTCTAGCTCACTGGATGTTTCCTTTCCCCAACCCAAATATATCGGGAAGGAATATGTTTGTAGCCAGCACTGAAAGAACTTTTACTTCTGTTGAGATCAGCAACCTAAGCTTTCAGCCATTTGCTCATTCACTCAAATGAGTGAATGAGCAAAGCAACAAGGAAAATCCTTGGAACAAATATTTTCCCTTTTGCCTTACAGGTGGTAACAGTATGAGGTTAGATAAACCCTCAGTCCAGGATGCTCACGGAAGGGTGCCTTTGGGTTTCCAGATCTCTTGACAGGAATACCCTGCATATGACCTTGACCAAAGAAAAACCCAACCGAGCAAAAAAAAATCATGAAAAGAATACCACAACTTCCATCAAGAACGTATTTTGGTCTGAAAAGGTAAAAATGTGGTGAATCCCTTCTCCTCATCTCTATGTGCAGCCATTGGTGGTACAGCATGGCCCTTGGGTGAGCCTGGGTGGTCACACTGTCCCAATTTGAGACTTCAGTGAATTCATGTTACTTACAGGGCCTGTCAGTGCCTCCCAAGCAGGAGACATTCACCTCTGAAGAGAATCGAACGCGGGGGAAGCTTTGTTGGTGATGTAGCTGTCACATCTTATTAGTGCATGGGTGGGTCTCACCGGGTACAGGAGGGATGTCATTTACAGACAGAAATTGCATAATTAAGCTTGATAGAATTTTGACGCTTTCTTGGCAGTGCAATTTGTTCATCAAGTAAAAAGCCTTTAGGAAGCTGGTCACATGGAATTTGAGACTCCAGAGTTCAAGACTAAGTATCTTCCCCAAGTGGGACTTGCAACTGGGGAGCTGATTTGATTTACAGCAATAATAAAGGTCCTTGGGAAGACTCACTTTTGCCTCTGGTTTCCAGCCTCGTTGATCCAGCTTTGAATGGGTACAAGGATGAAGACGAAACCAGATTTTTTTTTCCAAATTGTTGGAGAATGTGGACCACAGGCATTGACTTTAGTTACTTCCTATTTATTTTCTTCCAAAAAATCATTTCATTGTTGTTGTGAAGTATATATAACTCACGTCTGGAAAAGAACAGCAAACACACACTATATAGCCCACGTCATGATTACAAAGCAAACACCACGGTATCCACTACTGCTGGAGATTTTTGAACTCCGTTGTACAAGAAGACTCAAACAATATACCTTCCTTTTTGTCTGGCTTCTTACACGCAACACTGTTCATGAGGTTATTCATGTTGTTGTGTGTCGTTGTTGCATGTAGCAATAGTTTTTCATTTTCACGGTTGTGTAGAATTCTCTTCTGTGACCAGACGTCCTTTATCCATTCTACTGTTGAGAGACATTATGGTTGCTTCTGGTTTTTGACTCTTACAAAGAGTGCTGCTATGAATATTCTCACACACGTCAGCCTATCTGAAGCACTTGACAGTTACAGTGCCTGGGCCTCCACCTTAGAAAATTCCAATTTTCTGTCAGTGAAAATGGCTGAGGTGCAGGGTACGCATCTGTCCAACTTTAGTAGCTAAGATATTTATTTTATTTTTTATTTTTTTAAAAATATTTTTTTAAATACTAAAATATTTCAATAGCAAAACCATTTTTCAAAGATACTGTAAAAATATATCACCAACGAGGTAGCCGAATTCAGGATCTGACATCTTCTATTACTAGTCATGCCGTTTTGGGAGCCCCACCACCAGGTGACCACTGATAACATATCGCAAGTTGTATATGAAAATCCGTGTTTTGCAAGAAGACTCAGCTCTGCCTGCTTCAAATTAAGGCCTTTTAAGAAATGTCTCCAGAAGAACTTGTTGGAATGGCTTTGTAACTATAAGTAAACAGAAAAGAAAAAAAGGTATAATTTGATGCTTCACCTAAGATGAAAAATGTCTTTCAGTAGTTTTCTACAATTTGGCCATAGGCAGATGTATATTTTTCTATAGGCTGATAAGGGAAAAAAAAATCCTGTTTTGAATTGCAACAGACCTACGTTAGAAAAAGCGCGCGTTTCTGGCCACATGGGATTCTGTAACTCTGGGTGGGACACTATACTGACCCCCTTTTAAACCTCTTTAAACCTTTATGTACATTCTAGCGGAACAAAGCGTTTTGGGATAAAAAGCAGTAGAACTCTGGGCCTACCTGGTCCCTGTGAGAGCTGACACTCGTGTGGGGAAAAGACAACAGGAGGCTCTTGTCTCCCCTGTACTCTCTCCTAATAGATCCAGATGTTGATATCGGAAAGGATGAGTTTACACGGCAGTTCTATGCAGGGAGCTGAAGCGATGTACTCCCCCCCGCCCCCGCTCCCCACGCAGTCCCAACAGCACGCACAGCTCCAAGGACGGTGTGCCAACATTGAACAAAAAAGCCCAACACCACCTTGAGCTTCCAGCGAACTTGTGCGTTTTTGCCTCGGTATCATTTTGGATGAGAAAGATCAAGGATTTGTGCTTTGGCCCCTTGCATGCTTCCAGCAGCTTCTCGGGAA
The DNA here is from genome assembly GCF_037043125.1 of Eumetopias jubatus. NCBI lineage: Eukaryota > Metazoa > Chordata > Mammalia > Carnivora > Otariidae > Eumetopias > Eumetopias jubatus. The sequence goes on from NW_028274812.1 coordinate 51,404,803, forward strand.
TAGCAGCGCTGACTGTTCCACGTGAGCTTTTAGCGCATGACTTTGTGTGCCAGTCCTCCAGCTGGCATTTTAATTTGAGACGGTATACCAGCCAAGATGGGGGAAGAAATCCAAAAGGCAGCTTGTGGAGGAGGAGGAGGATTCGTCAAGTGGTAGAAGGACACCTCTGAGGACTTTCAACAAATCAGCAGACTGACCCTGCCGCTCCAAAGCTGGCTGAGGCCACCACAGCATCTTTCCCTGTGCTGGGAAGATGCTGAAGAGTCAGGTTGTTAAAACCATCCTAGCATATGTGAAGACGTCCTCCACTGTCAAAGATCAATTAATTGAGCTCCTCCATTCTCAAAAGGGAAGGTTCACAGAATTTCCCAAAATAGGTTATCCGACTCAAAAACTGCTTTTCAATATTTAGCAAACTCCATTTGAGCTAGAGTGGCTAGGAGTAAAATCGATCAACAGTGTGTGTGTGTGAACAGTTTTGGGAGGCAGCGTGGTGCAGGGGTTCGGAGAACAGTTTCTGGAGCCAGATGCTTGGGACTGAATCCTAGCATTATCACTTCCTAGTCCAGGTGACCCTGGTAAGTTACTGGATTACTTTCTGGCCTTAGTTTCCTCAGTGATACCCGCTGTATAGGGTTGCTATGGCACTAAACAATAAAGCTAGTGCCTAACCCATAAGAAGGTACGCGATAAATGTGAGCTCTTAATGTGCAGTGTGAGAGCAAGAACGCTGTAGGCACTGAGGAGATCTGGGTCATGATCTAGAGGATGGCCTTCCAGGATTACTCAGCCTGGGTTCCTCAGAGGCAAATGCATACTGATGAAACAGGGTTAGCGTAACCTGTCCTGTCTTCTGGCATCTTACTGAGATAACACAAACACCCAGTGGCTTCTTAGATGACTACCCTTGTTGCGCTCTGCCATGAGATGACCAGGGATGTGGTCAACACCCATTCCCACAAATCTAGTGAGACGAGTGACCTGATACCACTCAGCATAGGGACCACAGCACCAGGGGGCTCTCCCTTTCTTCTCTCAACTCAGATCTCTTTAATTTCTCTAATTTCAAATCTTCCTCTTGCTTTGCCATGACTTTTTACTCATTCATGTGTTTAAAGATATTTGTTGGACACTAACTAACTGTGTCCCAAGCACAGTGATAGGCACTGGGAATATCATAGCGGGCTTTACGTTCTTGTGAGGGATTTAACAGACACATAAATAAATGATACATGATGAGATATATCATACTATGAAGGAATCCAGCAAGGGATTGAGAGAGAGATTAACAGGAGAGGAGAGGAGAGGGGATGTTCATTTGAACTGGAGGGTTAACAGTGCCAGGTTCCCTCCGATCAAGAGAAGGAGGGTCTGTGAAAAGTGAGTGGGGTGGAGAGGGCACCCTAGGTGGAGGGCACCACATGGCAAAGGTCCTGCAGTGGGAACAAACTTGGGATGGGGACAGCAAAGGGGCCAGTGAGGCAGAGCAGGGTGAGCCCCGGGGAGGACAGTGAGAGGGGGACAGAGCAGGTAGCAGGAGGCTCGGAGTAGCAAAGGGAGGGGATGCTCCTATTCTTAGTGCAATCCCTGCCTCACTCTCCTGGCAGGGGATGCGCTATTTCTCTTCGGGGCTCCAGTCCTCCACCCCCACCCAAACTGGCCCCATCCCCTAGCACAATGCCACGGGTGTAATGGATAATAGTTGCCAAATACAATGGTAGCCTCTGGTGGTTTGGGTCTACTTTAAAGGATGAATTAGTCCAAAAACTTGGAAAATGAGAGCTGGTAGAGCTCCCAGCTGATCACTTATCTTCGCACTTGGTTTTACACTTGGAAATTTCTCTTTCATAAAGATAAGTCCTGATCTTGTCTAATGCAGGAGACGATTTCCTCAGAAAGCTCTGTGCAGACTAAATTCTTTTTTATATACCAGGGGGCTGGCAGATTGAAGAAATCCCACTTGTGGCCATTTTCTATAACATCTATTATGAAATGTGAGTAATGAATAATGAATCCTCCGTCATTCAGATACAAGTTTATATTTTTGTACATGTCCAATGCATGACCTGGGTCCAGTGTCCTTGGGCCGACCTCCCTGCCCAATTGGTTGGTAAAATCCTGCATCTGGGTATAGCTCTCCTTAACCAGGGATGGGAGGAAACGGTTGCTTTTCACAGCAAAAAGCTGGCAGAAATGAGAACATTTTTACTTATTGCCACATAGAGAAGGCAGCTGGTTTTTAAAAAAATACTGTGCTTTGGAAACCTAGAGGCATTGTGTTAAATGCATTATGTGCATGCTTTATTTCATTCACTATTTAACAGGCGAGGAAACCAGTGGTCAGAGAGATGAACGCTGATCTCTGAGCCGACATAACTGTCAGGATTTGGACCTGGTTTTTCTAGTTCGAATTTAACTGCTGATGGGCAGCTCTCAGACACCACTTCTACCATTACACTAGCCTGGGGGTGGTGTTACTTCACTTCTCATATTTTGGCATGAGTCTGGATACACAACTCATAGTACACCGTAGACTAGGCTAGAATTTGAAACAAGCTATGCGATGGGCTGGGGGAAGACACAAGGGACAGAAATACAGGGAGGAAAATGTAGTTACTTATAAGATATGATGCATTAATCTTCAGTCCATAGGGCCTCTTTCTAAGGGATTTCCACTTAAAAAAAAAGACATTTCTACCCCATCCTTAGGAATTGGCCCATAGGACTGGGGTGGAGCCTGGGAATTTGCATATTTAAAAAGGTCTGTCCAAGGACCGGGATGTGTAACCAGGTGTAAGAATACGCAGTACCCAGCTGCTTGGCCTCAGACTGCTTCATTAAGGCATATTCCAGTTTCCCTCCACCACCCAGACCATCCTTGAAGAGCTCTGGACTCCTAGAACACCTAACTCGAGAGAGAAAGAGTTCTTTCTCCCACTGACATCCTGTTTGTTGCTTCGGGCAATTTCTTCTTCAGGGGAAGAGCCTCCATCTGTCAGGCCCTAACCAGATTACAGTGCAACACAATCAACCCAATATTCAGACAAGAGACATACCTCAGGCCATGGGGCTAAGGAGTCATGGTGTCATCATAACCTAAAGTCCAGAACACCCCAACCTCTTCCTGTTATGAAAAATTGCCTTCCTGGGCTCTATTCACTATACTCCCTAAGTATTGCTTTTTGCTTCGGAGGCTGATAAACTAATCTGTTGATGTGTCATTGAATTCTGATACATTAGGATCAACGTCTGAATAGCTGTTTTCCTTAGATAATAATGTGATGAAAGCCCTTGTTCTAACCTTAGTTTTGGCATAAGACAAATGTAGGATCGAAACTACCTATAAATTTCAAGACCTCTCTGAGCTTATTCCTTCCTGTGTAGGATAGGAATGGGAAACATTCACCTCATGAGGTTATTTTAATGATGAAATGAGATCACAAATGTAAAATACTGGCTTTTCAACTTGGGTTCATATTGGAATCATCTGGGCAGGGTTTTTTGTTTGTCTGTTTTTAGAATTTTTTATTTATTCATTTGAGACAGAGAGATACAGAGAGAGAGAGAGAGCAGGAGCAGTGGGGAATGGCAGAGGAAGAGGGAGAAGCAGACTCCCCGCTGAGCAGGGAGCCCGACATGGGGCTCGATCCCAGGACCTGGAGATCATGACCTGAGCTGAAGGCAGACGCCCAACCATCCGAGCCACCCAGGCGCCCCTGGGCAGTTTTTTAAAAAATACCTATGCCTGGGGGCGCCAGGGTGGCTTAGTCGGTTATGCATCCAACTCCTGATTTCAGCTCAGGTTATGATCTCATGTCTCAGGGACACAGTGAGGGCAGGGACCAGAAGGTAGACATCCTTGAATTCTTAACACATAATTAGTGCCTAGCACTGATAGCTGTTTGATAAAGTTGAAGGGGAAAAAAGTGATTGTAATTCCTTATTCCAGCTTAACTTGATTTGAAATGAATTCCCACTGTCTCCATGGTCCTTGGTTCTTCCGGCTGGAGTGGCCATGCCTGGAGCATGCCCTGCCCCTCTGCTACTCAGGCAGGTCAAGCTTCGATTGTCTGCAAACTAACAGGAGAATTTTGGCCAAGTGAGGCTGCATTTATGCACTGATCGGAAGTGGGTGTAATGGTGTAATATCCCTGCTCATGGTGCTCAAGCAGAACATTTTTCCAACGCTTTAGCCTTTGAATGGTCAAAGTCATCTTTGGAGATTTGGGTCTAGTTTAGTAAGAAAATTGCTTCCTACTTTTTGATTCTGAGACTTATTGATGATGGGTGATGAGATGACAAAGAGGAATGCAGACTAATCTCCAGCAGAAGGTGTCCCTCTACCCAAGAGTTACTGGAACATTTGTACTTATGTGTGTCTGTTTACAAGGCATGGACCTCTATGTCCATGACCAAAACCAACCTGAGGAGTCATGAGATCAGAATTTGAAGTGGATGTCACTGAGGAAACATAAAATTCTTAACAGGGCAACTTTTCTGATCTTAACCACATTTCAATCAAGAGCAAATCTAACATTCTGTATATAAATAGGAAAGTTCCTCATCCTGAGCTTGAGTGATGTGAGGCAACTGAACAAAAGGGTCTCATGACAAGGTGTTTGCCTTTTTTATGCAAATATGAGATAAATATTCATGGGGCTTTATTTTAGAGAGAGAAATTTTAAATGGCAAAACTAATTTAAGTTTTATTTCACATGTGCACAAATACCTTAAATCCTTTTGGGAACAAGGGAGGGGTATAATTAGACGTTTTTAAATGTGCAAGTGCATGTGTGCTTGTACATATTTGCCCATGTTCAGTGAGAATCAGGTATTGAATCATGGTCAAAGCCAATGAAGGGCCTGAGGGCTTGGAAAAATCACAGAATCATTATTATGTGAAAATCTCATAGTGTTCACCCATGAATTCCTTGGGCCTAATCATATCCGGATGGCAGGTGGGCTGAAGTTGCCCAGGGACCAACCAGATGCTGTGGAAAAGGAATCCCATGTTGGCACCCAAGCTGCCAGCATTCTGGGACTGACTCACCCACACTTGTGTGGTGGGTCCAGCAGGCCTGAAGACTCAGTTCTGGACTGCACTGTCTGAACTATCCGTAGATGTCCACAGTTTAGAGACTGGAGAGACCATTTAAGAAAATGAGGCTAATAAACCACAGTTCAGGTTCACTTTTCCTTTTCTGATTCTAGTAATTAGTCTTAATTTCTTTCAACTGTCTTCAACATAAATAGTTTTTCCTTTTTCCTTTTTATTATGGAAAACGTCAAACATACCAAAAGTAGAGAGAGGAGTGTAACCAATCCCTACGTACTCATCCCCCACCCTCGGCAGCTCTCAACTCACGGCCCATCTTTTTCATCCATAGTAATCCATCTCCACTCCTGGTTTAATGCAAAGCAAATTGCAGGTATAATAATACTTAGTAAAACCGTTTGTTTTCTAAACCATCATTTAAATAATCAACCATTTAGAAGTCAGAAGTACTAACTTGATTACCGTCCGGTTATAAACCATTGGATGTGACCAAATTCAGCTGCCAGAGGAAATAAAATAATTGTTGGGGCTGAATTTAACTTCTTTTTCCAAAATAGTTTGTGTAGTCAGATACAACTGCTGTTTGTAAACTCTTCTGAACCTAAAGTAGCAAGGCGCTAAACCGATTATATTTTATTTTATTTTTAAAAAGATTTTATTTATTTATTTGAGAGAGAGTGAGGGAGAGAGAGCTTGAGCAGGGGCAAGGGTAGAGGGAGAGGAAGCAGGCTCTCTGCTGAGCAAGGAGCCTGATGCGGGGCTCGATTCCAGGACCCTGGGATCATGACCTGAGCCGAAGGCAGACGCTTAACTGACTGAGCCACCCAGGCGCCCTTAAACTAATTTTAAATTAGAAATGTTAAAGACCAGCCTCACCTTCCAGACGCATGTCCCAGATGTGTTTCTATCTGCATCTGTGTGAGCAACTCCAGGGCCTTGATGATCCCCCAAAGATATACGCAACTCTTTCCAATCTACAATTTCAGCGTTTCCTCTGTTGGTCTGTGATTTAGAATGTGAATATTGTTTTTTCATTGTTTTAAGGTGAAGAAAAATTAGGACAATGCGCAAACATTTATGAAGCTTTTGTATATATTGAGGTGTTTAGTTTGAATATATTGGGGTACATTTTTCAATTCAAACGGTGTTTGTTATTTTCAATTTAACAAAGAAAGGCTTTAAAATACAATTCATATCCTGAATTATCATAAATGGTGATTATGTCTTTAAAAAAATCTTCATTTTACATAAATAGTTTTCAAACTATTTAGTTTTCACTGATTTAATTGTAATATAATACACGGGAAAGAAAAAAACTCATTAACGTGGACAAACTGAGGTGGCGAGTCTGAATTTAAATATTTAAAGAAATGTATTTTTTTAAAACTATTTTTTATGTACATAAACTAGAACTGATATTGAGATGTTCCCACATTAAGAGTAATGAACAGAAAATACATATGAGTAGATTCTATTTGTATAGAAGTGTTTCAAGGGATTTTATTTACATCGTTTGATAAGCAGACTAACTATATCTCTCTAAAGTCTTATTTATGTTATTAGTTTGTTTGGCATACCTTTTCTTTGTATGCTATACAAAAGCAAAATTTTAGTCATTTCAACCAAGAAAGAATTATCAAAAATTCTGAATGAGTAGAATGCAAATTAATGAAAATTTAATTTATAAAACAATCATAGCTACCTAGATAACAGAGAGTAAGTCATTGGGGGGGACCAAGTTTTCCGGGTGGTTGAGGCTTTATCCTTTCAAGCAAATTAGAGGGGGGAGAGGGAGCATTTCTTAATTTTTGTGAAACTTCTAAAATCATCCATACACTTCTCTGTTGTCTTTCTTTACTGCTTCTTCTTCTTCTTCTTCTTCTTCTTCTTCTTCTTCTTCTTCTTCTTCTTCTTCAAGTAGGCTCCATGCCTTGTGTGGAGCACAATGCAGGCCTTGAACTCACGACCCTGAGACCAAGACCTGAGCTGAGATCAAGAGTTGGACACTTAACTGACGGAGCCACTTGGGCACCCCCTTCTCTGTTTTCTTAAGGAGAGCTAACCACACATCATTTTCCTTTCCTAGGTGATACGAAGCTAATTTGTTGAACAACTGTTATTTCGCCAATATTCAGGGTACTCTGAAGTGGCCTGGGCTATTTGTCTGCTGGAAAGGAGACTCGGGAAGTGTGGCTGTGTGTGAGCATGTGTGCTCGTTGAGATTCCCACACATATCTTCATCCCCAGACCTAACTGTTGCTGTGGCCATTGTGTCTGCTATGGTAAATCACTCCCTTCTCCTATCATCTCCTATCTCCTGGGGAAATCAGGTGATCACATTTGTATTAGAAAGCTGTCTAAGGTAAAGTAGTGTGGCTCTGTGTGTGGGCCTGATGGCTCTCCTGAGAATGGAGTACAGGATGCTGAGTGGGGATCTTCAGGACCCCTCGCTTTGGAGGCTCAGAGTTCAGTCCTGCTCACCTCCTAGTTCTTAACTGGGTTCCAGATAGGTCAGGGCTGTTCCAAGCTGGAGCAATATTATCTGTACCACATAGCGGTTTCTCTTTAGACTAACAGAAAGGATGCCGATCACAATCTTGCATTTATCACAGGAATTACAGGGCACATATGGAGGATGTCATGATGGTTAGAAACTCTGAGATTTTAGAATAAAATTGATTCATTTCTAATCAAGAAGACTCAATTTAGTCAATATTTTAATTTTAAAATAAGCATTTTTTAATCATCTAAAAAATTCTTGACCTTCACAGCTGAGACAAGTGCTGCTTTTATTTAAAATTTCCGTCTTTGTCAGGAAAAATTAAAATCTGAGTCCTCTCTAATTTGGGCACTTCTCTTGTTGCTGCATTGTAATATAATTATCACATATAACAGATATTAAAACACTTTTTTAAACTAAAAAACTGTTTGCTCTCTTTATTTTCAAAAGTTTTGTTGATTTTTACCAAATAGAGAATTTTGGTATACATAGTGTGGTAGGTGGAATACTGACTGTCCTCCACCTCCTGGGCCCCAAAGTGGTTCATGTCATATTCCTTGAAACCTGTGAACATTACCGTACATGACAAAAGGGACTTTGAAGATGTGATTAAGTTAAGGATCTTGAGATGGGGAGATTATTCTGGATTAAATGCATGGGTCCAATGCCATCACAAGGGTCCTTATAAGAGGGAGTCAGGATGGTCGGAGTCAGACAAAGAAGGCCATGTAATGATGGAGACAGTGGGAGATGAAGAGAGGTGCTGGGGAGCAGGGAGCCAAGGAAGGATAGCCTCAAGAAGATGGAAAAAGCAAGCACTGTGTTCTCTCCTAGAGCCTCTGGAAGCAACCAGCCCTGCTGACTTGAGCCCAGTAGAGATTGATTGCAGACTTCTGACCTCCAGAGCTGCAAAAGAATAAGTGTGTGTTGTTTTAAGCCACTAAATTTGTGATGATTTGTTACAGCCACAGTAGGAGACTAATACACATTGGAAATAATCTTGGAGGTACTAAAGACCTTCTGCTTAAAAATAAGCAGACATTAACTAAACACAAAATTCCTGTAATCAGCTCAGATTTTCACCTTCCTCATCCTGTGTATTCTTAAACAGAACAGTAAACATCAGCTCTCTTGTCTTGTTCAATTTCCAAATGAATTCTTAATTTAGAATTAATTCACCTAACAGAAGAAAATGTTCCTCTTTAAGCCTTTTAAAACCTCCATGGATAAGAGCTGGCCTTTCTCCTCACTGGGCTCCCATGTACCATGGCTTCGACTATTTGCTGCTATGACTTTCTGTAAAACTCCACCAGCAAGTGTATTTTTGAGTGACTCATTCTTAATCTTAAAATGTGTTGCAGGATGGTTGTTCTTACAGAGAGATGATTGCTGCAAGCCCACACCATCCCAGGTCTCGCTACGATGATTAAGAGTTGATAAAGAGTTGACCTTGCTACTGTGTGCGGAGAATACTGGCAGGAAACTCAACTAGAAATTTGGAACAAGAGGCCAAGTATTACATTTGTAACTTTTATAAGGTCATAATACTATATTGTTTTTAATACTGGACAATACATCCCCCATTTTATACCTTATTATAAATGTGTATTTCCGTTGGTAATGTGCCACATCAGAAATAATTTGGAATAGAGCAGAGGAGCTGACAAGCTTAGCTCACTTTTCTGCTCTTCATACACCTTTCTCTAATGGGGTTGGAGCTGTATGGTGAACTTCTAGAACATGAAATTCCACCGATTTTCAAAGCATTTCTGCCTAAGTCAGAGCCAGAAAGCACGGAGGAGCCACTGGATATAATGAACCCCCCTCCTAAGGTATTTAAGCAAGGGATCCCCTGAGATCCTGATGAATAAGCTGATTCTCAGCCAACACGACATCTCTCTACGCTCCATCACAGATAGGATCTTGGCTGGTGAGCTGCTCAAAACAGAGTGGCAGGGCTAAAAGAGAACTTAGAACTTGCTTCCATTAGAACCCCTCGTTTTGCTGGTGAACAAGCTGAGGTCCTGAGAGGTGAAGGGCCTCACCTGAGGTCACACAGCAACTCAAGGGAAGAGTCAGGGTGGAGACTCAAGTCTGACTTTCAAGGTGCCATCCTCCAGGAAGCAGACATCATAACCCCCTAATTTTCAAGGACCTTACTGCCTCTTGAAGGCTGTGGAGGGATCTGGGTGTCTAGGGCCTCTGTCTTTGCATTCTTCACCCCCAAAGATGGCCAGAATGATGATTCTAAAGAGCAGGGTGGGATCTTTGTGTGCCCAGACAATCTGTACAGAAGCCTATCTGGAAGTCTAGCCCAGCCTTCCCTGTGTGGAAGTGGGAAGAGTTGGGGCAGAAGTGTGGGCAGGGGGCTAAGCAGAGTCCAGGTGAAGATGCACAGGATGGGTGGCCCAACCCCACACTTGTTCCAAAGCCTAGTATCTGACGGGTCCTGGAGAACTGTTAGAGTCCTTTTTGTATCTTTCTACTGCTCTGTTTCCAGCATTTTCTACAATGTTGAGGTAATCAGGAGCCTGAACACCAGAGAAAACTAAATTATGATTAAAACGATCAGTAAGAACCTCAGAGAAGAAGACTGAAGGAGATGCAATATGTCTAGAGCGCTTGTCAGCAGAGCACGGGAGGCCTGGTGCTGGCCCTAAAACCAAGGTTCAAAGGCAAAAATGCAAAGTGAGAAGCTGCAGGGAAAGGAGAAGGAAGAAAGAAGGAGCAAGGGGGAGGGCCCAGCAGGTATCAGAGGTGGCGAGAGACACAGGAATAGTTACCATGGTGCCGCCATCCCACCCGAAGAGCACAATGGCCATGAGTGGGAGAGAGAAAAAACCAGTCACCAGAGCATCTCAGCTCTCTGGGGACATTTAGTGTGGCACAAACAGCCCTCTGGACACCTCAAGAAGTCCTGACTGCAACGGATAATATAATGATGCCAGTGGGTTATCTAAAGAATAAGCTGGGGTCGGCAAAATTTTTCCGCAAAGGTCTAGATAATAGTTTAGACTTTGTGAGCCATACAGTCACAACTCTGCCTCGGCAGGTGCGAATTGTAGACAATACATAAATGAATGAGTTAGCTGTCTACCAAGAACACTACTTATGAAAACAAGGTGCTCTATCTACAAAGACAGGAAAACAAGCTATATATGTTTTTAGGAGCTATTTGGTTACTAGAAACTTAGCCTGTTTAAGCTAGCATTGGTCAATTTTTGTTTTTGAGGATTTAACATGAAACTAGTCTTGTAGACATCCAAAAATGGGAAACAAACATGCAGCCAGGCCCACAAGGACCTGGTCCAGAGAGTCAAGGAGATAAAGTGCTTCTTTCATCGCTGGCAGAGCCGAAGGTCAGGTCCCTTGTCAGAAGCTCTCTGCTTATTCTCCCTGCTTAGCTCTCAGTGCAAAAAGTGCTGAAGGGGGTGGAACCAGTCCACTTCTGACTTCATATAAACTTCCAATTCGAGCGTCCACATCCTCTAACTGGGTCTTTCAGTGTCCTTATCCCAGATTCTTGGTAGAGAGTATCCTATTGGCTCAGCATGGCCTCGGTGTCCACCCTTGTGCTATCCACTGTGGCCTGTGGGGCCAGTTCATGTGGTAAAATTAAGGAGGCCAGAGTAAGAAGCAGGTGTGCGTGTGGCAGGGGTGAGACCATGATGATCAGCATCACTGCTGTATGTATCCTGCTACCAGGAAAACTCCCAACTACTGATACTTCTGGGATACCGGACAATTCATATAGAGATAAAGCCATTTGCTGAGTGAAATAAGTCAGTCAGAGAAAGACAATCATCATATGGTTTCACTCATATGTGGAATATGAGAAATAGCACAGAGGATCATAGGAGAAGGGAGGGAAAACTGAACGGGAAGTCATGAGAGAGGGAAACAAACCATGAGAGACTCTTAACTCTAGGAAACAAAACCAGCGTTGCTGGAGGGGAAGGGGGTGTGGGGGGATGGGGTAACTGGGTGACGGGCATTAAGGAGAGCACGTGTTGTGATGAGCACTGGGTGTTATAAAACAACTGATGAATTATTGAACACTACATCTGAAACTAATGATGTACTCTATGTTGGGTAATTGAATTTAAATAAAAAAAAAGCCATTTGGAGAACAATATAGTATTACTTAGTCAAATTTAGCAATTATTTTGTAGATTTAGCAAATATACAAAGAAATTCTGAGTCAAATGATATAGTAATTCTACTCCTGGGTATATAAAATTCAAAGAAATTTTCAGGCTGGTTAATAAGGGGACATAGCTGGGAATGTTCCTTTCAATACTATTTGCGGTTGTAGAAAGTTGGGAGCAATCTGAGCGTTGTTACTGGGAGACTGGCATGGGGCCTACATTGAGATGCAGCCTGTGAGCAGCATACTCTTTGGTCCACAGCAGCCGTAAGGACAGCTGTAGAGGCACAGTGCCGAGAGAGACGGGGGAGAGATACAAGGTGAGTCACACAGCCCAACACCACCAGTGTACATCGAAAACCCACACACAGAAAGCACACATTCTGCAGGAGTCTACCCAAACAACATGGTAACTCATTGAAGTCACTCATGAAAAACATATCAGGAACCTCTGTCTGTGACAGAGGCCTAGCTTGTGAGAAACCAGTTCTGCCACCCAGAACAACTATACAAGCTGAATGAAATGTTTGCATGTGGCTTTACTTAGGAAAGGGATCTTTGTAGATGTCCTTAAGGATCTCAGTAGATGAGATCATCTGGGATTATCTGGGTGGGTCCTTATCAGAGACAGAAGAGGAGAAGACACGCAGGTTCTATCTAGAAGGCCATGTGAAGATGGAAGCAGAGATTGGAGGGATGTAGCCACAAGCTAAGGAATGCATAGGACCACCAAAAGCTGGAATAGGCAAGGAAGTGTTCTCTCAGAACCTTCAAAGGGAGCAGGGCCCTGCCTACACCTTGATTTGACTTTCGGCCTCCAGAACTGTGAGAGAATACACATCTGTTGCTTTAAGCTACCCAGTTTGTAGTAATTTGTTATGGCAGCTAAATGAAACTAATACAGCGCTGTTACCATTTCCCAAACAATGCAGAGACTGTTTTCTCCACCATGCATTTTTTCTAATTGATAAGTTTCCACTCTTAGACAACAAGATGTTATTGCTATCTTACATGTTAGTTCTACATATATTGTAATTTTTATTTATTTATTTATTTTTGAGAGAGAGTGAGTGAGCACAAGTAGGGGGAGGGGCAGAGGGAGAAGCAGGGAGCCCAATGCGGGACTCTATCCCAGGACTCCATCCCCCCAACTCCGGGATCGTGAGCTGAGCTGAAAGCAGATGCTTAACCGACTGAGTCACCCAGGTGCCCCTCTACATATATTTAAGACCCAACAAGACAGTGTGATTATTGTTTTGTTTTATATATATATATATTTTTTATATTGTTTTGTTTTACATATATATATTTTATATATATAAATATATATTATATATATAAAATAAAATTTATTTATTTGAGAAAGAGAGTGCACTCATAGTGGATGGGCAGAGGAAGAGGGAGAGAGAGTCTCAGGCAGACTCTGCACTGGGGGCGGAGCCCTACGTGGGGCTGCATCTCATGAACCTGAGATGATGACCTGAGCTGAAATCAAGAGTCAGATACTTAACCAACTGCACCACCCAGGTGCCCCCGTTTTGTTTTGTATTTGATAATTTCATTTAAAATTACCTGACTTGCTAGATGAAAGCTGGCATCTCATTTTAATTTACATTCTTTGGGTAATATAATTGAACACTTGTTTACCTTTCTTTGTGAAATGCCTTTCATGTTTTTGTCAATTTTCCTGTAGGGTTCATTAATATCATCTTGGTTTGTAAAATTTCTTCAGATGTAAGAGAGTAACACTTTTGTCATACATACTATAAAAATATTTTCTCTACTATGTTCTTCTTCTTTTAATTTTGCTTATGGCAGGTTTGTTTTAGCACACATACTTTAATTTCTTATGTACCTTGTAATTTTGCTCATCGTTTCTAAACTCAGAGAGTCCTCCCTTCTCTAGACGTGTCATGGATAGGGACTCACTTGGATTTTCTTTTAATTTTTTAATAGAATAAAAACTTAACTTTTTAAAAAAGATTTTATTTATTTATTTATTTGAGAGAGAGTGCACACAGAGGGAGATGGAGTGGGAGAAGCAGACTTCTGGCTGAGCAGAGAGCCCGATGCGGGGCTTGATGCCGGGACCCCTAGATCATGACCTGAGCCAAAGGCAGACGCTTAACCAACTGAGCTACCCAGGCGCCCCTAAAAATTTAACTTTTAACTCATTAATCTGTATTAAAGTTAATTGGGGGAGGTAGAAAACTCTTGACTCATTAGACTAAAAGATTTACCTAAAGTCCTTAAGATGGTCAACTGCATGATTTAGTTATTAAAGCACCAAACAAAACACAGAACAAGTCTTGGATTGAATTACAGGGCACAAGAGAGTTTGGCTCTGGTGTTAGGGCTGATGACTCAGCTTGTCTACCAACTCATCGGATGTTTAGCCAAAGATTGTCATCCCCAACAATGGAGCTGGAAGCTGCCACCAAGCTCTGCTTCCTGAATGGTTTCATTCCGTCTTGTGGGCTCTGATGGAAAGAAGAAAAGCAGCCAAACTTTGAGTTTTGAGAGAATGATAAGCAGAGTCTGGGGTCAAAACTCCCTTCCTCCATTACACCAAAGAACCAGGCTTCTGAAGCAGTGGGACCTTGGGTTTGTAGTCCGGAAGAGAGAGTGTCAGGCTTTGCAAACAGTTCCATCAGCAGCCCTTTGCCGAAGATCAGGCCTGGGTCACCAGCCCTACAATGCTCAGAGCTCAGTGCAGGCACTAGGGTTAGTGGGGAGTCCTGGCCCAGCTGCTTTTCTAAGAGTAAGGAAGGGACATCTGAGCCCACAGGGAGGGGCCAAGAGAGGCTATACAGACAGATGAGAGCACACCTGAGTCTGTATGGTTGACAGATCACCAAACACCTCCTGTAACAGGGGAGAAACACCAGGAACCTTGGATAAACTGAGCTCCAGATGTGTCCTCCACATTTACTAGCTGTGCAATCTTGGGTAAGTGACCCACTTTCTCTGAGGCCCAGTATCATTATCTGAAACCCAAGGCAACTGTACCAGATGTCCTCTGAAGTCCCTTCCGGCCCTGACCCTCTCTGATTCTGTAACCCAAACCATCAGCAGTGCCTCTCTGGACAGAGAAGGCGGCCCCTATGTGGAGAAAAAAGGAGGGAGCCACAGACTCCTGGAATTATGTGCAATCTGCAGAGCCCAGGCAGGTTGGTTTCCACATGCACATTGCATGATATAGAAAGTTCTGCCGGCTTGGTACCAGCCTGTCCAGTGACACCAATCACTGATTAAATGTCTCAGCAACAAAAGATAATGTTATCAGCTGTCACCATTTCAGTAATAAAGTGGATGTGCAGTCAGGGAGGTGGAAATGTAATTTATCAAAATGTTATGAAACAAATGATTGTTTAGCTGTCTTTACCTTCTGCCATGGTTTTTGTAGGCACCTTTGTGTAAAATATGTGCAAAACAAATTTCACACACTTCCGGCAAAAGAGAGAATGCTGTCTCCTGCTTATCTACTGTGTGTTCCCATTAATATTAGTCATCATAACATCTGGGCAATGGTTCTTTTACTGTAAGGCTTATTTAAATATTACAGTAACACCCCACTATCAGGCATTGAACTCATTCTTGGATTTGGTTACACTATGACTTAACCCAACACACAGGGAGGCTTCGAGGACACAGCTGTCACCTGCACAGCCAAATGGCTTGTACTATGTAGACCCTTTCCCTTACCACAGCATTCCCAGCCTAAGTAACTGTACCCAGAGTGTTCTCTCAGTGACGATAGGTCCTTCTCCCGACTCCTGTCACTTGCATGGCTCTATTTAAGTGTGTTCATTTGGCCACCACTCTGCCTGGGAATGTTCGCTCTGCTGGTCATGTACACCTCTGGAGTGGATCCCAACAAATTTCTTCCTTATGGCTACACTTCTCTAGAAAATAATCCAGTTCCGGAGAGCATCCTTGAACACAAACTACTACTGGGTGTGTAGTGTGTCCTCCTAGTGAGTGAGTCCTGGGAATCACAGGGACTCCCAGGTATATTACATAGTGTGTGTGTGTGTGTGTGTGTGTGTGTGTGTGTGTGTGTGCGCGCGCGCGCGCGCGCATTAGAGCGAGACAGAGACAAAGACAGAGAGACTGTGTATATTTACTGGTTAGTTTTTTGTTTTTTTGTACAAAGAATCTGGTTTGAGGAAGCTGAAGAGACATAATCAGCATTAATGTTACTCTGTTCAAATATTCCTAAGTATCAAGGTTCTGTTTGAAAATTAAAGATCAATATTTTATGTATTTATTTATTTTTAAAGATTTATTTATTTATTTTAGAAAGACAGAGAGAGAGATAGCACAAGTGTGAGGAACAGAGGGAGGAGAGAGAATCCCAAGCCGACTCTGCACTGAGGGTGGAGCTCAATCTCACGACCCTGAGATCACAACCTGAGCTGAAACCAAGAGTTGGATGCTCAGCTGACTGCACCACCCAGGTGCCCTAAAGATCAATATTTTATGACAAATATTCAGATCTTAATTTCAGTCCACTGGAAAAAATGGGCATACATATCGATTTGGATTGCTGTTTTGGAGGTAAATCTTAGCTATGTGTCAAAAATGTTATATAAATATCATATGTTGTATTCATATTATTTTCAGAGCAGCAGCTAAAGATGTTGAAATGACAATTTTTGGGATATACAGATTACTGAAAACAGGTAACATAGAAAAATATGAAAGAGGGCAACTTGAGAAACAAAATGCACTTCAGGCTATAAAATCTAGACTATGTGGAATTCAGCATTCATAAAGACTGCTTAATAACAACATCACCAACAGTCACGGTAGTGGTATTTCTGATGCTACCACATGCCAGGCACAGTTTGGCCTTTATACATTAACTCATTTAATACTTACAACAACGCTAGCAGGTAGTTATTATTATGATTTCCCACTGTACAGCTGAGCATTTGCCTAAGATCTCACAGCTAGTTAGAAAGTCGGGAGACTACCCTGTAAGACACAGTTCTCTTCTTCCCATTTCCTTTCTCACTTCATCCTTAAATGGCAGGAGTGCTAATCTGATTGGTCCATCTAGTAAGTGGCCCACTTCACGTTCTCTTCCTTCTGGCTGGAGTGGTAGAGACAGTGGCATTCCTGTCTGGAGGCTCGGCCAGTTCCTTTTGCCTATCCTCCCAGGCAACCAGGTCCAGGCTAACTGGACATTGGCCATTTCTGTGTTTCTCTCTCTCATTCTGATTCTCTTCTCCTCAGGTCTGCAAATTTGATGTTGGTTTGTTTTCCTTTGTAGCCATTAATGCCAAGATCTGAGACCGGGGATTTGAGTATTGGGGGCTTAAATTGGGCAAAGCAAGTCAATGTTTTGGAGGAGCCTCTTTCGGCCTGCCTGGCTTCAGGAAAAAGGACAGTTTGTATGACAAAACCCAGCCTCCAAGGATGCTCTGCTTTTAGGTGAGACGCCAGAGCCACAGCTCACAGTCACAGCAAATTTTCTCCCTCCCTTCCTCCAACAACTATAAATTTTGACTTGATATTGTCTCTGACTATTTCCCTAAGGTGCTTAATAAGGTTGTGGGTGGAATTCAGGTATTTCTGGATCCTCTGATCACTATCATTAAATGCATTCTTACCCTCAGTTTGCATATCCACAAAAATCCAACAGCATGGGTTTAGGATTGTCTGTCTGTTTTCAGAGAAGGGTTTGTGCTAAACCTTCATAATTCTCCCCTCCTGTATGACCAGAGGCAAAGTCTGATTGAGTAAGAACATCAGGCTCCTCTCTGGCACAACACTTCCTTCATGCTCACCTCAAGTCTTGACTGTTTTCATACAGAGTTCTGCTAACTCAACAGTCCTCATATATCAAATGCTCTCATATTAAATAATACTTGAAAATTTGGACTTTGAATCTTGAGAATCTCTTCTCTGTTTACAACTTGATGGTCAGTTTGGAATGGTAAAGGCAATGTATTTATTCTTGAAGCCATGAATGGTAAAATATTCTTGAATTTGTCCATTTCTGATTCGCCTTTCTCTCTCTCTCCCTTTCTTTCTTTCTTTCCTTCTTTCTTTCTTTCTTTCTTTCTTTCTTTCTTTCTTTCTTTCTTTCTTTCTTTCTTTCTTTCTTTCTTTCTTTCTTTCTTTCTTTCTTTCTTTCTTTCTTTCTTTTCTTTTCTTTTCTTTTCTTTTCTTTTCTTTTCTTTTCTTTTCTTTTCTTTATTTGACAGAGAGAGACACAGCGAGAGAGGGAACACAAGCAGGGGGAGTGGGAGAGGGAGAAGCAGGCTCTTCGATGCGGGGCTCGATCCCAGGACCCCGGGACCATGACCCGAGCCGAAGGCAGACGCTTAATGACTGAGTCACCCAGGCGCCCCTTCGCCTTTCTTTCTGAGCGCTCGACAGTGTTACACTTCCCCACACCCTTGTAGTTAGGGGCCCTATATAACTAGTTCTTCCCAATGGGTTGTGAGTAGAAGTGTAATTTATGGACCAAAGAAAGCATTTCATTGCTGGCATGATACTTTCCAGTGTTCCCTTCCCTTGCCCCAGTGAATGTAGAGAAGGCTTCATGTTGCAGGAATAGAGCCAGAAGATGAATGGCTATCTTGCTGGATAAGGAACAGTTACCTTGGGAAGTCACACAGGTAGTGCGGTTAACTGTGTACAAGTGAGAATTTCTTTTTTTTTTTTTAATGATTTTATTTATTTATTCATGAGCGACAGAGGTGGGGAGAGAGAGAGAGAGAGAGAGAAGCAGAGGGAGAAGCAGGCTCCCAAGGAGCAGGGAGCCCGATGCGGGACTCGATCCCAGGACCCTGGGATCATGACTTGAGCCGAAGGCAGACGCTTAACCATCTGAGCCACCCAGGTGCCCCGAGAATTTCTTTTTGTGTTAAGTCGTTATGATTTGGGCTGTTTATTACTACAGCATAACTTAGCCTATTCTGATTAATACACCATGTCATATTGAAACTTTGCACTTTATTTTCATATAGTATTATTTTTAATTAGCTGCTATTTTACTGTGATTTTTTCTCTGAACTTTATTTATTACAACTGTATTGAGATTATAATCGACATATGGTGAACTGTACATATTTAAAGTACACAATTTGATGAGCTTTGACATATGTGTACACCCATGAAATCATCATCACAATTTGGTTAGTGAACGTATCCATCACTTGAAAAAGTTTTCTTGTGCCCCATTGTGATCCTTGTCTCTCTGTCTTTCTTGTCCCTACTCTCTCAATCCCAAACAAGACCTGCTTTCTATCACTATACATTTTCAAGAATTTTATATAAATGGAATTTATAATATGTACTTTTTTTTGGTCTGCCTTCTTTTGCTCAGCACATGTTGTTTGGATTCTGCCATATTGTTGCATGCAATAGTAGTACTTTCTTTGTAATTTCTAGTTGTGCCATTGTATGGCTGTACCACAATTTGTTTATTCGTTTACCTTTTGAAAGACATTTGAGCTCTTACCAGTTTTTGGTTATTCCAGATAAAACTGTTGTGAACAACAATGTGCAAGTCTTAATATGGACATATGCTTTACTTCTCTTGGGTACCTACTTAGGAGTGGAATGGCTGGGTTGTATGGTAGGAGTAGGTTTAGCTTTTTAAGAAACTACCAAAAGGTTTCCCAAAGTCTTGTACCATCTTACATTCCCACCATCAATATGGTATGGTCTGACCTTTAATTTTGATGAAATGATTATGCTATCTCAAGTTCACAGCTTTATTCCCAATGTTGTTAACTTGGGTTCTTGATACTTCTTGCAATAATGTCTTAACTGGCACTCCTCCTTCAGATAAATTGAGGTTGTCAGATAGGAACTCTGTGCACCTCCTCCCACCACTTATAAACTTAGCTCTATCAGTACCAATCATTCCCACCTTGCCTCCTGTCAGAGCAGGGGAGCTGTGTTTCCACCTCCTTCTGGTTAAGTCCCTCTCTCCCTGTGACACCCTGCCCTGGACCCCATTCTTCTTCTCTGAAGCCCCACCCTGTCAGCCATCTTTCTTCTCTCTGCTCTCATCTGCTTTTCTCATTGTATTGTACTTGCCCCTCAGCCTAATAATATGGTCAGTTTTTGCCTATCTTTAAGAAATAAAACAAAGACTATCTTGTGACCCCTTATTGTCCTCTAGATATTACCCTATCTCTCTTCTTTCATTTAAAGTTAAATTTATTGGGGGAAAAATGGGGAAATTTCCATTTCCTCTTCAGGTCACTGCAATCTAGCTTTCATCTTGCTCTCCACTGAAGCTGCTTTCCCTTAGATTCTCATGACCAACATGTTCCTAAATCTAACATTTTCTAAATCCTCTCTTACTTAACCTCTGGGCAGACTTTATGCAACTTGGTCACTACCTTCTTAAAACATTTTTCCTCTTGGTTTTCCAAGGGTCTCCCTCGGATGTTCCTCCTTGGTCTCCTGTTTTCTTTTGCTTTCCTGCATTGTACTCTCCTATATTATTGTGCCCAGACTGTGACCTTGGCCTCTCTTCATTCCTTCCCATAGCTTCACTTCTACCTTAATTTAAGACTGATAATTACCAAAATGTTGTCTCCATCCCAGACATCTTTGTAAGCTTCAAAGTCACTAGCTTCCTGTAAATAACTATCCCACGGATCCTGAAATGTAATATGTAGAAACTTGATTCACCAACCTCTTCCTCAAATCTGCCTCTCCCCCTATGTTCCCATCTCAGTGAATCCACCCAGTTGAATATCCTCAACCCCTAAACTGTTCCTCAGTCCCCACAATCATTCACTGAGTTAGACACACTCTACTTCTTTGAAATCCCTCAAGTTCATCTTCTTTTCCCCACCCTTTTTGCCCTTCTTAGCTCAGGCTCACATCACTGTTGACCGGGATTGCTGCAACCAGCCTCCAAAGTGTTCTCTTGGCTTTCAGTCTTTCCCACCTTCAATCCATTTCCAAAACTTCTCTTTGTAATCTGGCTCCTGCCTCTCTCTCCAGACTTACCTCCTGCTACTTCCTCTCTGAGCTCTCAATCTTATACACTCCAGCCATATTGAATGGCATACATTTCCCTAAATGGGCCACACTTTTGTACTTCACATTGTCCCCTTGGTCTGAAATGACCCCCTTCCATGTCTTTTGCCATGCAAACTTCTTCTGTTCTTCTGGACTCGGCTCAGTATTGCCGCTCTAGTGGAGTCTTCCATAGGATTTCTCTAACCTTCCTGCGGGATCCTTGCCAGTCTGTATTTACTTTTATTATTGTAATTTTGCTCTCTGAGCTGTGACTGTTACCTTAGATGGCAAAAGAGACTTTGCAGATGGGATTAAGTTAAGGATTTTTAGATGGGGCGGTTTTCCTGGATGACCTGGGCAGGCCCTACATGTAGTCCTAAATTTCCTTAAAAGGGGGAGATTTGACACAAAAGATGGAGAAAGGGGCCACTGGCTAAGGAATGCTACTCTAAAAGATGGAAAAGGTAAGGAAACCGATTCTCTCTCTAGAACCTCCAGAGGGAGTTTAGCCTTGCTGACACCTTGATTTCAGCCCAGTGAAATTTATTTCAGACTTCTGATCTCCGTAACTATGAAGAATAAAAATGTGTATTTTTTTAAGACTTTATTTATTCATTTGAGAGAGAGAGCAAGAGTGGGGGGGGGCAGGGGGAGAAGAAGACTCCCCGCCAAGTAGGGAGTCTGATGAGGGCTCCATCCCAGGACCCTGAGATCATGACCTGAGCTCAAGGCAGATGCTTAGCCGACGGAGCCACCCAGGCACCTGTAAATGTGTATTGTTTAAAGCTATCAAGTTTGTGTTCATTTGTTACAGCAGCAATAGAAAACTAATATCCCGGGGCATGCAGGACCCTTCATGCCTTAGAGGGTCCTGCTCTAGGACTCTTCCAGCTGTGTTCCTTCTCTTGGGGTGAATCTATGTCCCCACATCTAAGCCAGGCATCAGGTATCCAGTCCAGAATTCTTTACTCAAGAAATTTTTACTCAAGGTCTATTTCCAGGCCTAAATATTTCTTTCCCCAAGTTTGTCCTTTTGAGACAGACTGCTGGTGGGCTCATGCCTGGATCTGAAAGGTATTCAAGGGAGCAACTGTTTGTGGAGGTGAGCCACTCTGTAAGACAGTAGAATGAAGGGCACAAGGATGGAAGCTAGGAGACCAGAGAAAGGCTTCTATAGTAATTCAGGCAAGAGATGATGATAGTGGTGGAGATGGTAAGAAAAGGCTGGACTCTAGATATATTTTGGAAAGTAAAGATAATAGGCTCTGCTGCTACATTGACTAGGAGGTATGAGAGAAAGAGAACGGTAAGTGTGATTCCAAGGTTTCTGGCCTGAACACCTGGAAAGATGACATTGCCATTAACCTAGATAGTAAGAAAGGGAAAAAGAGCAGGTTCTTGGGGTAAAAGATCAGTGGCCCAATTTTAAATGTAGGATATTTTGGATGCCCATTACACAGCATTACACAGTGAATCTTGCCCTTCTTTAAAGACTGTCTTCCAGCAACTAGCATAGGGTCTTGAAATAGGAGATTGTTAATATTTGATAAGTCAGATGAATATGTGACATTCCTCCATAGAAGTATTTCAAGATCTATTCACACTTTTATATCCTCACATAGTCAAGTTGGTTAATTTGAATCCTATTAACATTACACAGCTTTGCCAACTGCGTAAGTCAGGATATTAACAACCTGATTGTTTAATATCTTCTTGTTCTTGGCTCTCTCAAACATTTTGATTAGGACTAGGGCTAAAGTTGAATATTAATACCAAATGGATTAAAGTCAGATCCATGGTCCCTGTGTTATTATCCCAGTGTTGAACTTTCTTAATTCACTGATAGCAAGGAATTTTTCTCTGTAATTATAAAATGTATAATAATATTGACTTCTTTGTTCCATCTCTGAAATTCTATTGTTTTTCTCCACCACGTGTTTGGAAATGTTTACAGCCAGAGCTTTTGTTATTTCAGTATGCTTGAATGCATTCTAGATACTAATAGTGCTTGAAAGTGTCTGATGATGCTGAATAGTCTATGAAGGTTAGTTCTTTAGAAAATGTTAATTTGATGAATGAGCAATAATGCTGATCTTCCTGGCTCTAAATTTACAGACACTATAAAACCATTTGTCTGTAAAACTTAGCATATTTCATAGTGTTAAAAAGGTCAGATCTCTGTTGCAAGATGTTGGAGACTAGGTTGTTCATGCACATTCTTTTGTATCTTCTATAATCAAGCTATTTTTCCCCTTTACTCTCCTGAAGTTTCTCTTGTCAAGTTCACCAATGATATTGACATTAAAAAATCTATAGTCGTTATTTTGAATCCTTATTTTACTTATCTTCTCAGCAACATTTGGCACAGTTGACTGCTTCATCCTTAAGCACCGTTTCTTCTTTATTTTGGATCATTGTGCTCTCTTGGTGCAATGGTTAATTTTATGTGTCAACATGACTAAACCACAGGATGCACAGACATTTGGTCAAGCCTTATTCCTGAGTTGTTTTTGGATGGGATTAACATTTGCTGGTAGAATGAATAAATAGATTGCCTTCACTAATGTAGGTAGGCCTCATCCAATCAACTGAAGGCCAGAAAAGAATAAAAGGGCTAAGTAAGAGGGAATTTCTGTTGCCTGAATGTCTTGAGCTGGAGCATTGGTCTTTTCCTGCATTTGGTATCAAATTGAAGCATCAATTCTTCTTGGGTCTTGAGCCCATGGGCTCTCCTGGTTCTCAGGCCTTTGGAGACAGACTGGAACAATACCATCAGCTTTCTTGTGTCTCTGGCTTTTTGACAAGAGATCTTGGGACTTCTCAACCTTGAAAATTGCATGAGCCAACTCTTTGTAATAAATCTCTCTCTCTATGTGTGTGTGTTTATTTGCCGTAGGTCATCTCCTTCGCTAGAATGTAACACTATGAGCACAGAAACTTTTTGTCTATTTTGTTCACTTCTGTATTACCAGCCTTGGAATTGTGTCTAGCAAACAGTAGGCACTCAACAAATATTTGTGGACGGTAGGAAAAAAAATTGCTTGTGGGATTTTCCTAAGGCCTAAGATCAATAACAACTTGTGCTAGTGTGCATATTTCTTCACAGATGCTCAGAGCATGTCCACATATGTTATTTTATTTATCCTCACATCACCCTGTAAGAAGGGGAGGAGGGGAACCATTTAACTATAACTCAGAGCCGTTGTTGGAATTGGAATGTTTAGTCCTTGGGAATCTTAATGCCCTGTGTTTTGAAGATATGAGCACCTCAAAAGGGCTGCGGGACATACCTTCACTTACCGCATGAACACAATGTATCTTAGAATCCTGTCTTTGAAGAATTTATTTTATTTTATAAGGCTGTGCATTTTGCTACAAGAATTGGCCAGCAAGAATATACTCAGTCAATATGAATTTTAAACATTTAAAATTCTTTCCAGACTGGAAAAGCTACAAGTAAAAGTTGTGGTTTCAGAACTCATAAGTGCACTCATGTGGTAAGAGGAAGGAATGGTTTCAGATATCCTCTGGAGTTTGTCTTCTGAACCCAGAAACCAAGGAGTAGATTAATTTGCACAGATAACACCAGTAACCCTTTGGTGTCCTATGAATACTGTTAATGTGACTATCTTACTCCCTCTCAGCACCCCCCCTCAAATGTGTATTAGGTATTTCAGTGACAATTTATGAACAACGTGCAAATGCATATGGTTTTCTACATTAAGATTTCATTGGAGGGAGAGGATACATAATGAACTTTTTAAGTAAAAGTACTAATATTCCAGCTCTTAAATAGTAATCAGGTAGTCACATGCCCCAAATTACATTTTTATTATGTGTTTACTTGTGTACAAAATATGTTGTAATTTACTGATGCATGTGCAGCAAAATATACTATCACATACAACAAAAATACACCTTTTATTCTTCTTCCCCCCGCCCCTGAAAATGGCAACACTGTTTTGGCAGTTCAGCAGCTAAAAATAAAGTGCTATAATTAAGCAGTATTGGAATGTCTTCACTTGACAATGTGATGTACAATTTGAGTATACAACCACATCTTTGTTAGTTTTTTCACAGAACAGGAAATCCCACATCCTGACCTGAACACCTCCAGAAGATACAAAGATTTGTATATATATGTACACATGTATACACTGTATATGTAAAGTGCCAAAGAGCCTCTTTGTCTTTTGAGTTTGATGTATTTATGTTTATTCTTGCTTTCTTTCTTTCCAAAGTCAGAATCACACTACTGGGATCTCTGAGTTCAGCAGCAGGCACCGAGAAGCTCACTAAAGGCTGGCTTGTTGTGGGTGTGGTGTTGGTGAGAGGCCGGAGGGAGCCTTCAGACCTCACTGGGGGACCTAGAACGGAAGGGCACTTTGGACTGGAAACAGCCACAGAACAGGAGCCACAGGGCACGCTGAATCTCCTGGTTGCGGAAGGCATAGATGATAGGATTGATCATGGAGTTGTAGGTGGCGGGCAGCAGGGTGGCGTAGGTATAGACTGCCGGGTCCTCGCGGCTGCCTACCACGCAGTAGATGGCGAAGGGCAGCCAACTGGCGCCAAAAGTGCCCAGCACCACAGCCAGGGTACCCACACCCTTTCTGGTGGCTGCGAGGTGGGGCGGCGCCAGGCAGTGCTGCTGCAGCGCGATCTGGTGTGCGTGGCGCCAGACCACCTGGCAGATGCGCACGTACAGGTGCAGCATGATGCCAAAGACCGCAAAGAACGCGGCGGAGAGCAGCGCCACGTGGCTGCGTGTCAGCGGGCGCACCACGCTGCAGGTGGCGCGCTCTGCTAGGCAGTTCCAGCCGAGCACCGGCAGCAACCCGAGGCCTAGGGACACCGTCCAGGTGGCGGCGAGCAGGAAGTGCACTCCCAGCAGGGTCCGCCGCGAGTAGTAGGTGAGCGCGTTGTAGAGAGACAGGTAGCGGTCCACCGTGATGGCCAGCAGGCTGCTGACCGAGGCAGCGAAGGAGGCCACGAGGAAGCCTACCGTGAGCAGGCTCACCGTCTCTGAGGGCACCACGTACTGGAACACGAAGTGAAGGATGAGGCCGCAGCCCGCCAGCAGGTCGGCGGTGGCCAGGCTGCCCACCAGCACGAACATGGGCGTGCGCAGCGCGGGGGTGGACGCGATTAGCGCCACTACGAGCGCGTTTTCGCCTGCGATCACCGTCCCCGACACGCACAGGAGCACGTCCCAAGGATTCACCGCCGACAGCAGCAGCCCTGGCGGCCCGGCCGGCAGCTGAGAAGACAGCTCCAGGGACACGTTAGCCGCGCCGCCGCCCCCCAGCGCCGCCGCCGCAGGGGGCCCCCATTCACCGCTGTCCCGCGCCCCTGCCGCTGTGGCCGCCGCCGCCGCTCCCTCGGCCGTCACTGCCACCACCTGGGACTCGTTCAGCGAGGAGGCGCTCGCGTTCATCGCGGCCTCTGGCTGCACCCTGCGTGGAAAAGGGAGAGCAAGGGTCAGGTGTGTGGTTCAAATCTCCAGGGAACTTCCCCGGGTGCCTGGCTCATATTGCTCATCCCACCCGAAGACCCCAGAGCGGAGCGAGGAAACAGTATTGTTTTATTTAATTAATTACCTGTTGAGTGACTGAGCGAACGTGTGAGTGAAATGCACACGAATGCCCGCAGAAATAGAGCTGAGTTTTTGCACAAAAGTGTACACGGATAACATGCACTCGCCTGCACACAGATCAGTCCCGTAAGTGTGCCTGTAATTGCACACGCACCCGTTTGCCCCGAGCTACGGGTATCAGCCTTCGCGAGTCCCGCCTCGGCTCCCGCCGAGGGGGTTAGGCGTTTTCCTAAACTGGGCGGCGGAGTCGCTGTCCGCGGTGCTGAAATCGAAGTTTCTGAGGTTGCGGAGTCCAGCGGGCCCTGAAGGCCACAGAGGTCCCTGGGAAAGGAGTTTTGGGGAGGGAAGCTGGGTGTCTGTGTATTGGGGGGATGTGGAGCCAAGCGTGGCCCCATTTCTCCGGCTTTAAGGACTCATCCCCTGGCCATCCTTCACCCCTTCCCCACTCCACACCCTCAAAGTTCCTCTCGGGAGCCGGGCTGCTCACCTGGGGAGTCAGGGCTTCAGGAAGTCGCTGATCATGAGCGCTGCGGCGGGGCGCCAGGCTGCGCTTCCCGCGCGGTCTGAGCCTATGCCTGCGGGGTGGTCGGGCCCGCGCGGAGCAGAGCGCCGGGCGCCTGTGGCTGTGCGGGCGCCGCCGAGAGTGACAGACACAGTCAGAGGCAGAAAAGGCGGCTAGGAGTAGCGCGCCCGCTGGAGACTGACAGGCAGGGCGCGGTGACGTCAGGCTCTCGGCTCCTGGGTGCGAGGCGGCACTCACTCTGCTCCACCGCCCATCGCTAACCCCCCACCCCCGTCTCTCCTCCCCCAAAATACGTGTCAGAGGGTTCAAGGAGGGAGGAGAAGCCGGAGCGGCCGCTTCCAGTCCAGAACGTCCAGGAATGGGATGAGGGACCGAGGAGAGGGAGAGAGGAATGAAGTCTTTGAGGAGGGTGAGCTGGGAGGGGAGGGACCAGGTGTGAGCTGCTGGGCCGGGCCGCGTAGCCCACGGTCAAAGGTCACTGAGAAGCTCAGGTCGAAGTACGCGCCCCTGAGAAAGGGGAGGTAAGAGCAGGGAGGTCTGACCACAGAGTTGCTACCTTTAAAAAAGATGCAGTACTGTGTTGAGAGCAGGAATGAATGAACTAGGGGGAAAATGAGCTTTCTGAGAGGATGTTTGTGGTACTGTGTGTCAGTTGAATAGAGCCAGAGGAGAAATGTAGAATTGAAGAAAGAGAGAAAAGATGGGACATTTGAGGAGAACAGCCTTTTTGGAAGTTACCTGTGCAATTCCTCTCTCTCTCTTTCCCTCCGTTCCTTCCTCTCCCACCCACTGTTTTTCTGGAACTCTATACAGCAGGTTTCACCATGATTTCCCAGCTCACTGTTTCCCAATTTCAGTGTGGATAGTGCCCTTGGAACTTGCTCTTCAATTAAATACCAGGTCTGTGTCTTGTTAGAAAAGAAGAAAACAGCAAAATGTGATTTACTTTCCTGGCAACAGACTTTGCCCTGTTAATTAGTACCCTATAAAACAAATTACAGGATGAAAATAGTGATAACTCAGCTGCACCAGACTTCAGTAGGCAGGAGTTTTATTTTCAGCCCAGATAAATCATCCCTTTGGTTTAAAGGTGTTTTGTTTTGTCAGTAAAATACAAGTAGTAGACTTCTTCTTTTATTCAATCAATCAGAATCTCCAATAGTTGTACTTGGGCAAAAGGTGAAATAATTGACTCCTTCGAAGGCTCTAAAATAAATGATTGAATGTTGGCATGATGGCATAATACCGAGGTCACAGCCATGACTTTCAGGGACCACATGCTCTGGGTAAAGTGAAAATAGACAACATTTGCTATTGGTGCTTCCCCTACTTTTCCCTCTTCCCTTTCCTCGCTTCACTTTCCCTCTAGCCCCATGGGCTCTACAAGGAAAAAACAAAACAAACAAAATAAAACTCAGGCTGTGTACAGGCTGGGGTGGGAGGTAGATTTTTACCCTGGCTTTTTCTCTCTAAACATAACCCCCAAGTCCAGACTCCTTCTGGACACCCTGCCTCAATGCAGCTGAACTTAAACTAGAGGGAAAAAAGACAACCATAGGACCATTCAATTCTTTGCTGCAATAGCCAGTGTGGACAATAGAATGAGTTTATACACAATTTCTCTACGTTGGAAGTTTATAAAATTCTCCAACCACCATTTTCGTGAATCCCCAAACTGACTGAAGTTCTAAGTTTCTGAAAAGAGCCATTTTGAATTTCAGTAAAAGACTCTCATGTAAAAGCCAAGAATGTTATTTCAGAGCTGTCAAGTGAACAGCCAAACCACTGTAACAACATGTTAATTACAAATTTTCCAGACAATCAGATAAAGGCCCAAGAGGAGGAGAATCCTTCTTAATGTCTATATGTGTTACATTTTTACATGCCACAATGCAGCAGAAAGTGTGAGATTCAACCTGAACAAAGAGGGTGTTTTGTACACCCTCAGGCTTTCACCATTGCCAATAGTGGAATTTTTGGTGGTTTCAGGAGGAAGATAGTACATGTAGAATTATGTACATAGATGCAGGTTGAGGGTTTGTAGGCTGTCTTTTCATCATGCCAGTCTGTGGTTACCGCTTTCAGATGCTAGGTTGAACCTTGAAAGCAGACAGAACACGTTCTTTCAAGCTCCTCCTTATCTCCCCCATGCCAACTCATCTCCTGGGAGACAGAGATGGGAAAGAAGAAACGTTATGTGGTTCATTAGCTATGAATGAATATTACACATACTTCGTTACCTACTCTCCTAACAGCTCCTCACAAGTATCTGCCCTTCCAGTGGTCTTCTAAAATGTTCAGCCTATGAGCCATATGACATTTTCCACTCCCAGCCCAGCTTATGGGAGGAGATTGACACCTGACCCAAGGCTAAATAAGACCAGCCATCCTTTGCTGAACTGGTGACCAGATTCCTCTTCTTGAAAATTTGAACTAAGACACTTTGTGACTAGGGTCAATCAATGTTGACTTTGGATGTAAAAGATCATTACAGGTTAGGGCTGGAGCGCTCACGTTGAGCCTTGTGTGAAATGAGTAATCAGAGGAAGCCAGGTGCAATGAAAGAATAAAGCAGATGTGCAGAGACGAACAGAGATGAAGATCAAATGACTGAGAGATGGAGGGGATGACTTTAGTCACTGAGTGTCTAGTTCCTGACTCTGGGAGTCTGGATCTCTAGATGCCTTGAAATTGCCATTTGTGTCTCTACTACAAACCTTCCTAATCTTGAGCTACCTTGAGTGAATTTCTGTTCTGTAATCACTGGTACTTGATGAAATGTATTATTCATCTACCAGCTTGTCTAGTTCTGGTTATGTTTTGGGGCATGCAAAATTTGGTTTCTGGCTTGTAGTCACGGGTTAAATTCATCCTTGCCAACCCTGTGTCATGCCCATCATATCCTCTGGTGCCTTTCTATTCTAGCACTATCTAAGCACTAACATGAGAATGCTTTCCTTGTCTGAGGTTATGCCCAGAAATTACAACCTCTCAATTACAACTCTTTCTCTGGCTCCCCTGGGTAACTCTTGCCCATTTCAGCCTAAGCCAGTGGTTCCCAAGACTGGCTGTGCATTAGAATTACCTAGAAAGCTTTTAAAAAACTATTCATTCCTGGATCCCTCACCCAAAGATTCTGATTCATTTGATCTAGAGTGAGGACTGAGCATCAAATTTTCTAAAGAAAATTTTCTCTAATAGAAAGCCAGGGTTGAGAACATTGTCTAAGCAATTGTACAATCTCCTTCCTTATCAGTTTAGCTTGCAGCAAAACTCCTGAAATGGTGGATTGGAGTTTGGAATGATTGCAACAAAGGAGTTTTAGCAACAATCCAGTCACTTAATTTCAGATTTAAAGCACTAGCCAGATATCCTCTGCAAACTTAATTTTCCACACCCAAAAGAACCTCCATTATGGCCCAAGATGATTGCTGACACTTGGTTCCCTTTTGGCTCAGATGAATTCAATGCCTCCCATCAGGGAAATCTAAACTCTGGTTGCCCTGGGCCCTCTATTTTTCTGTAACTCTCTCGGGATGCCTCAACATCTGTCTCCTTCTTTGTTCTGTGTTCACAGTCGTTTCCCAGGTGTGCCTTCTCCTGGCCCAGATTTTTGCAAATCAATTCTGTTTTATAAAATTAGAGCTGCAGTCAGTCAAACTGTCTAAACCTTATAAAACTAAGTTGGAAAGACCCAAGCTAGCAATTCTGGCCCATGTCTCTGGGCATCTGCAGACATCCTACCTATACACACACACACACACACACACACACACACACACACACACTCGCTCTATGTGGTTCTTAGAAACAAGCAATATAGTTTTCTACTGGAAAGTATAAGTCTATTTGGTAGTACACAGATACTTATGCTGACAGCTCAGGAAGAGAGCAGGTGTTTAGTGAGATGTATGAAGCTGTTATTAAGAAAGATTGTTGCTGAAAGAGGCAGCAATCACAAAGGGCCATTGAATAGCCTACATTGTTTGTCCAGATCCAGGATATTGGATGGAGTGTAATCTTTTGGGGACACATGTTAAGACAGTTGAATGATATTCAAAATATCTTAATTTCTCTGCTCTCACCTGTCTCCAGGCACTGGAAATGTGTCATGATGCCCAAAGTACCTACCTACTGCTTCAGCATGTCCAAACACATTAGGGATATTCCTGCTTCATGCCAAGTGCGTAGCCTTTCCTCCAAAGGGCTGTCATTCTGGGAGGTCAGCATAACCTGATGTTCCCACCAAATTTAGGAAAGGAGCAGACCACAATTATTATCGTTACATGTCCACAAAATGCAAAACATCGTGCAGGACAGTTGAAATTTTTTATTTAATTCAGTGGTGAGCAACATTTTTTTTTTTTTTTTTTTTTTTTGCCGAGAAACAAATTAGGAAAGATAGTAGCATTTAAAGACATATGTCCTTTTTCATAAAGAGCAAAAATAACTTTCATGGGGTTCCATGGAGATATGTATAATGTTACAAGTTAGATTCTGTTAGACTAGATTAGTACTGACTTAGCATGAGAATGACAAAGTTGGCTCTGCTGGTATTTTTGAAAAGTAACACAGAAGAAATCTTCTAATTTGCCATGCCCTACATTTTCAAAGTGCTTTGGACCTCACACAGCAAGTTCATACTCTTTATCTTATATCTTTCTTTAAAACAATTACATGGATTTTAGGGCTATTTTCTTTGCAGATGGGGCAACTGAAGTTCAGAGGGGTGAAGTGAATTGTTCAAAGGCACACAGGACACCAGAGGTACCTTATATATAAGATATCAGCAATATTATGGGAAAACAAAACAAATATCATTCAGTGTATGCAAAGGTGTGTAGACTCCAAAACTCTAAGAGGCTTTACTTGGAATAGATGTATTCAAAATGATGGAGGTTGTATTTTATAACTTCAGTATTACTATGAACAGGTGTTTACAGATGAGCTTTTGCTGCTTTATAAACTGCTTTTTAAATGTATTGTAAAAAAATTAAAGGGAATTTTGCAAGATAAACTTTCACCCACATTCCCATCAGTTAACTAGGATTGCTTTTCTTTTTTTTTCCGGATCATAAACTTCTTGAGGGTTGAACCAGCTCCAGTGAATCTTTCTGTCGGTATGATCTATCTGGTACCGGACTGGTACTCAATAAATGTCTAATGAATGACTGTTTTCAGAATTTACCACATGCATACATATCTTATGTAGGTATATTGCATAGTGTGCATGTACTCTATCTATAGTGTACAATTTAAATTTTTACTTCATAACAAAGAGTATGTTGTCAATATTTTTATATGTTGCATTCTAGTTATTTTATAGTTACTTTTGCTTCATCATTCACTCAATAAACATTTATTGAGCATCTACTACATGCTAGACATTGTGCCAGAAAATGAAGATACCAAAAAAAGTGCCTATCCGCAGAAACAAGTAAATAGATTCTATGAAAACAGTGTGGAGTAATGGGGACACTCAAGAGAAGACTCTCACTGCCCCTGGAGGAGTCAGGAAAGGCCTCCCCGAGGAGATGTTGCCCAAGCTGAATTTTGAAGGATGAGTAGCAGTCATTTAGATTAGGAGGAAGTGTTCCAGGCAGAAAGAGCTACGTGTGCAGAGGCATGAAGTCAAAAGACACCTGGCACAGGTCAGAGGATTGTGGTATGTCAGACACAAGAGCAAGAGATACACCAGATAGGTGGAACCAACTCATGAAGGGCTGGCCTCCTATGCCATGGCAGACATTGGGTTTTATCCTGAAGGTGATGAGGAGCCAGTGACAGATTTTCTTTCTTTCCTTTTTTTTTTTAAAGATTTTATTTATTTAATTGACACAGAGAGAGAGACAGCGAGAGAAGGAATACAAGCAGGGGGGAGTAGGAGAGGGAGAAACAGGCTTCCCGCCGAGCAGGGAGCCTGATATGGGGCTCTATCCCAGGACCCTAGGATCATGACCTGAGCCGAAGGCAGTCGCTTAACCAACTGAGTCACCCAGGCGCCCCATGTGACAGGTTTTTCTTAAGCAAGGGTGATTAATATAATCAGATTTGATCCCTCTTACTTACCAACAACTATATGATGAATGGAGTAGAGAAGGGTAAGAGTGGAGTTAGGCAAACCTGTGGGGAAGCTGTTGCAGGGATCTCTACAGGAGATTCTAGGGGCCTAACGGGGTAGTGATGGAGGAGATTGGAGAAGTTGATGGATCTGTTGCATGTTTTAGATATTGTATTAATTAAAGCAAATTTAGATGCTGTGAAAGATACTTCTTCAGATCTTGCTGACATAACATACTAGAATATTGTTTCTTACTCACATGAAATTCAAAACAAGTTTTCTGATGGGCAGACAGCCTTTCACACGGTCAGTGCAGAAACCCAGCTCCTTCTATCTTTAGTTCTACCCTCCTCTAGGACTTTAGGTTTTCAGCATTCACCATTTTAGCCTTTCCCCATTCTGGTGATTAGGAAATGAGCTTGGAGAATTCTACCTGGAGTATTTTATGGGACATGCCTTGAAGTGGGTGGGGAGGTAGACAGACACAGATAAATGGAGAGAAGGTATCAAGGATGACTTCCAGTTTTCAGGTGTGGACGGGAGTGGGATTGGAGAGAGGCAGTGTGGCAACTGTGAATATACTGAGTTTGGGGTGGGACATCCAGGTGCAGATCTCCAGTAAAGATGAATAGAGGGGTTGTTCTAAAACTCAGCAGAAAGTGTAGATTGGAAACATAGGTTAAAATACTATATAATAATAATAATAATAATAATAATAATAATAATAATAAATAATAATAAGGCTACCATTCATTGAATTTGTACGATTTACTAAGGTACCCTGTGGGGTGGATTTTATTGTACTCCTCATTTACAGAAGAGATACTGAGGATTAGGGGGTGAAATAACTTTGCCACACAGTTGGAAATTGAGAGTCAGAATTTGAATATCATTCATTTGACTCCAGATGAAGGGAGTTGATAAACCTAAGCAAAGAAGACTAGAGACAGTCCCTTGGGGAATGCAGTCTTTACTGACGGGGAGATGAAGAGGTCACCACAGAGGAAGTTGAGAAGAGCCGTTAGAGAAGCAGTACATATCATGGAAGCTCAGCCTCGGTCAGAGAGTAGAGCTTGGGTGTGGAAATCAAAGTAAGAGTGAGTTCCAGGAGGAAGAGAGCCAAATTATATCCAGAGAAGTCAAAGAAGAAAAAATGTTAGCTGAACACTTTTCAGGAGGTTATTGGTGACTTCACTGAAAGTGCAGGAAGGGCGGGCAGCATGGCTGTAGTGAATGGGCTGTAAATGAAAGGTGCGAAAGGAGAGTGCAGTTTGGCTCCAAGGGGAAGAGAATAATAGGGCAGTAGCTAGATAGAGATGTCGGTTCAAGGGAGAGCTATTCCTTAAAAATGGAAGACATTTGAAGGGAAAAGAGATGGCTGAGAGGCCAAGGTTGATTTCAGAGAAAGCAGCTATTTGAGGGGGTGATATGGTGGGGAACAAAGACATAGAGGGTCTGAACACAGGTGGAAGGGCAGGAATGAAGAGGGGTCCAGATGGAGCCATACACGTGAATTTTAAGTGGGGAGCCAGAAACTCAATTGATCACTTCTAATTCTTTGTGAAATTTGAGGAGGAGGACCTCAGCTAATAGATGGTAAACGGAAGGGGTCTTTACAGTTATCATTTTGATGGCTGTACAATATTATATTGAAGATATAGAGTGGCATTTAATTTACCATTCTCCTACAGTGAGACATTTAGATTGTTTATGTTTGCTATTGTAGATAACTCTGCAAAGATGACTTTCATGAGCATAATTATTTTTGCTTTGTATGATTATCTCGACATGAAAATTGTCAGCCAAAGGGCAGAAACATTTTCATGGCTCTTGAAATGCACTGCCAAATTGCTTTTCAGAACGACTATAATAATTTACAATGCCAAGAGCACTCTGTGAGTATACAGATTTCTCCGCAGCTTTTATAGCACTGGGTTTTATTATTTTAAAAAAGTTCTTTCAGTTCAAAGGGTATATGTGGTACCTCATTAATGATTTGAAATTATATTTATATGATTTCCACTAAGGTAGACCATTTGTCTCTCTTTCTTTAAACAATTTGAATTTTCTTTTATTTGAACGATCTATTCTTAACCTCTGTCTGTTAGGACTTAAAGCTGGTTTTATATAGCTGATCAAGTCTACTGTTAGATATTAATCTTTTGCATGTCAAACTTGAGGGAAATTTTCGCTTTTCTCCCTTTAGTTTTGATTGTTCAAGAGCATTGCATTTTATAAAATTTTTTTTAAAGATAATATATACTTCAGTTTCTAGCTTAAGAAAGGCAGATACCTGGCTTTAGAGTAGAATTTTTCTGACATATATTAGAGAAGAGAGAGGACAGAATCTCTCTGGGGAGACAAAAGGTCCTGGGAGGGCTGGACCCTAGGGAGGTTGCAGTCTCCTCTGAGTGTTGAAAGCCCAACTCTCTGGCCAAAGCCTATAGGTATAACCAAGGAAGGTATTGGCACATGAGCAGCAGAGCCTTTGGGCAGGGCTGGGAGAGCATAGCTCTCACGTTATGGCACAGAGATCCTCAGGGAGGTCAGAGATTAGGACCTCAGCTACAGGGAGGCCGGTAGGCTCTGGGTAATGGAAGAGCCCAGCCCAGTTGGAGCCCGGTATAGACTAGCCTTGGACAAGGGGGGCATCTGGTTTGAACACAACCCACTTCAAACTCTGAACAGAAAAGAAGCCCTAAACAGACGGAAGTAATTACAGGAGAAGAGGAGGGGGAGAGGAAAGTCACCTTCATTTAGACCCTTGCCGTGGGCAATGGGCCAGGCACATCATTTTACCCACCGATAGGTCCTGTGGGACTGTTGTTTATTACTCCCACTTAACACATGAAGAAAAGAGGCTCAAGGGGGTTAGAGAAAATTCACTGCTACACAGCTTCTAAGGGGGAGTCCATTTGATTCTCGAAGTCTCACTTCGTTAGAAAAGATCTCGGCTCTGGAAAGGGGAGCTGAGGTGTCTTGGCTTCCATGCAATGTGTGGCCTGGGGAGAAGGGAATCAGGGGCAGTGAGCAAATTTTGGAGGATCCTACAGGTCAAGTGGAAGAATTTGGATTTGGTGCAAGAAGAAATAGGGACTCGGGGCAGATTCTGAGCAGAGAGATGATTTGAATTGATGCTTCAGGAAGACAGCAGGGAGTGGAGAGCAGAAAGTGCTGCTTTTCTGTGACACACTTGTAGGGACCAAGCAAATAACGCAGGCTCGGTCAATGAGAGCAATCAGGAACTGATACTTCTGAATTGCAGCTAAGGTAACTCACCATTCTGGATGCTTATCTGAAGTGTAATCCTCTGATCTTTTGAGAAGGATTCTAAAACCTGGGAGAGGTTGCTAAGGGAATAAAGCCCTAAGTATCACAAACAGCTGAATCCATAAAATAATTTTCCCAAAATATCATGAGCTCAATAATCCAGCCAGCAGCACTTGAGGGTTTGGCGGGTGAGGAGGGAGTTCGCGGGGCTCTGCCCTCTCCCCCTCCCTCCAGACATCCTTCCATGTACACAGGGGACAGTCCTCACTGAGGGTCTTCTTTAAGCCTGCATTCTCAGGGTGTCGGGGGCCTGGTGTTCCTTCAGCTAGGGACCCTGCCCTCTCATAGGTTCTCACACCCTCCTGGCTTTTTACTTGATGTAGATTTACATCTCTATCCTGTACCCCAAACTGAATGATGCTTCCAGCAGGAATAATTGATTTGAATTACACTTATAACATGCTTATTTTATTAGGTGGAGGTGGATTAATTGGATTTTTCTTTTGAAATTTTAAAAAAGGATAGATGTCTATGTATAGTCATAAAGAGACATTCCTAAAATAAAAACAACACCAACAACAAAACCAGTGTATACACTATGGACTCAGTTTTGTAAAAGAAATTATATATATGTAAATGTATACATATGCTACAAATCAAAATGTTAACAGTGATTACTTCTGAGTGGAGGCTATATTTATCCTTTTAAAAAATGTGTCATATTGAGTGCATTGGCAGAAACAAATAGCTGTCTTCCAGTATCCATTCTCTTTTTATTCTGTAGTAATGGAACCTCCAATTTTAGCTGGGCACTAGAATAAGAAGCATATTTCTAGGCATCTCTTGCAGTTAAGTGTGGTCATTTAACTATTCTGACCAGTGAGATACAAATGGATGTGTTGTATGGCACCTTCCAGAAAGTGTTCCTGAAAGGAAGGGGCATGTCCTTCTCCTTCTTCCTTCTTGCTTGCTGGAATTTGAGCATGATGGCTGGAGGCGGAGCAGCTATCTTGTATCCTGAACCTGAAGGTGTTAGAACAACAAGAGAGAAGAAGACTGGGTCCTTGATGATCATGGAGTCCCTGTACCAGCTCTGGACACCCTATATTCACATGAGACAGAGGATATTTCCACTTCTGTCTTGTTCAAGTCA
This sequence comes from Eumetopias jubatus, assembly GCF_037043125.1. Classification (NCBI taxonomy): domain Eukaryota; kingdom Metazoa; phylum Chordata; class Mammalia; order Carnivora; family Otariidae; genus Eumetopias; species Eumetopias jubatus. Next base: position 51,442,109 of record NW_028274812.1, read on the forward strand.
CTACAATTTGAGTTATCTGTCACTTGACAGCTTAATAAAATCACAGATAATACATTTGTATATATTTTTTAAAGCCATGAAATACATAGGGGTATATTGAGAATTCGAGTCCAGGTCCTGTACGTGAAAAGATTTCTCTTGCTGCAAAATTTTTCATTCAAACCACTTGTCCCACGTTTCACTCACTCATACCTGCTCTCATACTCCACTCAAACAACTGTGTCAAGTCAGCACTTAATGCTGTGTTCAGTTTTTTATAGAAAGAACACATTGTCCCATCCCTAGTCCATGGTGTCTTAGTTTTAATTCTAAAGGCTTCACAACTGTCCTGGGACTAAGATACTGATGTGACTCCACTGTGATGATTTGGAGATATTTTAGTAGTCTTTTAGATTACTGGAAACACGGTAAGTTGTGGCAAAACCAAAGCTGAGATGGTCTACGCAGCCCTTTCCATGCCCATGTGAGCTGTTTCTATCAAGATATTGAGACTGGGGCTTAAGACTGGGGCTTTAAGAGAAAAGTCAGTGTGTGTGTGTGTGTGTGTGTGTGTGTGTGTGTGTTTTGGTGCAGCTGTGTTACACATGTCGTATGTGGGTATGTAGTGCTCATGTGCTGTTGGCACAGGGGTGATGCACACATGTTTAAGAGGTCTCTATGTGTGCATGTGTGTTTTGTGGGCATGTGTTTTTTGAGCCTGTGTGTTGTCCAGGGGTGTGTGCTTCTGGGGAGGTGTACTACACACCTGTGTCACACTGGGGGTGTGTATGCATGCATACCATGTAGGTGTGTGTTTGCAGTTTCTGTGTGTGATCACATGCTTGCACACACACGTGTGTAGTGGTGTGTTATATAACTGTGACAGAGGATGTACCTAGCGTTACTGGGTCCTAAGGAAGGTTACAGTTGATTCAGAAGCCATGCCAGGGTCAGTGATATGGAAGAACCCAATCCCCCCCCCTTCTTCCCATACATTTCTAGATCAGAGGTGTCCCCGTTCATTCCTAATAATAATGCAATGTTTACATTACCTTTACTTATCTAAACTCTAGGCAAGTACCAGCAATTTCATTTTAAGTTGGCTTCAATGCAGGTGGTACTTTTGCTTTTGCTGCTCCAAATGACTAAAGTCATTTTTTTAAATTAATTTTTTCCAGGCATTTGTTTACACTGTGAAAGGAAGATTATTCTGAAACATAAGGAATACTTAATATAACAAAATAAAAGGGAGATATCAGATGAAGAAAAGCAGATGTCACTGAAACATAGTGTTGACATTTCAGCTATTCTCACACATTTGGTGTGAAAAATATTCTTTAGCATCCTACACATCACCACTATATCCCCACAAAGAATCCATCATCCCATGGGGCGCCTGGAGGCTCAGTCAGTTAAGTGTCTGACTGTTGATTTCCGCTCAGGTCATGATCTCAGGGTTGTGAGATCAAGCCCTGCATCAGGTTCCATACTCAGCAGGGAGTCTGCTTGAGGATTCTCTCCCTCTCCCTCTGCCCCTCCCCCTGCGTGCTTTCTCTCTCTCTCTAAATAAATGAATAAAATGTTGTTTTGTTTTGTTTTGTTTTAAAAAAGAATCCATCATCTTTTGTTCTTCGGTTCACTTATATGGCTATTACTCAGCAAGCCTGGGTTCATAAGGGCCCTTTAAAAGGGAAAGAACCTCCATTCTTGTGGGAGTATTTGCAAATTACATCTCTCTGCATGTAGAGATGCCTGACTCCACTGGATCTTAATGTCCTTCTGAAGTTTTTTTTCCACACACAACATGAAGGTGCTCATGGCCTTGGAAGTTCCTGAAGAAAAAATGGCCCCAACTCTGCATTTCTTTTTTTTTTTTAAGATTTTATTTATTTATTTGACAGAGAGAGACATAGCGAGAGAGGGAACACAAGCAGGGGGAGTGGGAGAGGGAGAAGCAGGCTTCCCACGGAGCAGGGAGCCCGATGCAGGGCTCAATCCCAGGACCCTGGGTTCATGATCTGAGCAGAAGGCAGACGTTTAATGACTGAGCCATCCAGGCACCTCCCTTGCTGGGGAAGGACAAGGCCACCCTTAGGTGGTGCTGCTAAGGATTTGCTGGGTGGTGCACTTGTTACATTTGAGACGAGGAAGTAGGGTTGGGCAGGTTTTGGGAGCGTTTGCAGAGCCTTATGTCTCTTCTGGCTGGTTTTGGCCATATTTGAGAATGTGTCCAGACTGCAAACATAGGATCATTAGCATGGGCCATTATGCTCATAATGCTATGAGGAATAGTGTTAAACTGGGGTTGAAAGTCCTTTGTTCAAGGTTACAAAAGTAGTAAGTGTTCATGTTGGGCTTTGAATGCAGGCAGTTTGGTTTTAGAACTCTACTCTTAACAACACCTCCCCCCTGCACACCTGCAACATGGACCACACAGGAGCCAGGTAGAGATAGGGGGTTTTATTGAGGCACAGGCTTGACACCTGTTCTGAGAGGCTTAGCTCTTGAGTGCACTTGGCCAACAGCCCAGCATCTTGGCGTGATGTTGCTGTTCATCTTATTAGGAAAGTTCTTGTGAAGTGAAGAAAACTCTTTCCTTCTGGAAAGTATTTAAAATGTTGACTGGTAGCATAGAAAGAAACATGGACCTACAGGAAAGATTTCTCTCAGCTCCCACAGGTGATGAGAGAATCCATCAGGACATCCTGTGGGCTCTACTTTCAAAAGAGAACCATAAACTGCCTATGTCTCACCTCCTCCAAAGCTAACTCTGACCACTTCATTCTATTCTCAACTCTGACCAAGTTCATTCTATTCCTGACAGAATAAAGCTTTTAACATGAAAATTAGATTCTGCCCCTCCTCTGCTCCAAAGTCTCAGTGACTCTCATCCTGTGAGGCCTGGCAGTGGCCACATGGGCTCCAAATTGCTTGCCTATCCCTCTTCCCTCTCTGAATACAGCTACTCCTTTCCTCTGCCCTAACTCCACTTCAGTCTCACTAGTCTTGTTCCTCTTCCAACACACCAGACATACTCCCAACACACCAGACATACTCCCAACACAGGGCCTTTGCACTGACCATTCCCTTTGCCTAAATGCTGTTCCCATAGATAGAATGGCTAACTCCCTCACTTCCTTCAAGTCTGCTCAAAGTCACCTCCTCATTGAGGCCCACTGTGACTACTCTATTTAAAACTGCAACTTGCATTCCCATCCTTTGCTTTCCCCTTTCCTACCTTTTCCTGCTCTGCCTTTTCCCCATGGTCCTTTTTCAACCTTCAGCATACTATATAATTTAATTATTTATTATGTTATTTGTTATTGCCCCCCCCCACTAGAATGTAAGTTCTTTGAGGGCAGGGATCAATGCGTCATTTCCTAATGTATTCCAAGCACCAAGTACAGGGCCTGACACATGCTACTGGCTCAGTAAACGTGCACTGAGTGAATGAGGAGGAAACCTGCAGCCTGCAGACATTCTCCTCTGGGAAGATTTTAGGAAGCCTGTCAAAGTCCAGATGAGCAAAGGTCCAGGGCTGGCGACAGGGGAGGCTGACAAAGCTTCCTGGCTTTAGTGGGAAGCCCTGTGTGTTCTGCACTAGGAGGGCAGTGGTGGGCTGAACCATCATCACTGCATCTGTGCAAAAGGGAAGGGCTTTATAATAGCTTCACACTGTATCTGGATACTTTTTGAAATAAATATACTAAGAACAGGGTGTTGTTGGAAAATGCCATTTTGTCTTATTCATGCAGACTGCCTTAAAGGAGGGAATGTATATCAAATGCTTAGCCCTGTGCTTAGCACATTTTAAGTGTCCCATCAAGGTTGGTTGTTATCATGGTTATCTATCTGCCTATGTATAAGGGAAGCCTGGTTAATGCTGTGAGCTTTGCTCCCTGTTTTTTGAAAGCAATTCCCTTTCTGCCTCCTGACATTGGAGCTATGCTTGGGCTCAGCAACCAAGTTCTGTCCAGGAAGTGATCGAAGCTGAGATGCACTATATGTAAACCCACCAGTCTGCTGAGGACATTTGGCTCTGCCAAGGGGACATGCGTGGCCAGGAGGCAAGACTGGGGAAGCACATCGCCTCTTTCCAAACCCAAGGGTATCATTGATAGATCACTCTCTGGTTCAGTGGCCTTCTAATAGCCTGAAGGACTGAAGGATAACTGGGCCAATTTCTTCAGCATTCAAAGGTTCCATCACTTAAAAACATCTGTCATTCCACACCATCTCTAGAGACCAGGCCAAATGTCTTGGTAGCCCATCCAACTTCTCCTAGATGCCCTTCATATGTCGGCACAGGTTCTGCTCTGAGGTAACAGGAGTAGCACAGGGCTCTATTTTCATGATGTTTCCTGTTGTTTTTTTGCAGGGAGGGGGCATAAAAAACAACAAGTTTATTATCTCAAAGTTCAGTGGGTTAAAAGTCCCACATGGATCACACTGGGCTAAAGTCAAGGTGTTAGCAGGGCTACATTCCTTTCTAGAGGCTCTAGAGGATAATCTGTTCTTCTTGTTGTTGTTGTTGCCTTTTCTAGCTTCTAGAGTCTCCCTTATATTTTTTGACTCCTGGACCCTCCTTCCATCTTCAAGAGCAGCAACGTCTCCCATCCCTCTGACCCTTCTTCTGTAGTCACATCTCCCACTGATTATGGTCAGGAAAGGTTCTCTGCTTTTAAGGATTCATATGATTACGTTAGCCCACCTGGATGATCCAAGGTACTCTCAGTCTCTAAGAACTTAACCTTAATCACTTCTTCAAAGTCCCTTTTGGCATGGAAGGTGACATATTTCCAGGTTGCAGAGATTGAGATGTGGCTCTCTTTGGGGGCCATTATACTGCCTACCACAGCTGTCAAGATTATGATTGTCTTTCAGCTATAAAATTATCTTTATGTGCATAGAAGGCTATACACCCCAATTTCAACTTTCATTTTCTCTAAATATGGCCTTTTTTATTATGCATTGATAGGTATTTAGAAGACATTGTTAAATGATTTTGTACAGAATCCTCCTATCCTGACAATGCCACATCTTCTATTAGGAGGAACATGCCATCTATCCTCAATTTAGTGTTGTTGGGGTTCATGAGGGGCCCTCCTGAAATGCAAAAGTGAGAGGCTCCAGCCAGGCCTGGCTGACAGGGGAGGATACCATATCATTCAGAAACAGCAAGGTGGTCTGGGGCATGGTAACCAGTCATACCAGGACTTGTCAGGAATGAGTGCCTTGCAGGTGGACTCCTAGTGAAGGGCAAGTCCAAATGGAGGAAAAGCAAAATCTGCCTTGGTTTGTCTACTGCTATGGTGAATAGACATGGAAAAAGGAACTGGTAAGTATCTGGCTAGGAAAGTGGGTCATTTTAATTAAAAAAAATTTTTTTTTAAAGATTTTATTTTTTTACTTGACAGAGAGAGACACAGCGGGAGAGGGAACATAAGCAGGGGGAGGAGGAGAGGGAGAAGCAGGCCTCCCGCCGAGCAGAGAGCCCGATACGGGGCTCGATCCCAGGATTCCGGGATCATGACCCAAGCTGAAAGCAGACACCTAATGACTGAGCCACCCAGGTGCCCCGAAAGTGGGTCATTTTTAATGGATTGCTCTTGAGACAGGTCTTGTGCAAGATCTGAAAGATGAAATTTGTCCTCCAGGTGCCCTAATGTCTCCAAAATATAAAATAGTTGGTTTGCTGCCTTGGGTCAGAGCAGATGCTAAATTAAGGCATTTAGGAGCATGAACATGGTAGGAGCACTAAGGAAGGGTAGGGGTACCTGGGTGGCTCAATCTTGACCTCGGCTCAGGTCATGATCTCAGGATTGTGAGGTCAAGCCCCGCATCAGGCTCTGCGGTCAGGGTGGAGTCGGCTTGAAATTCGCTCTCTCCCTCTCTCTCTGTCTCTTTCCACCCCCTTCTTTCTCTCTCCCTAAATAAATAAATGTTAAAAATCTTTAAAAATTTTTTTAATTAAATTTTTTTTTTTTTTTTAAAGAACGAAGGGCAGGGTTGTGGCTGGCAATCCCTGATGGAGGTGGGAAATGGTGAGAAACGTTAGTGAGGACTCAGAGAAGAGCAAAATCTGCTGAGAAACTGATGGGTCCCTGTTAAATCCCAGAAACCTCATTTCTCTTCTTTTGGACTTTGGGCCAATAGCCAATTAGAATTCTGAGGCTCATCCTCCCTGCCCTCCCACCCCCATTTCTGAAAGAAAGCTGACTTTCTCAAAAGTTGATTTCAATTACGAGTTGTACGATAATACACCAGCTGTCTGGCAAACTCATCTATCAAGATCCCAGACAACTAATGTTCCACATTTTATGTGCAACAGTTCTCGCTCATTAACCACGGGCAAATCTCTTACTAGAATCTACTTTTCATTTCACCACAATGAGAATAACTTCAATTGTGTTTCGAGGCTCCATTTTAGAGAGTAAAGAAAGGGTCTGTGGCCATGTTCAGAAAGGACAGCTGGCCTCCTGACAGCAAAGATAATTAAACTGTCATGACCAGACACCAACTCTGTGAGTAGCGTAGCTGGGACTTCAGTGCAGGAGCAAATATCCCTCTACCTGCAAACTCTCAGGAGCGCTTCCTCTCTCAGGACTCTCACTCATGAGGCTGACCCAGAACTCATCAAGAAAAAGTTAATTCGAGCACTTTTTTAGGAGGCTGGAGAGTGTGCCGTGTGTTTTAGAACTTCCCATCAAAATTGTTAATATAAAAATACTTCAGGGCTGAAACTACTGAGAAACTCAGCTACTTAGGGATGACATATTTCCTGGGAGCACCTGAGGGCCAAGATTGTTCTGTTCTGCAGGAAGTAGCAGTGAGCAGAGGGTTCACACAAGTGTGGCTTTTGAAGCTAGCAGCATCCCATGATCCCTGAATGGCTCTCTGAAGTATATCTGAAGATATTCTCAGGCTACAGAGGCTTACCATGTTCTAGAGGCTAAGAATCTGGGAGCGGACTTTGACTGACTCCTCCCCTCATTCCATTTCATCTTGCCTCATCTCATTACTTACTTGCTTAATTAATCCATCCGACATTGAGGGTCTACTGTGTGCCAGGTACTCTTCTAGTGCTGGGGATATATTTAAAAAACAGCAAAATCCTCCATTTCTTATATTCTAGTGAGGGAAGATAGACAACACACAAAATTCATAGGTAATTACATGGTCTGGAAAGTGATAAGTTCTATGAAGAAAAACATAACAGAGAAGAAGCCGAGAGAGTGCTCAGCCTCCTTTTCATTGAAAAGTTTTGAGCAAAAATGTAAGAGGTGAGAAAGGGAGCAGCTATCTTAGAGAAGAACGTTCCAGAGAACAGCAATTGCAAAGGCCCTGCGGCAGGAAATTCCTGGTATGTTGAGGAAAAGCAATGAGGCCAGTGTGGCTAGACACCAGAGAGAGAGAAGGAAAAGTTCAGAGTTTAAGTGACAGGCTGCTTTGGGACTCCTAGCCATTAGGAAGACTTTGGCTTTCATCATGAGTGGAGTAAGGAGCCTTTGGAAGGTTTTGAAAGAAAAGGGGTGAACTTGTATATTAACAAAGTTACTCTGGCTTCTGTATTGAGGAGGAAAGAGTAGAAGCAGAAAGTTGAGTTAGCAGACTCTTGCAATCATGCAGGCAAAAGATGGGCATCTAGACTAGGCTGATAGCTGTGGTCCAGGGGAATGAGTTGTATGAGGAAGTGACAGCAGGACTGGATATATCTGTTATGAGAGAGAAACGGGTACCAAGGATGACTCAAGGCAGCTGGAAGGATGGGTTGCAGAAGACAAAGAATTTAGTTTGGGACATGGTAAGTTGAAGATGCCTATCAGACGCCCAGGTGCAGTGGCTGAGCAGGAGTTGGATTTACAAATCTGGAGTTTAGGAAAGGGATCTGGGCTGGGGATATTCATTTGGGAGTCACCAGCTTGTAGATGGTATTTAAGGCCAGGGACCTGGTGGGCTCACCAGGGGAGTGGGTGGACATAGATAGAGAATGGGTGCAGACCCGAGCTCTAGAGCTCTCCTATGGTGAGGGACAGACAGATGTGGAAGAAAAGAGCCAAGGAGCCTTAGAAGGTGGAGCCCGTGAGGTAGGAAGAAAAGTTGGAGGGTGTGATGTGCTTGAAGTCAAGGAACAGACTATTTGAAGGAAAAGATGCTCAGCTACCAAATGCTGCTGCATATTAGGTGTGACAGGGAGTGCTGGGAGAAGAAGTTTATTTGAGGTGTTGGCAATCAGTCCTGAGTGCTGGCAGTTCTTTCTCCAAACAACCGCGCAGATCCACCCTGCTGCCCATGGTTGTCTCAGGCCACCATCCTCCATCTTCCCTGGCCCCTCAGCCAGCTCCGCTTCTGGCTGGCCGGCACTTGGCTTCACCGTAGTCCTTAGTCACACACAGCTCCTGAGCCCCTGAGGTGCGGCCGGCCTGAAGGGACATGTGCAGCGGGTACATACTGGATGTTGAAGACTTAGAACAACAACAAAAAGAAGGTAAAAATGTCTCATTAATATTTTATATTGATTCATGTTGAAATGACCATATTTGGGGATTTTTTAATTCAATAAAACATATTATTCAGGTCAATTACATTTGGTTTTAAATTTGGCTACTAGAAAATTTAAAATTACATATGTGATTTGCATTTGTGGCTTGTGTTATATTTCCTTTTTTCCCAGATTTATTTTTATTTATTGGGGGCGGAGAGGCAGAGGGAGAGAACCTTCAAGCAGACTTGCAGCTGAGCACGGACCCCGATGTGGGGCTTGATCCCTTGACCCATGACCTCATGATTTCATGACCTGAGCCGAAACCAAGAGTCTGTCGCTTAACCAACTGAGCCCCCCGGGTACCCTGACTTGTGTTATATTTCTAATAGATAGTGCGGGGATAGACCCCTTTTCACTCTGCACCCAAAGTAATTTTTAATCTTTTAAAAGGACAAAACTGACCATGTCCATGCCATGCTTATTTCCTTCAATAAGTGCATGCTGCTTCAAAGCTAACAGGCCACATCTTTACCTGAAGGCTCTGTGGGCTGGACCTGCTGTTAGCCTCCCCGCCAGGACTGGTCTCCTTTCCTGTCTGTTCTCTGGGCACACTGGCCACCCGCCTTCTTTCCCCCCCGTGGGCTCTCTCTCCGACTGGAGCCCTCTTCCCCAACTTTTTTGCGCTGCTCACACATCTTCTGAGCCTCGACGTGTGTCAACCTCCTCGGGGAATCTTTCCCGGGTCCGCAACCTAGGGGAGGCGCTCCCCTTGTAATCTTCGGCCTCCTGAACTTTTTCTTGACAACGCTTGTCTGACTATAGCCGCTCACATACTCGATTCTGCTTTTCCTCTACTAGGGCCGTATGCTCCCCAGGGCGGAGTCTGTGCTACGTGTTCATTAGTCTTCTTTGCACCCAAGACAAAGGACAGAAATTGGAGTTTTATGTGCTACGTGACATTGGTACATTATATTATTTATTTATTTTGAAGATTTCATTTATTTATTTGACAAAGAGAGACACAGCAAGAGAGGGAACACAAGCAGGGGGAGTGGGAGAGGGAGAAGCAGGCTCCCCACGGAGCAGGGAGCCCGATGCGGGGCTCGATCCCAGGACCCTGGGATCATGACCTGAGCCGAAGGCAGACGCTTAACAACTGAGCCACCCAGGCGCCCCTTGTATGTTATATTGCTATGTGGAAATTATTTATGCTCTTTTTCTTTCAAATTGCTATATCAAACCTCTGATGAGGTGTTGCAGAGTTGAAAAAATACTTTTTTTTTTAAAGACTTTAAGTTTTAGAGTGTAAATTTTAGGTTCACAGCAAAATTGAGGGGAAGGAATGCAGATTTCTCATATACCCCTGTCCTCACGTGCACAGCCTCCCCCACTGTCAACATCCCCCACCAAAGCGGCACGTTCGTGACAACTGGTCCATCTTGTCACCCATCCCTCTCTCCAAATCCTTGGCAACCACTGTTCTTTCTACTGTTTCCATAGTTTTGCCTTTTCCAGAATTCCATATATTTGGAATCATACAGAATGTCACCTTTTCAGATTGGCTTCTCTCACATGGCAATATGCCTTGAAGTTTTCTCCATGTCTTTTCATGGTTGATAGCCCATTTCCTTTTAGCACTGACTAACATTGCATTGCCCGGATGTACCACAGTTTATTTATCCAGTCGCCTCCTGAAGGACACCTTGGTCCATGCTTTCAAGTTTGGGCAATTATGAATAAAACTGCTATAAATACCTGTGTGCAGGTTTGTGTGGACATAAAGTTTTAACTACTTTGGGTAAATCAAAAAGATTACTTTGAAGTTGAAGAGAATTGCTTGCTGGTTTTGTGGGGGTTTTTGTAATTTATTTTTCTTGCTCTTTTGAAAACTAAAATAAAATTTGCATAGAGGGAAATGCACAAATATCAAGTAAATGATTCTCTGTCTTTTGGCAAATCAATACGTTCATGTTCAAGTTCTCCTTATTCCTTTATAGGCAATCCCTGCCCTCCAACACAACCACCCCCTGATTTCCACCATCATAGGTTAGTTTTGCCTCTTCATAAGCTTCGTATAAATAGAATTATACAGTACATAGTTGGTTGTGTCTGGCTTCTTTCACTCAGCATCTTGTTTTTGAGATTCATCCACGTTGTACCTTTTTATTGCTGAGTAACTGACTAGCTATATTACAATTTTTCTATTCACCTCCTGATAGATATTTTTGGGCTGCTTGCAGTTTGGAGCAATTATGAATAAAGCTACTAGAAATATTTGTGTACAAGTCTTTTGCATACATGTTATCATTTTGTTAGTAAATATGTAGGAGTGGAATGACTGGTTTATGTGGTAAAGCATGTGTTTGAGTTTATAAAAAGTCATTAAGCCAATTTATGAGAGCTTCAGTTTTTCCACATCCTTATGAACACTTAGTCTTATTAATTTTCAGTCTTACTAATTTCAGTCAGTCTGGTGAGTGTGAAGTGATATCTCATTGTGGTTTTAAGTTGCATTTCTTTGATGACTATTGATGTTGAGCATTTTTTCATGTCCTTATTTAGCCATTCACAAATTTTCTTTTATCTGTTCAAATGTTTTACCTATTTTACTTATTTTAAAACTAGGTTGTCATGTCATGTTCATATTGAGTTGTAAGTTTTTTTTATATCCTAGGTAAAGTGATTTGTTTCAGCTATATATTTTATGAATATTTTCTCCTAATCTGTGACTTGACTTTTTGTTTTCTTAAATGTGTCTTTTAAAGAACACAAGATATATTGATTTTGAAGCCCATTTTATCCATTTTTTTCCATTTATAGTAGATGCCTTTTGAGTCCTGAGAAATCTTTGCCTACCCCAAAGTCTCAAAGATTTTCTTCTATATTTTCGTCTAGATGTTTTATAGACTTTACATTTAGGTCTTGATTCATTTTGAATTGATGTCTGTAATGGCATGAGATATGGATTGAGGTTAAGTTTAGTCCCCACACCCCCATAAATACCTAGTTGTTCCAGTACCATTTACTGTAAAAACTATTTCTTATCCCATTGAATTGGGTTGATACCTTTGTTAAAAAAATTTTTTTTAACCATATATGTATATGTGTGCGTGTGTGGGGGGTGTGTGTTTCTGAATTCTATTCTGTTCCATTTACCCAAATGTCTGTCTTTATGTCAATACCACATTCTCTTGATTTCTGTAGACTTAAAGTAAGTTTTGATTTCAGGTAGTGTAAGTCTTCCAATATTATTCTTCTTTTCAGAATGGTTTTGACTGTTTTAGGCCCTTTGCCTTTCTACACACATTTTTATTTATTTATGTTTTAAGATTTTATTTATTTATTTGACAGAGAGAGACAGGACGAGAGAGGGAACACAAGCAGGGGGAGTGGGAGAGGGAGAAGCAGGCTTCCCGCTGAGCAGGGAGCCCGATGTGGGGCTCGATCCCAGGACCCTGGGATCATGACCTGAGCCGAAGGCAGACGCTTAACGATTGAGCCACCCAGGCACCCCTCTACACACATTTTAAAAATCAACTTGCCAATCTCTACAATAAAACTCTGTGGGAATTTTGATTGGGAGTGTATTAACTCTATTGATCAATCTTGAAAGAATTGACATCTTAACAATATTAAATGTTCCAATTCATTAACGTGATATATTTCTCTATTTATTTAAGTCCAATTTCTCTCAACAATGTTTAACAGTTTCCAAACTATAAGTTTTTAAGTTTTTGATGCTATTTTAAATATCTGAATTTTTCATTTTCTAATTTTTGTTCACCAGAATATTAAAAAAAGCAATTTTTGAATGGTTGATCTTGCTATTCTGTGACCTTGCTAAATTCACTTTTTAGTTCTAGGAATTTTCTGTAGATTCCTTAAGATCATTTATAAATACAACCGTGTTGCCTTTAAATAACATTTTGCTTATTCCTTTTTAATTTCTATGTTATAAATTTATTTTTATTGCCCCGCCGCACTGGCCAGGACCTCTAGTAACATGTTGGAATGTTGTGATAAAAGTGGACATTCTTTATGTTCTCAATCATAATGGGAAGTTCCCTTATTTTCTCAGTTTTCAGAGTTTTTATAATGAATAGGTGTTAAAACTTAATAATACTTTTTTCTTTATTTGTTGAAATAATCATATATTTTTCTCCTTTATTTTATTAACATGGTGGATTACACTGATGTATTTTTGAATGTGGATCAGACTTTACATTGATTATAAACCAATAAACGGATAAAAAGAGAGAAACCTCCCTTTCATATATTGCTTGATTCTATTTTCTAATCTTTTGCTGTGCACATGTTTGCATCTATGTTCATGAAGATTATTGATCTGCAATTTTCTTTTCTTATAATGTCCTTATTAGATTTTGTATCAAGATTAGGGAGGTTTCATCAAATGAACTGGGAGGTGTTTCATCCTCTCTTGTTTTCTGGTGGAAAGCTACAATTTTACCAGAGATGAGAAATGGGGGCTATTTAGGGGGCTGGAATGTGTGTGACGATGTGGATGGGGGAGCTCCTACCAAGTGTTGGAGGATTCAGGGTGCAGGGTGTGGGTTCATGATGCTCAGGGCTGAGGGCTGAGTGGAGATTTCAAAGACTGCACAGGCTGGGACACCTAAGAGTTTGGACCCAGACTGAACTGAGCAAACTTGCTGAGAACCACAAGCATTGAACTGAGGATGAAAAGTCATTAAGAGAAGGGTCATACCGGGGTGAGGATCATCCTCTGCCCTGAAACAAAGTGCAAGCTAAAACAGGCATGTCCACCTCCTCCGCTTGGTTGTTCACCTAGATGCCTCTTCTCTTTCAGCATCCAATAGTACTAAACAATAGCCAGCGTCTATAGGGTGCTCACACTGTGCCAGATAGGTTGCTCTGAGTGTTTTACTTCCGTTGGTTTGATTTATCATTCTAGCAAGCCTGTGAGGCAAGTAATATTTTTATCTCTAGTCACAGATGCAGAAATGGAAATCCTAGATGAAGCAACTTGCCCAATGCTACACAGTTAGTAAGTAGCAGAGCTGGCCTTGAACTCACAGGAGCGGACTCCAACATCCACATTCTTAATCACATTGTTTCTACGTCAGTTTTCCCCAGGTTGATACTAGTAGGCTGAGATATCTACAGTTCCCCCTCTCTTCATTTCCTGTCACCACAGCCTTGGTTCAGACTCTCCTCATCCCTGGTCTAGATTTTTATCATGATCTTCCAGTAGACTTCCCCGCCTCTATATTTTATCAGAGAGATATTTCTAAACTGCAAATCTCATCATACAAAATCTTTTATTTTCCTGCTTAAAATCCATTCATGATGGCACCTGAGGTCTGTTATGATCTGGCATCCACCTTTCTGTCTAGCACTTTCTCCCTTCCTCTTTCTTTTTCTCCCTTGTTCTCCCCTTCCCCACCCCCACCCCAGGTTTACTGCGGTACCATTCACAAGTACAATTATATTTTAAGTGTATAAGGTAATGACCCGATATACATATACATTGTGAAAGATGCCCACAACTCCACAATAAACTAACCCATCACCTCACATAGCTACCTTTTGTGTGTAGTGAGAACACTTAAGTTCTACTTTCTCAGCAAATTTCAATTATACAGCACGGTATTATCAACTATAACCACCACGTTATACATAGATCCTCAGACTTTGTCTTATCACTGAAAGTTTGTACCCTTTTACCGACCCTCCCCATCTCCCTCACCGCCACCCCCAGTTCAGCAACCACAATTCTACTCTGTTTCTATGAGTTCCACTTTTCTCTCTCTCGTTCTTTGCCTCTCCAGCAATATACACCTCTTTGTCATTTTAAAAGGTCATGTTATTTCGCACCTCCAAGCTTCTGCCCATGTTGTTTCCTCTGCCTCAAATACCTTTCCCCTACTTGTCAGCCTGGCACCCCTTGCCTCCTCTCTCAAGTCTGTCCAGGCTCCTCCCAGGCTCATGTAGGCCCCCCATGGGCCCCAGCACAGGGCCTGGCAGATCTCTGGTTAGGCCCTTCCTGGGTCCGAGCCACATCTCCCTTATTCCTGGCACATGGTGGTCACACAAAAAATGCTCCTTGAGATGTGGTGCACGGCAAACTGCTAGCACCTGCTGAATAATGTGATATTGTCCTTCCCCCATGTGAGAGGAAGTGAAGGTGAAGGGCATCTTCAGAAGTCTGAGTGCACCAGGAAAGGGGAGGTGTGAGACGGCAGAATGTCTTTTGGTTTCACAGCTTTCCTATGGCTGGCCTTGCTTTATTAGCCCCAGGCCAGCATTCTCACAAGAACGAGAGATTTTTCTTCCTTATTTCTAGACAAAGCTGAGATCCCTCTTAAGTGTTTCATTGTGCTCTGCCTGCCTCCTTTGCCTGTTTTTTCTTAGAATTGTCTTTCTCTCAGAAGGGAGCTCTCACAAGACCCAAGTGATCCCATGCAGCTGGAGAGCACTTCGCTGGGGTTGGGGCTCCTTGGCCTTGCTGTGTTGGAGCAGACGAGCAGGGGCGCCAGTGCACCATCTTCCTCTTGCCCACCCTGTGTGTGTGAACAGGAAGGGGGCTCTGTTAATGGAGTTGCAGCTCAGCAGCCGGCCCACCTTCCTGCTCAAACTTACCAGAAAGTTGTGTCATAGGATCACTTTTGTTTTTGCTATTTCAATCTTTTTTCCTCTTTAAAGAAATTTTACTAAGATTCTGAACAGGTAATCGACTAACCTGCTGCTTTGGGGAGATGGGAGGGTATCAGGAGACCCTGATGACCTGCATGGGGGCGGGAGCCTTAGCCAGGGCTTTCCCAGACCAATTTCACTAAAGCTTAGCTGTCTGGAGTGGGCAGGCATGGACTCAGGGTGCTTCCGGCAAAAGGAAGACAGCCTGTCATCTGGTCCCACCAGCAAGCTCCAGACTCCCCCATCCTGGATCAGGTACACCATTTCAAACTGCCTCTCACATGCTGTGTTTTTCTTCACACACTACCAGAGTTTGCAACATATTGGAAGGATTCTCTTATTAATGATTTCCTCCTCCACCGGACCACGAGATCCACAAAAAAAGAATGTGTCGTATTGAGACCCCAGCCCAATGCCTGGCACATAATACTTGTCGAATGAATGAATGAGTGTTTTTGAGCAGCCCTTGCAACTTGGAAGAGTTTTATAAAATTCTTTTATCATTATATATTGTCCCCCTTTCACCAGCATGACCCTGACTGAGACAAGGCCACTTCTGACCTGCTTGCCCAGCAGTGGAGAGCTCACCTTCTCGGACTAAGTCAGAGTCCCCATCTTCGCTGTGAACTGTGCCAGGCACCGCGGGAAGGACGTGGTCAGGGCTGAATTGTGGCCCCTCGACATTCACAGGTTGAAGCCCTAACCCTCAATGGGACTGTATGTAGGGATGGGCCTTTAACGAGGTGATTAACTTTAAATGAAGTCACGTGACCTAAATCAGTGACATGAGGTCCTAATCCAACAGGACTGGAAAGGTCATGTGAGGATACAGTGGTCACCTACAAGGCAAGGAGACTGACTTCAGGAGAAGCTAACCCTGCTGACACATTGATCTTGGACTTCCCACCTCCAGAACTATGAGAAAATACATTCCTGTTGTCAAAGCCACTTAGTCTGTGGTACTTTGCTATGGCAACCCTAGAAAACTAATACATACTAATAATAACTAATACTTCGCTGTAAAAATAAATGAGAATTATGGAAAGGTAAGGGAGAGAATCATTGTTTCTGTGGGGTCTGGAAGACTTGGAGGAGGAGGTATTATGTAAGCTGGTCTTGAGGAAATTAAAGGACTTAAGCAGATGGCTACGGAGCATCTTCCAGGTGCCAAACTGTTGTAGGCTACAGGTTTTATTTGTGTGACACTCCTTGGGGCCAACTGCATTGCTGGTGGGAAAGAAGTTCCAGCTGAGGAAACGGAGCCTGAGGTTAAGAGATTTGTCTAAGGTTACCGCACTGATAACTAGCAGAGGCAGAATCTGAACCCAAGACTACTTTAGACCAAAGGGGCTTTTCTTTCCATTACACTAGGCACAGGGGTACCAGAGAATGATAATGAAAATAATGCCACATCCATGAGAACTATGAGCCTGGCATGCACATAAGTGATATACATCATCTCATTTAACCACCGCAAAAAGGAAATGAGCTTTATCTTACAAATTCCAAGAAGATACACAGAAAGGGTTAATAAAACTCATCCAAAAAATCACACAGCTGGTAAGGGGTGGAGTTAGGAAATGAATCTAGGTTCGCTTTAGAATCCATGTACTTAACCAATTCGTTTGATTTTTCCACATGTGCAGAGGTCTGGGGCCTAGGACATGGCATGGGGGCAGGGAGGATGGGGGCTGCATGTTGCTGGTTTTATAGTTTCTAGGCTGAGAGTCTTTTAGGACAAGGATTAATTGGCAAAATTTTGTCTGAGCAGTAACAGTAGTGATAACCAGCAATAATAGATACGGTAAAATATTCTCTTTTTCTGGGGCAAATCAATTAGGGTAAGGACAGTGCGTGTCCTTAAATCACCTCCGCACCTTCCAATGGGCACAGAGTTCCTGGTTGTTCTGGAATTGAAGCATCTGTGAACCGAGACCAGTGGTGGGTGCTCCAGTGACTAATAACCCCCATGGACACTACAGATCCCTGGGTCCTCAGCCTCACAGCTGTGTTTGTTATAAACTTTACATCTAATAGTTGTCCCTCGACCTGAGAGTGAGAGCCAGTGTTGGAGGACTAGGGTCCCAGGAACCTGTAGGTTGGGGCAGGCTAAGGCCCAGTCTGGTTCCTTCAGGCAGCAGGCAGCCTCTCCCCAACTCAGCAGCCCTGGCCTTCGAGGTAGCGCAGGTACAGGATAGCCCCCTTTCGGCCACGGTAGCTGGTGAATCTCTAGGGCTCCATCACTGCATATTAAAGGAGATTTTTAGTGCTCCATTATTCCATAGTAAAGATGGGTCTGTGTAGGATAGGGAGAACTTTGCTTAGCGCAGCGCCCAGAGTTCCCTCAGAAACAGGCCCAGGGTCTCCCTGCCTTTCCATTTTTGTTCTCCTCACCAGCAGTCCTCACGGGAGCTCATGGTGGTTGCTAAACAAGCCATCTTGACATCCTCCCTCTAGTTTCTAGATTTCTCCACCTGGATCCCCTGTCTCTATGTCCATCTTCCCTGAAGCTGAATGGATAGACCTGGGCCAGAGATTCTGTAGGACCCCTGCAAGGACACTTGGGTCCTTCCTCCAAGAGGAGACAGTTGCTGCCTGTTGGGTGACTTCAATTTCCAATACTGCTGGTGTTCCCATTTTATTAATTTATTTATTGAGAGAGGGGGTGGGGGGAGGGACGGAGGGAGAGGGAGAGAGAGAATCTCAAGCAGACTCCCCACTGAGCGGGAGCCCACTGCGGGGCTCCGTCTCAGGACCCAGAGATCATGCCCTGAGCTGAAACCAAGAGTCAGACATTCAACTGACTGAGCCACCCGGGCACCCCTGGTGTTCCTATTTTTTTTTTTTTAAAGATTTTATTTATTTATTGGATAGAGAGAGAAGACA
The DNA here is from genome assembly GCF_037043125.1 of Eumetopias jubatus. Taxonomy (NCBI): domain Eukaryota; kingdom Metazoa; phylum Chordata; class Mammalia; order Carnivora; family Otariidae; genus Eumetopias; species Eumetopias jubatus. The sequence continues at coordinate 51,460,134 of NW_028274812.1, forward strand.
GCAAGAGAGGGAACACAAGCAGGGGGAGTGGGAGAGGGAGAAGCAGGCTTCCCGCTGAGCAGGGAGCCCGATGCGGGGCTCGATCCCAGGACCCTGGGATCATGACCTGAGCCGAAGGCAGATGCTTAACGACTGAGCCACCCAGGCGCCCCTGGTGTTACCATTTTTAACATCAAAAATATGTATATTCCAGAGGCAACTCATTATAGAAAGGTTTATTAGTTTAGGCATGGGTTATCTGGGTTCCCTATTCTCCCTCATGCTGTTTACCTTCTGGCCATTTTCTGCTTAGGGGTCAGACGTTTCTGGGCATGGAAGAGTAACCTATGTTACAGCCAAAATTTTGCTGCTGGTGGTTTGAGAATGAAGGGGACCAGAACATGCCACCCCAAAATATGCCTCTTTATCATAAGCATTATTTCGATCTGAAGGCAATTGAGTAATAGCAGATGCAGGAAAAACTAAAAATGAAGCCTAAGTTTCCCTTTTGTAAAGGAAACTTCAGTGTGCAAATGTGTCCCCCTCTCGCATAGCAGAAAGGGGAGGATGCTTGATTAACGCTTACCGGTGGAGAAGGCACTGGCTTAAATCTGCATGGCAAACCCTACTAAGCAACCCTTGCTTACCATACTTTTCCTGGTCCCCTTCCCATAACTTCCTCCCCTGCCCAGAAGCCCCAACCCATCTTCCTTTATCTAGCCTCTTGTCCGTACCTTGTCACCCTTTGGGGTGGTTTATAAGCCCTCAAATTCTAAATGCCTCCTTGAGTGACCTTTTTCTTTGTGAGCTTCTGTGCATACATAGATAATTAAATCATTTCTTTTCTGGTTAATCTGTTTTTTATCAGTTTGCTTCACGGGTCTCTGCCATTGAATCTACAAAAGTAAAGGAAGAGTTTTCTTCCTCCTTACAGTTTTGGCAGCCATGAACCTGGGACACTTTACTCACTCCAGAGGCTGCAACTAAAGTCTTGGAATGTCTGACAAGGGGTAGAAACTCTTACTAAGTCAGCCTCACAGATCTCTGCCTACATAATGTAATGGACAGAGGGCAGTTAAGAGTCTCTTTGTCTTGCCAAATTTAGATTAAGAAGAGAAAAATATTGATAAGAATTTATTATCTGCATTGTGACTCTTGTGAATTTGGTTTTGAGTTCTCATTGATTATTGGTCCTTTCCTTCCCAGGGATGGTCCCTGTTTTCCTGTTTATCTTGCTTCACATCCTGAGAGCTTGGCTGGGCTCTCTGCCTGCCAGGGGCACGGGTTGGTAGACCGGTGTCTATAGGTGGCCAACCATTAGGTTGGGGACCCCATGAATTTATAGATGGCCAGATAGAAACGTGGGTTGTACCCCATTGTGGCTGACTTCCTACTGACCGTTGCCAGCATTCAGAGGGTTCGTCTAAGTCATTCCTCTTTTGGGATATCTTCGGAAGTGACTTTGGGTCATGAGGGCTGCATCTTTTGCATCATCTGTGGAATACCTCTTGTGTCCATACTTAAGCTAGAAAAAGGCTTATTGGTTTTCGTTTTGAGTCACAATCGAAGTAGGTATACTTTTGGTTAAAAAAAAAAAAAGCCCCAAATCCCTTTTCCTTTGTCTAACCTCTTCTCCACCTTCTGTGCCCCTTTGGATTGGAACACGAGCCCCCAAATTCTAACCACCCCCACACATAATAAAAACTGGTTTTTATCTTGTTAATCTGTCTTTTATCAGTTTAATTTCCGGGGCCCCAGCCAGAGAACCCAGGAGGGTGAGGAGAAAAGTTTTTTTCCTCCCCTACAGGAGGCAATGTGTTATTGATAGAGTAAAAGAAAAAAAAAAAAGTTCTGTGGTCAGAGATGAGCAGGTTACAGAATTAAGAAGCGAAGTATTAAATAACCCGCTCTACCCCTCCCCTCCTCTTTCCTCTCCTCATGAAAAGGAGGTGTGTGGCTTCCATCAAGAGGCCTGCAAAGGTTGCCCTGTGTTGCTTCACCTGCTCCACTCTACATCCTCCTGTCCCTCAAGATTTCAAACCTCATTTGTACAGCTCTGGTGAAACTCATAAGCAATACAGGACCAAGGAAAATGTCAATTAACCAAGAAAGTGTTATTCAGCAGCCTTTAAAAAAAACCACCTGGAAGATTTCTACCAAATATTCCCAAACATCTTGTGTCTTTTCTCTCTGGATTCCACCCAACACACCCCCCACAACCCTACCCCAAAGAGTAGCATCCTTTGGTGCCCACCATCCCTCTTTTCTCCCTCCTTGCCCATCGAGGAAGCTCTCTCCTCCCATGAATCTTTGCCTCTGTCTAGAAAGTCTGTCCTCCTGAAGGAGCTCTGGTCTCAGGAGTGGGGAATCCAGGGGGAGATAACCAGCAGTTATGGAGGGCCACCACTGGCCAGCCACTGCACTAGATGCTCTCTCTGTTTTTTGTACTAAATGCTTGTAATAATACTGTAACACATAAACCCTTTTTTAGAAGCGAGGACGCTAAAACTCAGAGAGATTAGGGGATTTGTTCACCGTCATAACAGCTGGTGAAGCCCCCAGCTGACTTCCCATGCTCTGCCGTCAGTTCTTTCCGTTCAGGGTAGAGTCCCCAGAGCAACAGGGGCTTGCTAATCCTCACAGATATCCATGACAATCTCTGTGGCTCAAGCTCAGAGACCAAGGGAAATGGACGGTGGCAGCTGCGGTTTCAAGCCCAGGTGGTAACACCTGTAATTAGCCGGCCAACAAAACAACTGACCGGAGAGCCCAGAATAAGCTTGGAGGCTTAAGAAAAGCCAGCAGGAAGTGAGCAGGTTTCCAGCCTCCGCCTTTGCATTCCTCGGATGTCCTTAGGAGATTTTGGAAATGCAGCCTGGTGGACCCTGACTGTGTTTTCTGAACTGGTAGATCTGGAAGCTAAGTGGAGGTGAAGGTATGCTTGAGAATGTGATTATTTCTTTTTCCAGGAGAGCTTTAGTCTGAGGAGGAAGAACTTGGCTGCCGCATTCTGTGATCTAGCAGGAGCAGCAGACTTGAACTGCCATCTTCTTGTTGCCATAGGAACAATTCCTTACACGTTTTCTGAAATACTCAGGTCTGAGTTAATGCTGCCATTGTCAATGCCTGTATTGCCGCTGGCTCACCTGGAAAAGAATGGCCAGGTGATCACCTCCCAAAGGTAGAACCCAAAGCCCTCCTCTCCAACTTGAAAACTAATTGGCAACCCCATTTCTAATAATAGAGGTGCCTGCAGACTCTGCCTGGTGGTACACTCAAGCTTTCCCTCGGGCCTGTTTCCTAGGAGAGCAATGATTGGTGAGGGAGATGCTGTGGGTTCAGTTCAAGGAATGCATCCTGGTGACTGTGACTCATCCTAGGAGCCTTGATTCAGTGCAGGCACAAAGGAGCTGCAGATGAGAAGTGGGGTGTGCAGGTACTCGTTCCTGGCACACACACACGCACACAGCCCCCAATATGATTGTTGTGCTCCACCATGTTCCCTTCCTGGAGGTCACATCACATTTGGTAGAGAGAAATCCACCAGATCTTAGGATTCAGGCAAAACTTGTTTCTCCCTGCATTGACATCCAGTCTGCACACTATTCTTATTTTGCATTAGTGTTCAGACATCTAATTTTTTAAAGGAAGACGAGGACATTTTTTTGCAAGGTAGAATTCTCCATGTGGAGGCAGCCTCAATGTAAGTGGAAAGAGAGCTAGACTAAGACTCAGAAGACTTGCCCTATCACTGATCTAGCGGTAGGACCTTGAGGAAGTCATATAGCCCAACTGGATGACATTTTTCTCATCTGTAAAGAAGGATGATCAAGCCTCCTTCACAGCCAGCTTGCTATAGTTAAGTAAATTGATTTATTCATTCCATAGTTATCTGGGGCTGGGAATATTTCAAATGAGTGTGAGACAAGGTATCTACTCTCATTCTAAAGTACATAAATTAGTGAAAAAGATAATAAGAAGAGAGAAAATAGCGTGCAGATGAATGAACAGAAAATGTGAAGGAAGGGGTTGGATGATTGCTTTAGGAGCGGGGGGAGGTGTCAGAGCAGGTATCTCTGAAGAAGTGACATTAAAGCTGAAATCTGAATGATAGGAAGAAACCAGCCATGCAAAGACGAGGGGGAAAGTCCTTTAGTAGAAGACACATGTAGTGCAAAAGCCTATTAAGGAACTAACTTGGAGTATTTGAGGAACCAAAAAAAGGGTAATGAGCTTGGAGCATGGTGAGTGAAAAGGAGAGGGAGACAGGGTCCAGGTCCTGCAGCCCTTTGTACACCCAGGAACTGGTTTACTTTGATTTTATTCTAGGAGAGATAGAAAGTCATGAGAATGCTTTCAGAAGGCGGGGGGCAGTATATCATGATTTGATTTTTATTTTTAAAAGATTTCTCTGGTCACACTAAGGAAAGTGGAAACAAGAAACCCAGGTAGGAGGTTATTGCGTGAGTCCAGGCTGAAGATGATGGTGGGCTGGTCTAGGGTGATAGCAGAAAGAGAGAAATGGATGCTTCTGAGCTATGTGTTACAGATAGTACAGAGTCTTGTTGATGGATTGGCCATGTGGGGAAAAGACAAATAGAGGGCAGGTTAGATTTTTGGCTTGCATAGCTGGTTGAGCGAAATGGGGAAGACTAAGAAGGGACAGGCTTGGAGGGATCAAGAATTCTATTTTATTTTAAACACGTTAAGTTTGCAATAGGTCTTTTTTACATATCCAAGAAGAGATGTCATCTAGGCAATTAGATCTAGAGGTCCAAATTTCAGGAGGCAAGTCCTAGCTGGAGATAGTAATGACGAATTCATCAGCATAGAGGAGATATTGAATGCCGTGGGACTGGATGAGGTCACCAAAGGAGAGAGGATATGCAGGGACTGAGCCGTCGGCCTCTCCAACATTCAGATGATGTTGAGGAAGAGGATCTAACAAAAGGGACCAAGAAACAACAGTCACTGCCATAAAGCAGCCACAGAGGAAATGCAGAAGAGAATATCCTATGTCACTGTCACCGTGTTCACAGATGTCTTACGAACATCTTTGTGGGAGGGCAGTTTATGTTCTTTGTCACCATATATACTGATGATGTATAACAATTGTGTTCAATGCCCCCACTATAATGTTTTACATAAAAGAGTTTTTTTGCCTTGTCCAAATACTCTTGGAGCTCTGGGATTAATAACTGAAGCGTCCACAGTCAGCGTTTCAGATAGAGGTGTCTGAATTAGGTTGTGAAATTTCCCTACTCAAATGTGAATTCCAGTTGGCCTAGATGAGAAAATGAGTGGGTAACCAAAAATGTGCCAACAAGCAACTCTCAAGGCACAGCCCACCATGTGTGTTCCAACCCATGGCAGGGGGCCATGAGTGACCTCGCGGGAGGCTTGCTCATTATTTCTTTCCTCTGCCTCGAGCTCTGTACCTTTGACTTTGTTTGTATAGTCTTCCATTTGAGGGGGGCCCCTCTGGATAAATTAGAATATGTGGAACAGTGAAGAGAATATTTTTGAAAGATCTCATAAATGCTTTATTGATTTAGAACAAATTTTGAAAGTAACTAATAATTGTATGACAATTGCTTCTGAGGAGGCTGCTGAGCCTCTGGGAAAATGGTTATGAACACACTATTATGTCAATTATCACACAAATAATCAAATGGCCTTCTTCTCATCACATTCATACACCTGGATATGGCTCAGGAGGTCTGTCATGGGAGTTGCTCTGCTGTGATAGCTTTATTAATGAGCGAAAAGCAGAGGTAAATATTGTGCTAATTTAATCTACTGTGGATACTAATCTGGGAGGCACAGCTAGCCAGGGGGAAACACAGACACCACACTAACTCACTGAGCTTTTAAGTACGTGGAGGGAGAACAACAAAATGAGCTTTGACGACAGAGAATGAAAATGAGGGGAAAATATCCTAGATGCACAGATTATTGGTAAGATGATAGGAAGAAGGAAATACCAGTTATTACTCTTACAGCTCACCAAGAACACTGCATTAGCATGGTCCAGCCCACAAATCAGATCTCCAGAGAGGACTGGAATATTAGTTGGAAAATTAGTTTTCAAGGACAGGAAGGAGGAAACCAGGTGGCTTGTGACCCTGTTTACAGAATGGGGTTCGTTGAGAGCCAGTTGGCAGGGCCCTAGAAGAAGTAGAGGCCAGTTGAAGCAGCCTCCCTTAGTGGTAGAAGTTAGGAGGCAATTGAGGAAAAGGAGAACTGATGTAGGACCTCCTTCCTAGCAAGCTGAAGGAGACATAGGACCATCTGACATAGAGGCAGAGTTTAGGGAGACAAGAGGATACCAGTTCTGATGTGGGCTGCTGAGTCCAACCTCCTCGGACTTGGAAAGTCTATTTGGGGGTGGGGCCCATGAGGAAAGACCTGAGCCCTCCCCCATAAAGTGCCACATTCATTCATTCAATGTAATTCACATTTACTGGGCAACTGCTACTGTCAGGACCATAGGACATAAGGAAGCTGGAAGAACAAATACATCAATAAATGATGTCAACATGGAAAGGTAAGCTCAATAACTTGTCCTTGTCCTTGTGGCATTAAGGAAGGTGCAAACCCTTCATTGTTGGGGCCTAAGGCTATCAGGGAAGGCTTCATAGAGCAGACACTCAGTCTGGTTTCTGAAAACCAAGGAGGAGAGTTTCCCAGATGATGAGTTGGCAGAGAAACAAAGGCTGGGAGAGGCGGGAACCTAGAGAGAAGAGAGGCATTCCAGAGAGTGGGAAAGCATGTGCAAAGCCATGGAGGCATCACATGGCAGGGGATGCTACAGTGGCCATGGGTTTGGGGAATACCTGGGGCATAAGGGGCACAAGTTGACATTGCTAGTGTTGAACCATATTTAGTTCTACTTTCTTGTCCAGCACATTTGAGGTCACACTTCCTACCTTCTTTGAGGGTGTGGTGTGTTGAAACAAGCGATCTGGGGAGTTGTTTGTTACGGTAGTAACAGCCTGCCCCAACCTATCCTGACTCATAGAGTACATGTGGGGAACGGTGAGAAGTGAGGCTGGAGAGACTGGGAGGGCATAGGTCTTGGATGGGACATTTAGGGGGCAGTTTCTCTCTGTGCTAGGAGTTTGGATACTCTGGGCCTTGGAGAGATGTTAAAGGTGCTTTAAACTTGAGAGTGACATGATTGGGTTTGGTGGCTAGATGGAAGGCTGTGGCTGAGGACAGAGATAAGTGGAGGGTGACTGAAGCAGCTGAGTAATACTAAAGCCTTGAACTAAGGCCATAGCAATGAGATAGGAAAAAGTTAATATGATAAAACTTGGAGGACTTAGTGGCTATTTATATAAGTGGAGAAAAAGAAAAGCAAGAATGCATTTAGAATACTCTTTGGTCTTTGGCTTGGGTGACTATATAGGTCATTTCATCATTAACCAGGACTCTGAAGAGTAGATGGGTTTGGATGATAGATTTTTTTATTGTTTTTTTTTCCCCTCTGTCAATTTCCCAAATGAGCTTAGTGTTACACCCAGTAAAAGGTGCAGTCCACAGGTTGTAGCTTCCAGATTCTTTCCCTACACTCTTTCTTAGCCACAGCCTGGGTCCAGCCCCACAACTAGAATCATTCCCAATGAGTCTTTCATGGCCCTGCTGCCCCACTGATGAAGAAAATGGTCGAGGTATCCTTCGAGAAGGTTGGACTGTGAAATCAGAGTCTACCTAGGCTTTGCCCCACACACATGTGACTTTTGGTGAAGTCATACCACTTGGAACAACAAGTAGTAACAATCCGGATCCTGTTAGACTCCAAATGTTCAGAAGTCACCATAAACCAAGAGAAGATATGATCCTTGGCCCAGAAAAACCTCCCCATTACAGTGGTGAAGGGAATCTCCTGGCTGGTGACTTGGGACCTAATGACCATCAAAAGCCATGGGGCAGTGTTTTTCCCAGATGTTGCTTGATCACCCACTTTCCCCACCAGTCCCATAGGTCTTTGGAATCCGAAGGCTGAGTTTGTAGGTCTTGGTTATCACTTGAAATGATCACATACCAAATCTAAGAATTTATATACTACTGCCAATAATAGTAATAATGAACATTCATTGAGAATTGGCCCAGTATATAGAGGCACCCAGCACCTGGACTCTGTGGTCAGCTTCTGTACTTATAGGTGGCTGGGTACATCCTAACCCCAGGGCTGGCTGTCCAGATTAGCACAGGGTTCAGTCTAGGGGGCTGCATGGAGAGTGATGGGAACTGACCATTTCTGGTTGGCAATGACATGAGGATCATGAATCTGATCAGAAACAAGGACATGGGGAGGTGGACAAGAATTAAGGGAGAAAAGATGTAGTTTGGTATTCATACAAGCGCCATATGGCTGCCATGGGTCATGAAGGTGCATTCTAGCCTCTGCCCACTGAGGATATTGGCCTGCTTGGCCTGTCCTTCCCCTGGGTTTGGCAGCAGGAGAGGCCTGAGTCTATGGTTGTTGGACATCAGAGTGAACAGAGCCCAGTGATGACCTCTGGGACCTCCATGAGAAAAACAAGCCCACAGTGCAGGCTACTTATTCAGCCCAATATCCTTTCTAGGGTCCCCTTCCTCAGAATAAGAAATATATGGGAATTAGGGGGTGTGATAATTACCAGGCTCTTGGAGTTAGCTTCTGTGTGTTTTATCCCCCTCACAGGATTTGGACCTCAGTGCAGTGGTTAAGAGCACAGGCTGACTTCGCTATCTACATAATACTGGAAAATGGGCTTGTCACCCACTCTGAACCTTAGGTGTCTTTCCTAGAAAGTGCAGATAACAAGACCCGCCTCAGAATTATTGTTGTGAGGGTTAAGTAAGGTAAGTCATATACAGGGGAAGACCCACACTCCCACCCACAACTTCATGTATGGAAAGGTGGTCTAAAAAAATGAAGGATGGGAGCCCCCACCTTGGGCAGTTTTTAATCATAGAAGAAGACCTTGGAAAGCAAATGCAAGAAGGACCTGATGGCTATGGACTTAGGTCATAAGGCCTTACTCCTCTCATCTCCCAAGTACAAATCTCTAGTATAACCTTTGTCAGAATCTGCACCCAGAAATCATGACTCACTTGGGGTTTTTTTTTTTTTTTCATTCTTGGTTGCTATGAGTAAGTCCCACATGTGTGATGAATTTTGTGCTTATAACCATCTGCCCACTAGGCTCAATACATATAAATATTATCTCTGGGAGCAGCTGGGTGGCTCAGTTGGTTAAGCATCTGCCTTTGGCTCAGGTCATTATCCTGGGGTCCTGGGATTGAGCCCCATGTTGGGCTCTCTGCTCAGTGGGGAGATTGTTTCTCCCTCTCCCTCTGCCTGCCGCTCCCTCTGCTTGTGTGCTCGCACTCTCTCTCTCTGTCAAATAAATAAATACAATCTTTAAAAAAAAATAAGTATTATCTCTGGCTGCAGTCACAGTTTCACAAGGTCTTTGAACTCACTCCAGGGAACACATTTCTGCTCATACCTGCAGTCCGTGACATGTGCTTAGAACACCAAACCGGACTGCCATTTCAAAGAAGAAAAGAATGGAAGCAGGAGGCTCAAGCTGGCTGAAAACCTCACTGATTAACAAAGCAGTCAAGTTTTCCAAAGATCTAGCACAGCAGAATCCCCCAAATGTTAATATTCACAAACACAATGTGGAGCCTACTGAAGGAACTCAGTACACACTAGTTCAGAGTAGTTCAAAACGATACTACCAGCAATGGGAATTTGGCAATATTTAGCAAAACTACAAATAAATTTGCCCTTTGACCTAGTCACTCCACCTCTAGGATTCTACCTCACAGATACCCTGGAAAAAATTCTTGATGATGTATGCATGAAACTAGTCACTAAACACAATGTCTAATAGCCAAAGACCGGAAAAAGCCCAAATGTCTGTAAACAAGGAATCTGTTGAATAAACGATGGAACATACTTAATTGGATACCATGCTGCTGTCAAAGAGAATGAGAAAGAGCTCCACAAACTGCTATGGAGTGATCTCCGGGATACACACACACACACACACACACACACACACACACACACACACACACACACAGACACACAGACGCTCATTTTAAAAAAGTTTCCATAGAATTCTCCGAATGTGCCTTGTTTTATAGTTCAATTTTGGAACCAGTAAATATTTTATCTAATTTTTAATTACATAGAGTCCCCTAAAAATGGACAGCAAGCAAAAAACAAAAACAAAAACACCTTATATATCTAGTTGATGGCATAACTACTTGTAGGAGGGTTATTTCAAATGCCACAGTGTTTTCACTACACCCCTACTGGGATCTATCCCAAGGACACAGAGATTTCCAGAGACCTGACTCTGCATTTAGCAGTCTTGTTGTCCATGGTAATGTTGGTATTATTTTGAAACCAAAAAATGGGATAAAACATAAAATATATTTGCCCTAATCTTATTAAAAAGAAACCAAGATTTTCAGTGCAAGGAGATAAAACATAGACATATAAATGACTAAAATCAGGAAATTTAAACAAAATCTTGTCATTCTTACTTCAAATTGAAAATATCAGTATTAACTCATGATTTATTTTTCATTTTCTAAAAATTTGGTATTTCCTAGTGATGTCCACTGAAAAGATTTGGAAGCAATGGTAACTCAATAACAATAAACAGCCCTGGTGCCCAGATTGTACTTTCTAGATGCCATTCCCCACTAAAGAGAACAAGGGCTCCTTGAGCTGGAACATCGTGTCATGCCTGAAAACAAAGAAGCTGTCAAAGATTACTATGATCACATCAAAATGACATGGTAGTCAACATGAAGGGGCCCCCACTTACCAAGGATGAGACAGTTTGAACATAAAGAAAATACTGCAGTGAATTGAAATATGTAATAGTCCTGGCTTCATCATGATACTCCATATCCCCTACACCCCTTTCCCACTGCCGCAATAGATGAAACCTTCTTAGTTACCTGTGGAAGTTGCCAGAACACAACTCATTATTCTGAAAATTGACAAATAAAGGAAAATAATCTTGTAATTCTCCTGCCTTTCCTAAACTATACCTCATGGCAACCAAATAGTTGCTGTGGGGAAGTTCTTTACAGAAGACACACGACTAGTAAGTGCAGTGGGAATGATAACATTGGGAACTCACCAGTTTGCAAACCCTGACAAAATAATGGTTTGAGGCAACAGTCACAAATGGTTGCTAAAGCCATTAGGTTAAAGGTTAGTGGGGAATTCTATAATGTATGGATCAGATTGACACCATCTGGACCCAAAGATCAAAGTCAAATGAAGCAGGTATCATGCACATCCTGATGTGAGGCAACAGGAAGTATACAACATCACCTATAAAGGATTATTCTCCCCCCACCCCAAAAATGAAGAATCTGAATGTAATCAAATCCTAGATCTAACTCTCAGTTGTCAGGAAATAGAGCGTATAGAGGAACGTGTTAAATGACACCATAAGTAATTTAGCCAGAATTATTAAGTATGTGGGAAATTCTACAGGTCAAATGACTTAATTTAATCCAGAAATAAATGACATTTCTTAAAGAGAAGTGGAACAATTATAGATGAAAAGAGATTTAAGACACATACCAAATTTGGTGACATTTATTAAAAGATACACAAGTGTTAATTTATACTATTCTTTTGACTTCTCTGTAGGTTTCACATTGTTCAGTTTTTTTTTTTTTTAATCAAAGGGAGAAAAAGACTAATCAGCCAAATGAGGTGGGTTTGTGGCTCATATTTGGATGCTGATTTGAACAAACCAATTTAAAAAGACATATTTGAGACAACCAGGGCTTTATTATGAATTGTTCATTTTGTTGGGTATGAAAATTGTGTTGTGGTTATGTTGAAAAAGTCATATTAAAAATTCATGGTGAAGGAGTAATAAATGAAAATATATCAACATAGGGCTAAAGCCATAACATATCGTAGCGAGAACATATTGGGTGTTGTTGAGAGCTAGATGCTTGGGCTCAAATCCTAGTCCTTCTACTTTTTAATTGAGAGAACTTGAGTGAGCTCTGTGGGCTCTCTTAAATTCAGTTTCCACCAAATACCACCTGCTTGTAGGAACTGTGAGAATTAAATGAAATAATATTTATGATAGTGCCTAACCCATAGATATCTGACACAACTTTTCTGTTTTTAACGTAAAGGGTTATCCCATTACAGATGGATTTGCATTTAACCAATGACAATATCTTTATCTAGTGGCTCATGATAGATTTTCAAGCATTCACTATAGGCTAATTACTAAACTATTCTCTTTGTTTAAGATTTATTTGTTTGTTTTAGAGAAAGAGAGCAGGAGCAGGAGGGCCAGAGGGAGAAGGAGAGAAAATCTCAAGCAGACTCCACACTGAGCATGGAGTCCAACATGGGGCTTGATCCCAGGACCCTGAGATCATGACCTGAGCGAAAACCAAGAGTAGAATGCTGTGCCAACTAGGTGTCCCATGACTAAGCTATTTTTTACATCACATGAGCCCGGGTCACCTTTAAAGGGCAAAAATCAAGGAAAGATTTTAAGGAATGGGCAGCCCCACATTGGTCATATCAGTGAGGTGGCTACATACTGGTCTGATGAAATGAGTTTCTATATGTAAAATGCTTAGAACAGGGCCTGGCTCATGGTACTATTATATGAGTATCATTATTATCATTATTAATGACCTAGCAGAATATAAGCCAACTTCAACCTCTACATATTTCTCCTTTTTCTGTTTCTCTGAGCTCCCTCCAAGTACTGAGGTGACAATCTATAAATTGATATATTTTTCCTAGGCTTAGAAAGGATGACTCAATCTCTTAATTCACAGATTCTGCTCTTGTCTTAGACTTGAGCCATTTTGAGTTTCCATTTTGACTGCATTATCGCTAATGGGTCTTTGGCTGTCATAGTTAACAACTGCCTTGACCCATAATGATGGGGGAATCAATGTTCCCATGGGGTCCTCCCTTCAGCCTCATCCTGCTGCTCCAAGGGAAGTCTGGTCCTCATTGCAGACAGTGGTAATCAGGGATAGAGACATGAGGCCTTTGCTAATACATCAAGAAGTTTTCAGAGAAGAGTTTGGGCTAACTAGCACCCTAGTAAGTCAGCCAGTTTGTAGCCTTTCTGCTAGAGAGGAAATTTCTATGTGTTTCAGATTCTTCCCCTGATCATGGGCTGCACGGTATACATCTCTGTGTAACATGTAAGATGGGAGTTGCCCTGTGGGTGGTCACTCTGGGCTTGGAGCTGCCTCAAACAATGAATATGGACTCAAAAATGTGACCTTCAGGAAGACATTGGTAAAAATACAGCATCCTGAAACAAACAAGTTAGCAGCAAGACCTATGACTCTGGGACACCTGGGTGGCTCAGTCAGTAAAGCGGCTGCCTTCGGCTCAGGTCATGATCCCAGGGTCCTGGGATCGAGTCCCACATTGGGCTCCTTGCTCCGCAGGGAGCCTGCTTCTCCCTCTGCCAGCCACTCTATCTGGCAAATAAATAGAATCTTTAAAAAGGACCTATGATTCTGAGGTCACATCAGTCTCAGAGTAAAACATTTCATTGTCTTCACCTCAACCTGAAATCGCAGGAACTTCAGTTCCCTAGAACCTGCTGCTGCCTCAGTTATTCCCGGGTTCCATCAGGCTCACAAGCCCAGTTTTCTTTGCAGAGTGGTGGCCATCATTACCCTCTTCTCTCTCTGGGTTCTCACCACCATGTCCACTGCCAGGCCTCTGATGCTCACCCAGAGGAAGTGGTTCCAGTGCTACTACAAAGCCTCCTGAAGGTCACTCCCCTCCTTTCCCTAACTGTGATGCAGCTCAATCCTCTGATGTCATATTGCTCTAAATGAACAAGGATACAGGTTGGGGGACAGGTGGTGTTACTGGCTGGTTTGGAGAAACGCATGCGTGTAAGATAGTTGGGGGGCTGGATGGCTGGTTCAAGGAGCCACTGGACCATATTTGCCAGTGTTGATTGGTGAGGCCAGGTAAGGGCTTGGGTTTCAGGTCAATGGGGCCTGTCAAAGGACTTTGAAAGAGCATGAGAACATCTTAATCTGACCCAAATGGCTAGGAGCAGCCCTCTACCGAGAAAAGCCAGCGCAAGCTATAACCCTGCTGGGCTTAAAAGTATCTATTTAAGTGGGGTTGTCCAACTAGCACCCATTTTCTAGGAAAGACCTAATCTCTTCCCATGAAGCAACTTTACACACCTATCCTATCAGCACCTCATACACCTACCTATTTCATAGCCAAAATTACACTACCCAAATTCAAATCCCAACTCTACCACTTAAACATGAGTCTTTGGACTTATCATTTAACCTCTTTAGGCCTCAATTTCCTTATTTTTTTTTCTTTGAAGGATCATAATTATACCTGCTCTGTAGTGTTGTTTGGGATATCAGATATAGGCAAAGCACTTGGCAGAGAGCCTGGCACATAGGAAATGTTCAATGAATGTCTGTATCATCATTACTACCACCACCACCACCACCATCAGCATTTTGATTACCCCCAGAATTCGGTTCCTTTTTTTTTAAAGATTTTATTTATTTATTTGACAGAGAGAGATACAGCGAGAGAGGGAACACAAGCAGGGGGAGTGGGAGAGGGAGAAGCAGGCTTCCCGCCGAGCAGGGAGCCCGATGCGGGGCTCGATCCCAGGGCCCTGGGATCATGACCTGAGCCTAAGGCAGACGCTTAATGACTGAGTCACCCAGGCGCCCCTGTTCCTTTTTTGTATCTCCCATTAATAAAGCCCCACGTGGCTTATTCTCTGCATGGAGTTACATATTATCTAGGAGCCAACAAGAAAAATAAAGGTATTCCAAGATTTAGTCTCATTTCCTGGAGAACACTCAAGAGATTCCAGTCCATGGTCCATTCCAGTCCTTGGCAAATCCCACTTCCTGTCCTCGCCAGTTCCTCTACTACACCAGCATCCCCAGAGCCTCTTCCAAGTGACCCACCACTCCAAATCGCTCCCACATCTGGCATGTAAGTCTTCCCTTCCCCTTCCCTCCCACCCCTGCCTCATTTACAACTTTTGCAACCTCTCCCATACAGTCTCTTTGGACCCAATTCTCCCTCCTGAAAGGTGTAGATCAGAGCTGGTTGGCAGCAGACTGGAGGTTTCCCCAATGAGTAAAAATAGTCACTGGACGTGTATGTCGTACTTTATCATATGCCTTCTAATTTAATTCTGAGTAGATAAAGGCAACATTCTCTTTAATATGCAGGAGGAGAAGACAGGAAAAGTCAGAAATGCCAACAGGTTAATAAATCTTGGCTCCAGGCAATATATGACATGACTGTGGCTTGGGGCCATCATTGATTTGTCTAGGCTTGGGTGTTGGACCTCAGCTGTCTGTCCATCAAGGGCTTTCATGGGGACACTTGGATTGAAGACCAAGAATGTCTTCAGAAGTCAAAACTGTAGATTGTAAAACTTGGACTTTTTTTATTGAAATCATGCTTTTTCAAATTTATTGGAATCATGTTTGTTTGTTTGTTTGTTTTGTCAAGAAGATAAGCCAGTTTATAGCAAGACATAAGCATGAGGCAGGAGAGAGACAGCAGGTGGGAAGAGCCCTCTTGTCTTCTGGGTCTCCTCCATCCAGGGTTTCCTGAAGCCTTTGGTGATATTCCTGCCTCTTCTTTCCATCATTTCCTCCATCATTCCTCAACACCTTAAGTGGTGTTGAGCTGTGCTTCTGTCCCTTTTAACAGAAAAAGCTATTCCACCACACCCATGATCGAGATGTGGCCTTTAACAGACAGGGGCTGCGACATGCAGGCCTCCCTGTGGGCATGGTAGAGCTGAAGTGAGGGACAAGAGTGTAGAATGAGGGAAGAAAAAAAAAAAAAGGCCTCCAGCTCTCCTGAACATGAGAAGTGGTGGCCCGTAGCTTTATCTGTGGTGCTGGAAAAAGCCAAGTTCGTCTGCAGGCTGGGCAGAAGCCAACAGTGAGTTGTGCACGGGCATGGGGAGGGGCAGGCCTGGCAGGTCAGTGAGAGCACAGGGCCCTTCCGAGCTGAGGCTTGACCATCTCTCCTCCACCCGCCCCAGGCCTGCTTCTGTCTCCACATGATCCTTCTGTGCTCCCCTGCCTACCTCTGCCCAGCCCCTGCTCAGGGGCTGAGAACTCAGGGCAAGAGCTTCCCCTGCCTCAGGCCACTGCCGAAACCCCTTGCCTCCCTCCCCCTCTCAGGTCAAAACCCAACTCCAGGCTTTGCACCCTACCTTTCCCAGCCACTGGGTGATCCCTTGGCATTTGCAGGGGTGTGTAAGGCAGAGGGCCTCATTTTCACCCTAACGGAGCCACCACCGATGTTGTGTCCTACCCTGGCCTGTGTCCTCCTGAGCTTGTCCTCCCTCAGACCCTGGGGCTCTCTAAGAGAACCTGTGCACTCCCTCCTACAGCCATGAGGAGGGACCCTGGATGAAGGGACCCAGAAGACAAGAGGGCTCTTCCCACCTGCTGTCCTATTTGAAAGTGAGATCCAAGCTGTGGTGGGGAGCTCACTTTTAGGGTAGCTTCCAAACGTTGCTATCTCTAATTTGATCTGGGGCGTATTGTGAGTAATAGTCTTTATCCCTGTAGGTGTTACTATTAATTATAAAGTCTGAAGTATAGGGAACATTAGTTGACAATATGATTGTGGTTAAAGATTCAATCAAAATAAATCCGTAAAGATTCAGTCAAAAAATACCGGCCCCACTCTACAACTGAAGTCACCAGTCTGAGTAATAAAAAATTTTTAAATGCTACCAGGCACATGTTTAAACATTATAGTTTAGAGTTGATTTTTTTAGAGTAGTTTTAGGTTCACAGCAAAATTGAGCATAAAGTACAGAGAGTCCTCAACACCCACTAGTAGAGTAGTGGCTTTGTTACAAACAACGAGCCCACGTGCACACATCATAAGCATCCAAAGTACATTGTTTACGTTATGGCTTACTCTTGATGTACATTTATTTTATGGGTTTGAATGAAATGTTTAGTGAAATGTATCTACTATACAGAATAGTCACACTGCCCTGACCCCCTGTGCTCCATCTCTTCTCTGTCCATCTCTCCAAACCCCTGGCAAACACTGCTCTTTTTACCATCTCCATGGTTTTGCCTTTTCCAGAATGTCATATACTTGGAACTAGACAGAATGTAGCTTTTTCACGTTAGCACTATTTAAGATGTCTCCATGTCTCTCTCTGGCTTGACGGCTCATTTCTTTTTATCACCAAATAGTAGTCTATTGTGTGGATGTACCACAATTTGTTTATCCATTCACCTACTAAAGGACACCTTGGTTGCTCCTGATTTTTGGCAATTATGAATAGAACTGCTATAAATATTTGTGTGCAAGTTTTTATATGGACATAAGGTTTCAGCTGCTTTGGGTAAATACCAAGGAGTGGAATTGGTGAATCACGTGGTAAGACTATGCTTAGTTTAATAAGTGTTTTTAATACATATTATCTGGTTTTATCTTTAGGGGAAAGCTCTAGAGTCTCTCGGATGAATCTCATATTTCAGTTTAGCAAACTGAGACTCCAAGAAGTGAAGTGACTTCCCCGTGGTCACCAGACTGAACTGTGTACTTCCTGACGGCGAAGAGGAAAACTTCCTCACCACTGCTGAGAGTCACAGCCCCTGCCAGGTTCTGGCCCCTGTCAAAAGGCCCTGTCAGCTGGCACCTTTTCCAACACACCTCTCCCATGCAGTGAACCCCACTGCCCACCTCTGACTCAGGGCTTGCTTGTAGCGACCCTTGCCCCTTGCTCACCTCTTCCTCCCCAACCCACCCCTCACCCCTTTCACCCTTGCCTTTGTAGGAACAAGAGACCATCTTTCTCCTGAAAGCCTTGGGGAAATGCCTGGCACTCCACACATGGGGCAACATTTGTTCAGACCACAGTTATCATGGAGATGGAAAAGCCCTTGTTCAGCAGCACCGTGTCCCATACGCTGCGCCATTCTGTGGATGCCAGGGTGTTCTCACCAGGTGAGAGCCTGTGTAATACAGGGACGGGGCCTGGGGAAGGCTGAACAGCAGAGGGAGAATAGTGGCTTATGGCCATTGTGCACACTGGTTGGCAATAGAGGGAAGTTTGAACCTTGTTTTCTCCGTGAAGGACAAGCGACCTCTGACAACAGGCAATCATGCATCTTGTGGGTTTCTTCCTTTTTTTTTTTTAAAGACTTCCAAGCTCTGTTCTTTTAGCAATTATTTATTTAAAATCGTTTCTTCAGAATTGCCTGTTTATACTCCCCTAAATGTACTACTTTGTGTTTCCTGTACAGTATGTCCTCTTCAGGGGACATAGAGAAACCATGCTAATAAGGACCATGCACATTTTGTTCTCTTAACAATTTGTGTTGTGTGTGTGTGTGTGTGTGTGTGTGTGTGTGTGTGTGTGTGTGTGTACAGATCACTCAAAATCTGGAAATTTTCTTTTTGTTAAGATAGATGGGAAATTGCTTGTGGCATGATCAGGATTCTCTTTTCACAACTGTGACTGAAATCAATTTCTCCAGACTGAGTAGCTATAGGAAAATAGGAGGGAGGAGCTGCAGGAAAACACAGCCGCTCATTCCTCCTTCACCTCTTGATTTCTTTTTATTCCATGCAATAAGGAGACAGATACAAAAAAGGTGACAGAATGGCTTTAAAACACAGACTAAGCATCAGGCACATTCTAATCCACAAGGCAGAAGCTCCTATGCTGGGACCTTCTCACCCCCAGCCCAGACTTGGCCCTGTTCCATTTGGCTCTTGTCTCTTCCACTGGGCTGTTCCTGAGTTGTATCCTTTATAATAAAACTGTAAATGTTGCATGTGTGCATGTGAAATATATGTATTAAGAAAAAACATGAAGCATCAGAATATATTGATCACTAAGATGAGGGTGGTGAGTGTTTGTAATATTCCCTTTGAGGAGCCTTTGCAGGATTTGGAACTCTTAGAAAGCAGCTGGGTAAAACAGGAGGCAAGAACAGGGACAATGAGTGGCCATCCCTGACAATGCTTATCGATCCTCATGGCAAAGCATCCTTCCAGCACATAACCATGGCACTGGGCCTGCACTCAGCAGTAGTGAGCATTGTGTTTCCGGTAAGATGGATTCATTGGGACTGGTGATGTAGGTGTGGGACTTCTGTGTGTCTGTGCTAAGGAGAGCAGGAGAATTAGTGGCTGACTCTTTCATCCAGGGATCCAGGTGCCCGTTGGACTCAGGGGGCAAAGGTAGGGCTTAGCAGGAGGAGCTGGGAGAGTAGGTCTGGGAGAGCTTCGTGGTGGAAGTTACTTTTCTTGTTAGATTTTAGTGGAGAGAGGTGGTGTGAAGAAGAATGGAGGGCTTCCTGGCTTGTGCTTAGGCTGCGCGTGCATCACTGGAGGAGGGGAGGGGCAGGCAAAGTGGCTGCGCTGTAGTGTCATCCAAGCTGATGATAGGCTTGGGGAAACAAGTTGTCTTAAATGGAGTTGGATGGCGATGGGGGACAGTGAGAGCCCTGTCATTCATACTGGGTCAACCATGCTTTCCATCTGAGGCCCAGAACCTCCACCAATTGAAAATGATTTGCAAATGGTAAAGCGAAATAATACTAATGCTGTTGCCATTAGCTAAGGGTTTTTTTTGTTTGTTTTGCTTTGCTTTTTTGGGGGGGGTGTTGTTGTTTTTTCAGAAACACGGAGGGATTTTCTGTCCTTTATTTGTTCCTCTCTCCCACTTAATAAGAAAGATGTGTTACATTCAACTGCGGCTAGAAATGGAACTTGCTGAACGGAGAATGCTTGCTCCCTACCTCTGGGAAATTTAAAAATGTTTTTAAGACCTTTAAATATATAAGAATGATTCTATCAGAGACATTTTCAGGATGCTCATATTAATGTGTATTTATTTCAAAAAATATTTATATGAGCTTATTATGCATGAGGTGTACTGCTAGGTGCTGGAAATTTGGTGCACCGAGGGATTCGAGTGGGAGTCAGGACATGCAGCTACCTGCAGCGGGACAGGACCCGACCATAGGGTGTAGACGCCAGACACAGGAGACCCTGACCATGGGGGGAGCCACCTCTGAGCCTCCCCCTCTGCCAATCCTTCTCTGCATCTATAAACACACTCTGGGCTCTCCCTGCAGGAAAGAAACTCCTCCTGGTCCCTCACACGAGACACCACTGGCTCTTTCTTCACCCCTCATCATCTGAAAAGGGAGATAATAATGCCCATCTCACAGAGTTGTGTGAATTGAATAACCGAATACAGGTAAAATAGAACGGTGCCTGGCACATAATAAGCACCCATAAATGTGCGCTATTATTAACTCAGTCTTAGGAAGGAGTGGGAGGCAAATGCATCTACTTAGTCCATCAGTCTGAACCAGAACCTATTCTGTGTCTATTGGCATAGAAATAGTACATATTAAAAAATTTTTAGAGCAGGTTACAAAATAGTTATTACATTATGATTTCCATTTGGGGAGAAAAGTATATTTTTACATAAAGATTAGTAGGCTGGATCGTGTACCCCACCAATTCATATGTTGAAGCCCTAACCCCTAGTACCTCAGAATGTAACTGTATATGGAAATAAGGTCTTTAAAGAAGTAATTAAATTAAAATGAGGTTATTTGGGTGCATCCTAGTCCAATACGACTAATGCTCTCATGAGAAGAGAAAATTCAGACACAGACATGAGCCTACACAGAAGTACGACCATGTGAGGCCCCAGGGAGAAGGCGGCCATCTGCAAGGCATGGAGAGAGGCTTCAGGAGAAACCAAACCTGCCGACACCTTGATCTTGGACTCCTAGCCTCCAGGATTGTGAGGAATAAATTTCTGCTTTCTAAGTCCCCCAGTCCATGGTTCTTTGTTATGGAAGTCCTAGCAAGGTTTGAAGGATACACTTCCAGTGGTTATTCTCAAAGTGAAAGGATTTTCAGCAGGTTTCAGTTTAACTTATTTTCTGATTTTAACACAACCCAGTATTTCTTATCCATGAATTTTCAGAGAGGATGACAAGACAAAGCCATACCTTCGGACTGAGTTCCCTGCGTGGTAAGATTTCAAATCCCTGTTTGCCACCATCCCGTCATTTCCCTTGGTTCTCTGCCGCCTGTGGGCAGGGCTGGTTACAGGAGTGACGGGCCTGGGGCCAGCCTGCTGTGGTCCTTCCTCAAACACCATCAGGGGAATAATGAGCATCCAAACCGAAAGGATTTTACTGGGAATTGAGCAGGGCTTCAGAAAATGAGTCCGTTCAAAAGAAAGGAGAGTCTATTTTTACCTAATGAATATTTGAGTCTGGGTCACATACAACATGTTAGCTTTTCCTGCGGGAATTCTTCAATGCCCTTCCAGAGATCCTCCAGAGATGCCACACAGCCTGGTGTGCATCCCTGGGGTTGATTAAGTGCTTGTGCCCACATTGATAGTGGGTTTTCCAATTCCTAACCTGGTGAGGTCATTCCGAATGAAAAGATGTCAGTCTCTGAATACCCTCTGTCCACAAAGTTTCCACATGCTTTTGCCTTTTTCTTGCACAAAACAGCTCAGACCCTTCGCCAAGGCAGCTGGGCTGCAGACAAATGATAGTGGGGATGGGGCAGACAATGGAGGACTGTAGAAGCCTCCTTTCCCAATGTTTTCCTTGATCCCAAGAGAAAAGCCAAAGAGATGAAAGCAAATCTGTGAAGGAAGAGAGCAAGAATGCAGTTTCCCTCAAGGGCCTGGCCTCAGTCTATCACATTAACCCCTCCACAGGGCACACAGAGGAGGGGTGGGCTGACTCCCTCACACCCCCATTTGCCCCCTGCTCCAGCTGCTCCCCTAGCTTGTCAGCAGTGGGAGATGGGGGAGGAGATTCTTCCAGCAGGTAGATCTGTGGAGTTTCTGGAAACTGTCAGTTCCCGAGCCATTTGTGAGGACAGGTACTCAGTTTGTAGCCGGTAAGGGGTGTTGGGAGTGCCTGACCCACTCTGCTGCCCTGGCAAGAATAACCCCCATGATGGGGGTTAAAGGAATGATTAGGAAGGCTGCCCCAAGTTGCCTTCTGCCTCAGTGACTGCCCTCTGAGCCAAAGAAAATCAACCATGTCTAGCATTCTCATGGCTGAAATTTGAGGTTTGGCACCCAGCATTCCATTCAAGTTCTGCCCAGAGCCCCGCAGTGAACGCTTCTGAGGGAGAGTGCAGAGTAGCCTCTACGGAGCATCACCTGGTATCAGAGCCCGAGCTGGGAGTTTCCCTCCCACCGTGTCCCATGACACCTGTGCTGGTGCTGCTATCCTGAACTCACAGGCTGTGGGACCGGGACACATGACTCAAGCTTTTGCGGCCATGGGTTCCTCATCTATAAAATGCAAATAAGAATGCACGTACCTCACCAGTTTGTCAGGAGGATGAGCATTCAATAAATGAGCCATGATTAAAAATCCCGAGTCAGAGTAGTATGTACCAATATGGAAATAGCTCTACAACATCTTGTTAAAAAAGAGAAGCGGGCAGGTGGCAGCAGAAAACCAATGTAGTGAGTTCCTGTTTATGTAAAATAGAAGGATGGGTAGGGTACGTGCACGCTGTGGGCTGAATGGTAATCTGAGGTTTTAACTTTTTAGTTAAGTTTGTCTTTTTTCTTGTATTTTCTTCCTTTGTCTTGGACCTGCCAGGTGGAAAGAGTCAAGAGGGTGGACTTGGCAAAGGCTCCCCACCAGGAGCTACCTGCCGGGCCCTGGAGCCTGGGGAGAGCCAACGATGGCTCTGGAGCCAGCAGCCCCAGCACCCCTTGTTGGGGACCAAGACAGCCATGCCTTAGGCCAGCAACCCGGTGACAGGACTCCTACAACCCAGCTGGGTGCCTGCCCACAGCCCCAGGATGAACCCTGGCTATACCCCCATAATTTGGTTCCATCTCTGACCAATCTAATGTAATATATATATATCTCCTCCACACCCCTGCAGTGTCCAAGCACAACCAGGACTAGAGGGTGGGACCTGGATACCGGGGGAGGGACACCAGGACCCTGCTCCCCCAGCTGTGGAAAGACATGAGAGCCTCTCGATCACGGTTCTCTGGAGAAGGGCACTGGGGGAGCTGAGGTGGGTCAGAGACGCCCTATTCAGTCCTCCACTTCCCTTTCCTCTCCTTTGTGGCCCAATTCCTGGGTGTCACCCTCTGCCAGGAGCCTCCCTGGCTTTTGTTCCTTCTTCATGGCTCACATCTGCTCCATCCTGACATAGGTTGAGGGCCCGAGGGTCCCAGGTTTGACTCTCAGCTCTATCACGGTTGTGACCTTGAACAAATTATTTAATCTGTTTCCATTACCTTCCACATCTATATAATGGCGAGTGTTATAGTACCTACTTTATAGTGGTACTATATTAAGATTAAATAAGATAATGTAAGTAACTGCATTACATGTGGCAGGCACGTAGCGGGCATTTGGTAAACAGTAACCAGATTCACTAAAGAGAAATCTTTAAACCAGTGGGATAATTTAATTATGAGAGCACTCAAAGACAGTGTACAGAGAGGAGAAGAAGACCCCACAGGACACAGGGTTGCTCTCTGGAAGCAAGCAGAGTTTTGTCCTGTCAGAGATTGGTCGAGAAGGAGCTGAGCTGACCTCCTGCGGTAGGTACTCCCAGCTCCCGGCTATGCTGAAGGGGAAGGCTGGGCCTAAAGTTTTATTGGATAGTATTGGGAAAATATAAAACAAAATCTCTCCCAACCCAGAAAACCCCTCCACAAGGGGAGTAGAGACCTATACCACAAAGGTAGTTGAATAAGTGTTAAATGAGAATGTGATAGGCATTGAAGGGGTTCAGAGTATGCCACCCCAAAATACGCCATTCTGGCATAATGATTATTTTCAGCTGGAGGCAATTGAGAAAAAGCAAACATAAGAAAAACTCTCAACCCTCCCCTTTCTACCAGGAAGGGCCGGACAATTCTTAATCACTGGAGACAATTTTAGATTCTTACAGCCCAGAGATGGCACCAAAGGATCCACATAACAAACCTTACTAAATAACTTAGTTATTATAAGTATTTACATACATCTGAAAAGGACAGAGAAATAAACAAAACAGTGAGGGAGAGAGAAATCTCTTTCCTTATTTTCAACAGAGAGAATGAAGTCTCTTATTTTTAATTCATACGTACCTGCTCTTGAAATTTATGATAAAAACTACAACAACTATAAAAATTATTAAGAGCTTGCTAAATGACAAATAGATGTTAATTTAATATTCACAGAATCCTATAAGATCCATAAAATTATGGATCTATGTTGCAGAGGAGGAAACTGAGGCACAAGGAGATTATTTTACTTGTCTAAGGTCACTCAGAGGTAGAGCCAGGATTAAATGCAAGCACTGTGGATGAGTGGATTGATGAAGAGAGGGACAGATGGTTGGTTGGGACCTGGAAAGGGATGAGGAGTTTTTCAAACTGCAATTGGATTTGGAAGTTGCTGCAGAAGGCTTGTGGGAAGTCTACAAGATACTGCGCTTGTGTGAAGATAAATATTTTCTCTAAGTGCGGCAAGGCAATTCCTTCTTCCTGCCCTTTTCATTCTAGTTTCTGGATTCAGTACTCATCGTGTCCAAAATTCTTCCATCAGTAACCATTTTTGATATGTTTTAGTGGTAAAATTACAAAACCAGACTGATCGTTGATTTTAATCTTTGTACACGTGTCACGTCCTCAGTGATTTGTTTTCCCCAATCTGCAGTTTGGGAGGAAGAAGCTCAGTTGGGTCCCCAGCTGCCAACACACACATTATGAGGCTGCTCTTCACCAGGCTACCCTCTGTTTGCAGGAGAGAGAGGCTGAGGCTTTATTTTTAATGCCCCCTTATCCTTAATTTCCCTTCCCCACCATACAAAACCATGCCAGAGGATTCACTTGGGGGAGGAAATCTCTTCCTTTTCTTTTCTCAGAAATACAGTTCTGCATTTTGGAAATATTACTTTAAAAATGTCTTTAATGCTGGTTTTTTTTTTCTTAATATTTATCCCAAAGAATGTAAGATTTGCTGAATGGCGTTCTGATATTATGCACTGTAGATTGTGAAATTTAAGATTGCGTCCCATCCTGCCTAGAGGCTGACATTTCCATTCTAACTTACCTGACCAGCGAAGTGTGTTTTAGGGAGATATGTACAAAATACACAGGGTCACAACCGAAATGCATTCAGCAGGGCCCCCTGTACGTGAAATACAGCAACTGACTTGATACCGAAAGTTGCTCAGAGTGGTCTCTGCCCTGTCTACTCTCCAGGAGAACCGTGAGGCAGCAGACCGCCTGAGAGCACAAGAGGAAGGACACGAGGAAAAGAAGGGTGAAATGATGGGGCGCCCGGGTGGCTCAGTCGGTTAAGCATCTGCCTTCGGCTCAGGTCGTGATCCCAGGGTCCCGGGGATCGAGCCCCGCGTCGGGCTCCCCGCTCGGCGGGAAGCCTGCTTCTCCCTCTCCTTCTCCCTCTCCCACTCCTCCTGCTTGTGTTCTTTCTCTCGCTGTGTCTCTCTCTGCCAAATAAATAAAATCTTTAAAAAGAAAAAGGGCGAAACGACGAGCCTGTTGTGTTGCTGAGCCGGCCGCAGAGTGTCATCACACGGGGGTTGGCGTAGAAGTCAGCCCAGCCCAGGCGGAGGGATGCGCACTGGCAGGGGGACTGTCGTGAGTTCATTGTGTTCCTAGCCCCCCGCCCCCCCCCCCCGCCTCCAGAGAAAATATACGGAAGTCCTAACCCAGTACCCGTGAATGTGACCTATGTGACCTATTAGGAAATAGGGTCTTTGCTGATACAATCAAGTTAAGATGAAGTGATTAGGCTGGGCTTTAATCCAATATGACTGGTGTCCTTCTAAGAAGAGGGAAATTGGACCCAAACACACAGGGAGCACACCATGTGGAGACAGGGAGACATATAGACACAGAGGAAAGACTCCATGTGAGGATGGAGATGGAATGGGGTTTCACTGCCACAGGCCAAGGAACACCTAGGACCACCGGAAGCCAGACAAGGTGAGGAAGGATCCTCCTCTAGGGGCGACCCTGCCAACCCCTCGATTTTGGATGTACTCTGTCATGGCGGCCAAAGGAAACTAACACATGGATTCTGTAGGATAGAAACAAAAACCAACTCTATTTCCTTCCCTCTACTGTCTTTCCACAGCCACACGGTTAGACTATTCATGCCCACTCCTGCATGAAATCTCAGATCCCATAGCTTTTTCTGGTCAGTTTGAGATATGAAAAGTCCCCTTCTGCCTAAAATCAAAATTTCAGTCCTCAACCCATTTAAAAATTCTTCCCTTTCCGATTGTAGGTTTAACTCAAGCTTACAAACCTACAGTGGTAAAAGGCAACATAGTTGGTTTCTCCACTATTTCCCCGCCTGACTGGCTACCTCTTTTTGCCCTCACTCACCGGATTGTGCATGGTTGAAGCAAGGGGGCAGAGGAAGAATGGGGAACAAAAATGTCCTTATTTGATATGTGCATTTATTATCTGATGGTGTATTCTCTAGATAAGACGGACATCCATAGTCTGACTCTTTCTTTTGTGGGGCACAGATTACAGTCTTTTCAAATAGTGGGTCCACCTTGCAGGCCTTATTAACTGGGGCCTTCCTACTTGAGGGGACCCCAGAATGAAAGATGCTCTCTGTGGCAGATCATTTATAACCCACCCCAGTGAAGCACCACTAGCCCCTTTCTGTTATGTTTGCCTCTCTCCTTAGAGGAAGCCACAAAAGACATAATCCTACTTACATGGTCTTACATGGGCAGTTCTCTAAAGAAATAGACCACTAGCTTAACAAGATAGAAAAGGTTGGGGCACCAGGGGGGTGCAGTCTGTTAAGTGTCCCCTCTTGGTTTCAGCTCAGGTCTGATTTCAAGGTTGTGAGATTGAGCCCCATGTAGGGCTCCCTACTCAGTGCAGAGTCTGCTTGAGATTTCCCTCTCCCCACCCCCCCCCACACTCCCTCTCTAAAATAAATAAATAAACCTTTTAAAAAAATGTTTCTTCTTTGAGAAAACACCAAGTGGTGGATGACACCAGTGCTATGGGAGGGCCTGGAGGGCCCAGGGTCCCTGGATGCAAAAAGCCTGAAAAAAAGAAGAAGAAAATTAAAACAAGAAGCCATTTTTTTTTCCTGTGTCAATTGACAGAGATTTTAAACTGTTAAACTATTCAGGGTTGGTAAGGATGCCGGTACCCTACATTCTTAGGGTAGGCACGTGAATCATAACAGTGTTTTGGGAAGATAGGTAGAAATACTTATCCGAGTGTTAACCATGCACACCAGGTGGCTGGGGAAAGCTTACATTCCGGAAAGCCTTGCATTCAGGCACAAGCCCTGAATAAGAGTTGTTCTGAAGGACAAAAAGGGGACAAATCTCTGCATCCTGAATGAGCCGCAAAGTCAGGAACATCCTGTGTTTATCAAAATGACCCAGCCATATCCTATCAGAATTGCTGATGCCACACAACTTGAAGTACAAAGTTTTCCCTCTTTGTTCTGGGAGCCAGTTGTTCTGAAAGCGGGACTCTCGGGCATTTGCTTAGTAAAAATTCCACTACGTACTCAAGAAATGATTGGGGTTTTCCTTTTCTTTTGTAAAATGTGTTAGTGTGTTAGTGAGGAAGAAAAGTGGTACTTCAAAATGACAGAAGGAAAAAAGGAGGGGGAGTGTTTCTTGATTAATAGTCAATGGGCAAAAATCTCACCAATAGACGCCTCACCAGAGAAGATATGCAGATGGTACATAAGCAAATGATGAGAGGCTCATCTTCATATGTCATTAGGGAATTGTAAATTAGAAAAATCATGAGATACCATTACATACCTATCAGAATGGCTAATATCCCGAACACTGACAACAATGCTGGCAAAGCTGTGGAGCAGCAGTAATTCTCATTTACTGCTGTGGAAATGCAAAATGGCACAGCCACTTTGGAAGATAGTTTGGCGATTTCTTACAAAGCTGAACACACTCTCCTCATACAATCCTGCAATAACGTTCCTTGGTTTTTACACCAAGTTGTTAAAAACTGATGTCCACACAAAAACCTGCACAGACATGTTTATAGCAGCTTTATTCATAACTGCCAAAATTTGGAAGCAACCAAAATGTTCTTCGATAGGTGAATTGATAAATAAATTGTGGTATATCCAGAAAATGCAATATTATTCAGCAATAAAAAGGAATGGGCACGTGAGGGAACGAGCACCGAGTGTTATATAAGACTAATGAATCACTGACATCTGCCTCTGAAACCAATAATACATTATATGTTACTTAATTGAATTTAAATAATGAAAAAATAAATTTCTGTGATTTTATTTTTTATTTTTTTTAAAGATTTTATTTATTTATTTATTTGAGAGAGAGAGATATAGCGAGAGAGGGAACACAAACAGGGGGAGTGCGAGAGGGAGAAGCAGGCTTCCCGCCGAGCAGGGAGCCCGAAGCGGGGCTCGAGCCCAGGACCCTGGGATCATGACCTGAGCCGAAGGCAGATGCTTAACCATCTGAGCCACCACTAAGGCACCACTTAAATGCATATTGTTAAGTGAGAAAAAGTCTGGAAAGGCTCCATAGTGTATGATTCCAACAATATGACATTCTGGGAAAAACAGAAGTATAGAAACAGTAAAATATCAATAGTTGCCTGGGGTTGGGGAGGGAGGGAGGGAAGAATCGGTAGAGCACAGGGGATGTTTATGGAAATGAAACTATTCTGTATGATACTGTAGTGATGGGTACATTTGTCAAATGCATAGAATGTAAAATACAAAGAATTAATTTGAATGTAAACTTCTGTGTATAGAAAGGATATAAGTTTAATGTGGACCTTAATTAGATAATAAAAATTAAAAACAATAATATACAATAAACATAATATTTACATAAATGTAAAATAAACTATAAATTTGCAATATAAACAATGTTTCAATATTGGGCCCATCAACTGTAACAAATGTACCACACTAAAGCAACATGTTAATAATAGGCAAAAATGTGGGTGAGGAAATGAGGGATGGGGTATACGAGAACTCTATTTTCTGCCCAATTTCTCTGTAAACCTAAAAATGCTATAAAAAAATAAAGTCTACTAATTAAAAAAAAAGTCAAGCCAATTGTTTCTCTGAGCTGGCATCTCAAAAAGTAGACCCAGTTTGACATGGTTTGGGAGTAATGACACTCTGTGGGACATTATTTGTTTTCTAAGACCTTTGACTAACATGATTCCATGTGTTAATTCTGTTGTGAGAATATCCATAAATTTGCTATGGTTCATTGGGAAATGTTCAGGACCTGAAATAGTGAAGAAGTGGTTTCTTTATGAAAGTTTGGTCCCCTTTGTCCCCAGGGCCAAGAGTCTCACCATTTCTGGCTCTTTCCCTGCATACCACCCCCACCCCGGCACAGCCTGCTCCTACTGATGGAAGGGCATTGGCTTTCCCGGTTTGTTCTGAAAACTTGGCTTCTTTGAGCTTTTTCCCCTTTCATATGCGAGAAAAAGAGTGGTACGGCGTTGCTCAGTTCCCATAACACAGTCTGCTCCCACTGTATTGAGCAGCCCAGGAGAACACCCAGGTGAGGGTAAATCAGAGCTCAAGAGTGAACATTTGTATTAATGGCTTCCCAAAAAGCCGTGAGACTGGACCTTGGAGAAGGGCTGGAGAGGGATGTGGCTGTACAACCTGTGTAGACGTATTGGTCCTGGGCTTCCCACCGCATATTCGGACACACCTCCGGCATTAAATATGGGTAGGTCAGCCTGCAGGGAGATCCAAATACCAGGCAGTCCTGACTATGGGAGGAGACAGCAGGAGATGTGTGGCACATTTCTGAAGGTTTCCTTTGAAGGGCACCAAGCCTTTTCCAACCTCTTGGGCTGCTCTCCAAAACTCCCTGGCCAGCCCTGGGTCTCCTACACCAACTCCCTTTAGTTAAGTAGAGCTAGGTAGAAATAAGTTGAACTCTTCTTTAGCTCCTTTGTCTTCTTTTCCTCTTGCCCTTCTATACCTCTTTTCTGTAGCTAATTTAGTAGCTGAAATTATAATCAGGAAAAGGATGTCTAAAAAACATATCTGTCTGAAATTGACAGGTAGACTAGGTCACAAGAGTGATCTCTTGGCAAGCATGTGTTCCCTCAACCAATATGGATCAAAGCCCTCCCACGTGTCAGAGACCGTTCTGGTGCTAAAGATAAAATGAGGCATAGGAAAATGCTGCTCTCCCCCACTTTCAGCTCTAGAAGCTCACAGTCCATGGGAGAGATAGACACTAAAGAGGTGATGACAGTGATAATTCTCCAGAGGCTCAGTTTCCCTTACATGAAATTCTAGCATCTATCTTAGGAATTCCAGTCCTAGTATTTATGCATTGAATCATTCCCATTTGAGGTCATTAGATTGGGGCTGGGGAAGAGGCTAGAGCTTGGGGCGAGAATGGAGAAAGGGGATATTGTGAGTGGCAAGGCTGAAACAGAGACGTTTTCATTGCAACCTTGGAGGAGAGAAGAAGGAAACTGGGAGTCTCCCTCAGGAGGGAAAGAAGTGGAGATGTTACAAGAAAGGCTAACAGAAGGGATGTCCATGAAGTTATCATGGTCAGAGCCAAGGCTGAATGACCTTGTGTAATAGGGGAAAGAGTTGATATACTTCTATGCAGCTAGGCTTACCAATTCTCCAACCTATTTTGAATAAGTGAGAGCTGGATGTCAGGAGCCAACAACTCCAAGATATAAAATCAGAAACACTTTGAACATTTGGGTGGCAAAGTAGGCAGAAAGGCAAACCCTTTTATTGGGCATACTTATCTATAAATAAGTAAAATTTTTACTTTTAAGCATTCCACTGACACATCGAGGAAGGGAAAGCCTAAAGATTTTTCTCTTAACAAATGGATGTTAATTACACAGTGTACATTACTACTAACGTAGGATGTGTAAATATTACTAATATTCTCTTTAGCTAGGATGCCATCTTTATTATTTTATTTTAGTGGATGTAATGAAGAGTTTAATAGAGTCACTTGGACCTCTATTTCCCAATGTGTATTTTCATATAAGGTGTTAAGCTCCTAACTATTGGATTCCCTAGGGATTTTCTGATGCCTATGTTATACGGTTGGAGAGAAATCTTACCATAGATACTATTGGAGAACAAAGAAAAGCAACCCCCTGTTGACTTGGGGCATTCAAAGCTGTCTTCTCAGGGGGTGATTTTTTTTAGGCTGGGTCTTCAAAGATTGAGATGACATCAGCCGGGAGACTAAGAAGGAGACGCAGGTCCTTTTCACACTCACGTTCTTCTCATAGTCTACACAAGACCATTCTGACCTTACCTGGTTGTGTTCTCCATTTAAGAGAGAGCTGAGTGGAGCTCTTGGAGATTAGCAATAATATTAACAAACCACCCCTGCTTACGTAATCTCATGTGAACTTCACAAAAACCCTATGGATAAATGCAAAGAGTTCAATTTATAAATGAGGAAATTGAGGCTCAAAGGAGTTAAACAACTTGCTTAAAATCATGCAGGTGGTAAGTAACGGAGCCAGGATTTCTCCCAGGTCTTCCGATGCTTGGCCATGTATACTATCAATACTGGTTTACTATTACCCTATGCATGTCAGAAGGAATGCACCACATCAGCACGAATGTGTTCTATTGTGACCAGAAGGAGACTGGATAACATTTGGAACTATTTTAGAATGGAAAAATCCATTACTTGAAATCTTAAAAAAAAATACATTTTGACGTAAATGACTCCAATAAATGACAGTAAGCAAGACGAGTTGGGAACGAGGCAGGGCCAAAGCCAGCATTACATATTTAGAGTAATATTAGTCGAGCCAACTTTTACAAGCCAACAAAAAGGAAAAAGTCAAGAGAGCATCAGAAATCGATAACACAATTTTAGTGTTAGCTGCATTTAAGTGAGACAGCGCTGACTCATTCAACATGTGATGTCAGGCCAAGCAGGTTACAAGGGGCAAAAATATATTTTGGGGAAAAGTTGAAAAAGGAATGATAAATATGAATAGACCACATCTTGGTAACGTATCCCTGTGATGGAGAGAAAAGAAATCATGAAGGATCTTCTTGGAACCCTGAGGAATCTATACTTTTTCTTAAGTCTTCAGGGCAGGACAGAGCTCTCATTGCTCTAGAGGAAGCCGAAGCCATACGCGAATCACTGACAAACAAGTGGAAGGTGAATACTGGGAAGCCAGAAAGGAAGAAAGTTCTAGGGACCAAAACAAGAAGAGTCCTTATAGTCCCAGTGCCTTTAATCTCTGCAGGCAAGGAGGGATCTACGGCAACTTAGAGAAAGAAGTATTTAACTGCCAGGAAAAAAATCTGGTGGGTTTTGGTGGTCCAACCCACAGTTTAAGAATAGTTGCCCTCAGAAGGGGCCTTCTGTCATATTAATTTAATCTCTTGTTTACAATTAATATACAGGTTAAGCACCTGCCTTGTCTGCGGAGTCCCTACTTTTTCTTTTCTCATCTTTTATCTTCTTGAGCAAACATCTATGGCCAGACTCCCTAGGTATTGCTGTTGGGAGACAGGATTGGCATATCACATAATTGATGTTGCTGTTCTACTTTGAGAGGCATAATTTGATTCAGAACTCTCTGGAGCCAGGCAACAGAAGATCAGTGTAGGTTTTGTTTTATTCTATTTGTATTTGTTACCATTTTTGCTGGGAAGGATGCTTCATCCAACAATATTCATGAATTCCTTCCCTAAATTATAAACATCTCCATTATGAATATGACTGCTGACTATCATTTCTCCCTGCAGAATTCCACAGAGCATAGAAAAGATGGTTAAGGTGGCTGGTGAGATTCCAGCAGGCCAGAGGAGATGAGCTCTAGGGCAAAGGATACGTGTGCACTGCTTGGTTTATAGCGAAATTTATAGCAAGTTCTGAGGCTGTGACTTCCAGGGACAGGGAGCCTTGAGCAGGAGGAACTCCAAGAATGGGCCTTTGCTGCCTCTGAGCGAACCAAGCTTAAGTCATTGCTGGCCCGCAGAGTGCCCTCCAGCTGTAAATCTGCAAAAGGCCGCAGCAACTTAACTGTATCAACTGCCCAGGTTATTGTGCCCTTGAACTCCGCGTCCGGGCAATGCCCCCGGACTGGCAGGTCAGGCCGGTTAGCCACCTTAACTGCAGGCCGTACAACTCTTCACTCTCTGAGCTGCTCAGCTTTCCCATCTCCGACACCTTCGTCTTAGATAACTGGGACCTTTGGGTGTCATGAAATAACCAATGTTCTTTTGAAATTCATTCTTTCTTTTTACCTAGAAAGGGGCAAATCCACCCATGCTCCTGGTGTAGGCTCTCAGGAGCCTGGGAGTGATTCATCTCCACTGTAAAATGAAGTGTTTTACGGGATGTGAAATACTGTTGTTCAACAAGAAAACCCCTACGCTGTTTGTTCTCCTTCACTTTATTGAATTTTTTTTTAATACAAAAGTTGCCCATGCTTGTTATTACAAATCGGACAGGAAGCAAGCTGACATTTGACAGGGGCGCCCCCCACCACCCTTCACCCTGCAGGCAAGTGTGTCCTAGCCTAATGTGCATCCTTTCACGCCCTTCTCAAAGACTGTCCACACACATTCCGGCGTTCCCATGCCGGTGCCGCAAAGCTTGAGTTCTGACCTCTTCTGTGGGCCTCTCCCACCTTCTCAGTTGGAAATCAGGCTTTTAACACTTCCTTCTTCCTAAGTGACATCTCTATTGTGCTCAGCGTTTCTAGAGTAGACGTTACTCAATCTGCTGGGGAAATGGGATGAAGGATGGTGGAGGAGACACAGTCCCGGGGTTGAGCTCCCCGGGGCAGGGCTCTCTGCTTCCTGAAGGGCCAGTGGTCAAATAAATCGAGCCGTTGAGTCTCTCTCTGGTCTGAGCTTGTTGAAGGCGTGAGGACTGACACAAACGAGATACTTGTATTGACCCCCATGCAAAAAGCAGACTCTGAAGACATCTGACCAAGCAGGAGAAGCTGGGGAGAAGATGGTTGTTCTCCTTTGATAGATGGTTCTGGAATATTCTGCAACACTGAGTGGATTATTCAGGACTCTTACTTCTTCTCCTCAGCTTCCTGCTGAGGACAGTGTCAGGGCTCATTAGCACTTCCACTAGAGGCAAGCCCTTGCTGCGAGAAGAGGTGAGAGCAGTCAATTTTGCCACTCATTAGCAACTCTGGGCAGAGAGTGGTGGGAAGATTGACCCTATTGGCAAAATGAGAGTCTGCTTCTCTGGGGGCATGGTTATCCATCTAGTCCTTTTGCCATCTGCATGTCACCCAGAGTGGACTGTCTGCTGGTCTCACAGAACAATGAGCAACACGGAATTTTTTAAGGTATTAGTTACTTTCTATAATAACTCAGAGAGCCGCCTATGTTGTTACCCTCAGTGTAATGGCAGAAACGACAGGAGGAGGGCTCTCTCATGTAAAACAGACACCACAACCATCCTAGTATGTCATGACTCTAGCTTAAAAGGTAAGACAGTGTGAAACAGTTTGGGCTGTTTCCTGTTTATTCACGTGCCCCACCACAGCCCGGTCTGATCAGCCTACCAGGATACTTGTATAATATTGT
The DNA here is from genome assembly GCF_037043125.1 of Eumetopias jubatus. NCBI lineage: Eukaryota > Metazoa > Chordata > Mammalia > Carnivora > Otariidae > Eumetopias > Eumetopias jubatus. Next base: position 51,494,787 of record NW_028274812.1, read on the forward strand.
ACATTTTGCATGTCTTTCAATTCTTATAACAACTCTCTTAGGTCATGACTTTTATCTTCATCTCATTGACAACTGAAGCTCATAGCAGTTAACTGAGTTGCCCAAGGTCACAAGTCTGGGGCTCTTTCCCGGACCCCAAAGTACATATATGAGGATATACTGGGGCTTAATAAACAGCGAGAGGAAGGACCTCTCTAACCATTGTTTGATGAAGTGGGGAATGAAAGGGGCACAGAGGAAATTGAAGTGCACCCCCGCACTCTAAAGGTGAGTATCAAACCTCAGTAAGATTGGTCATTGAAGGGGCGCCTGTGTGGCTCAGTCGGTTAAGCATCTGACTTCAGCTCAGGTCATGATCTCGGGGTCCTGGGATCGAGTCCTGCATCAGGGAATCTGCTTGTCCCTCTGCCCCAGCCCGTGTTCATTCTCTCTCTCAAATAAACAAATAAAATCTTGGGAAAAAAAAAAAAAGATTGGTCATTGAAGGTGCTGGTGGAGGGTTAGACCTGCTAAATTAGGTGGGAAGGATTTCTTTTTCTTGCCTCGTCATCTTTGGAATGTTGACTTGTTTTCATACAATGTAGCTCCTCACGACACAACATGGATGAGCCTTGAGGACATTTTGCTGAGTGGGATATGCCAGACACGAAAGGACGAGTATTGTCTGATTCCACTTACCTGAGGGATCTGGAGTAGACACATTCACAGAAAGTGAAACTGAGATGACCAGGGGCTGGGGAGGTGGGGGAGGGGAGGAGTTAGGGTTTAATGTGTACAGAGTGTCAGTTTGAGGTGGTGACAAAGTCCTGGAAATGGATAACAGTGATGGTTGCACAACATTGTAAATGTAATTAAATGTCATTGAATTGTACATGTAAAAATGGTTACAACATGTTTTTTGTTATGTATATCTTTCCATGATTTTTTTTTAGAAGAACAGACTTTTTAAAAAATGTTCTAGTGCAAAAAGCTTGATCTGAAGGTTCTTCACACAACATATCTGTAGCAATCTGCCATGTTAATAAGTTGAACTACTTCCTTTTCTGGTTGGGCAAACACTTTGATTTTAAAATATTTTCCCTAAGGTTTTTGCCTATTAGCTATTTTGTTTGTTTTCTTCTGTTTCAATTTCTAAGCTCAGACAAAAAGGCTCTTTTGAGTTCATAGAATTATAGAATTTGGTAGTTCCTCTCAAGATAATCATTTCCTCTTTGTTAATTGATCATTTTTTATATTTAAAACAAAAGTTGCTGTTAGAAAATGAATTGAAATTTCCACATGATTAAGAACAAATGTCTCGTTAGGAACTTACTAAGTTTGGACGACCCTTTAATAAATACCTGAGGACTGCATCACTATATTGTACACCTGACATCAATATAATCCTGCACATGAATTATCCTAGAGTTAAAGAAAAATTAAAAAAAAAAAAAAACCTGAGGGGAAACTGGAAGGACCACAACTTTTTTTTTCAATGTTAAAATCAAATTTTATTTTAGTCTGTTAAATTGGAGGCATACAATGACGTAAACACATCCCTTTAAACTCCTTTCCTTAGAAAAAGCAAATGATGGTGTAAAAGGAGTACGTCTGAGGATTGAACAAAGTAACATAGAGCAGAACCTGTGGTAAGAGAACCACAGCCAGCATGGGCCAGAGCTATGGTGGGGTTTTTTTGTTTGTTCAAAGATTTTATGTATTTATTTGAGAGAGAGAGTGAGAGAGAGCATGCGCATACAAGTGGGGCGGGGAGGGGCACAGGGCAGAGGGGGAAGGGGACTCCTCACTGAGCCCGGACCCGGGACTCAATCTCAGGCCCCTGGGATCATGACCTGAGTAGAAAGCAGATGCTTAACTGACTGAGCCACCCAGGAACCTCCCCCCACCCCGTTTCTTTTTCTTTTTTTATTGTGGTAAAAAATTGCCTTCTTAACAAATTTTTAAGTGTACAGTACACTCTTGTCAACTATATGCTCACTGTATAGCAAATCTACTTTTTCATCTTGCAAGACTGAAATGCAACTCCTCCCTCCAGCCCCTGAAACCACCATTCTGTTCTCGGTTTCTATGAATTCGATTTCTTCAGATACATGTAATTGTTATCATGCAGTATTTGTCCTTCTGTGACTGGCTTATTTACTTAGCAGACTGTCCTCAAGGTTCATCTGTGTTTCGCATGTGACAGGATTTCCTTCTTTTTTGAGGCCGAATAATATCCCATTGTGTGTAGTCATACCACATTTTCTTTACTGTTTCTCTGTTTATGCGCATTTAGGTTGTTTCCACTTCTCGGCTCCTGTGAATAACATTCTTTTTTGAACAGCAAGCTCTTCTTCGGTTGGGGATGCCTTCTGTCTCCAAAGCTATTAACTATAGGATTGGGGGCGGCGATAGTTTTCTTTTCTCCTTCTACTGAGTTTGCTTTTTGCTGTTTACTTATTTTTATTTCTATTTTTCATATGGAAAACTTTCCTCAAATGTCTGAGAATACTTGGGTCACTCACTGAACACTGAAAGGTTGAACTCTGTGGGCTGTGGGGAGGCACCTGTCCATGGATGTGTAGGGTTCAGGGCAAGGATCTACAAGGTGATTTGGGCAAGACTTGGGTTTCTTTCCCCCCTTTTTCCTTTTTTTTTCCCCTCCAGAAGCCCCAACTCTCATTATCCTTATACCCTTTCTTTGGGACCATTCATTGTCTTCATAGAGAATGTACTAGTCTCCCGCTGGCGGGCTCTATGCCTGGTGTCAGTCTCCTGGGAGTGGGGAACGAAGCGCAAGGCTGAGAGCCTCCTGTTCAGATGTCAGCATTCACTCTCAGAACAGCATTTTGCCCCCCACCTCTCTGCTGTGACTTCAGCCCTCTTGGTTCGGCTCTCCAACAGGAAATCCCCTACTTGAGTGGGGAGGGGAGGCCCCTGCTTGCTGCTCCAGTTGGAGAGCAACCTGGGATCTAATTTCTCCTTAAACAGAATTTCAACCAAACCTCTTGTTTTTCACCTCTTACCCACCCCCGCCTCCCATAGTTCACAACTCCAGAGTGGCGGGCTTTTTTCAATGTTAAATCTGTGGGCACCCTCTGTGGGCACTTGATGGTCAGATTGCTCTGTTCCTCTCTTTCCTCTATTCTCTGTCCTACCAAATCTGATGACGTTTCTCATTTGTTGTGGTCTATTTTCCAATTCTCTTTGCCCCTTTTGGTTTGTGCATAGATTTTTTTTCTGTTACTCTCATTTTACTGCATGGGAGCAGAGATACACATACATGTGGAATCCACCCTGTCTCATTGGAAGGTCATTCCATGCCACCTCTTTAGCACGTAGATGCTTCTGCATTACATTCGGGCTCTAATCCGTGGCTGCTTGTCTGCTTTCCCTGTGGACTGTGGTTTTTCTGAGGACAGCGGTCTCCTTGTCTCCCCAACCCCTCCCAGAGAGGACATGCCGTAATGATTTATTCAACCCAATGGAACTTAATTTACCTAGTTGGTGTTGCCCATGGGAAAGCTGGAAAATAAAGTAAATGACCACTTAAGGCCTCGCCGTTCTCCCATCCTGTATTAAAGATGGTCCTGGTAAGGGACGTTTTTTAAGATTGAAGCAGAAATAGCAAAATGCTACTCCTGTAGTGCTTTGTTTACAGTATATACAGCTTTTTCTGACTTGTTCAGAGAAGTGCTTATTTTACTTAGAAGTAATTGCTTTTCAAAGACTGGCAGTTCTCATTAGTTACCAGGTGAGTGAATCTAATAAGAAGTCTTCTGACTGAGCTGGGAAAAGCAATGGAACAAAATGTATAGTGGGGATTTTTCCCACCTTGCTAACCAAATAGCTCCTGTGCTACACGTAATTGAAAGAAAATTGACATGTATTATCCAAGAGGCATTTTTCCCATGTGCATAGAGAGAACTGGACACGCAAGGGAGAGACCTTTGAGGTCCAGAAAAGGGCTGTGCTGAGGAGAGCATTTCCCTCTTACAGAGATGTGATGGGGTGTCGTTTCTCTGCTTCTGGGGGAGACCTCTGAAAGGGCTGGTATGCATTTTCTAGGGCTGCGGGAACAAATTACCACAGGCTGGGGGGCTTAAAACAACAGGCTTATTCTCTCACAGTTCAGGCCAGAAGTCTGGAATCGGCAGGGTTGGCTCCTTCCAGAGGCTCTGAGGGAGAGTCCATGCCATGCCTCTTTCCTAGCTTCTGGAGGGGGCCGGCAATCCTCGGCGTAGCTTGGCCGGCAGCTGCATCACGCCCATCTCTGCCTCTGCGTGTGGCTCGTGGCCTTCTTCCCACTGTGTGAGTCTCCAACTCTCCCGTCCTTGCAAGAAGATGGGCTTCAGGGCCCCTCCTAATCCAGTATGAGCTCATCTTACCCTGGTTACATCTGCAAAACCCTAACAAGTTCGAATTCTAAGGTTCTAGGTTGACATGAATCTTTTTTTTTTTAAGATTTTATTTATTTATTTGAGAGAGAGAGAGAGCATGAGAGAGAAAGCGAGCACAAGCAGGAGGGAGGAGTAGAGGAAGAAGCAGCGGGGCTCGATCCCAGGACCCTGAGATCATGACCTGAGCTGAAGGCAGACGCTTAACCGACTGAGCCACCCAGATGCCCAGACTTAAATCTTTTGAGGATACTATTCAATCCGGAAAACACCCTAAAACCCTTATCTTCTTGCTTCCTACTTCTAATTATAATTTTGGAGACTGCATTTGTAATCAAATACTTTCAGACAGTTAATGTAGGAGAAAGACATAGGGGACTCCCAGAGAAGGTGAGGCTCCTGGCCTTGGGCAGGGGTTCTTTACCTGGGCTGCACACCGAACCCACTCTGCTTTTTACTGCTGCCGCCGTGGCATCGGTTGGTTTTAGAGCCTCCCCAGTGGCTCCAGCGTGCAGACCTCAGCTCCAGGCAGTGTCCTGGAAACAGCTGCAGGGAGGCTGCCTTACCAAGCTCCGAGCTCCACGGGTCCCCATGGAGGCAGGTCCGGCGCATGAGTGCTCTTGCTGACTGCTGAGAAGTTAACACCAGCAAGTGTGGGTTTTCTTTCTGTACCTGCATTTGCTTTGAAGGAGAACAGCTTCGTCCGTACTGAAAACTCAAAAGTTAATAAGGAAAGAGAACATTTGGAGGAGGGATGTGGACAAGAGGGGGGTGAACATGTAATTTTATTTTTTCAGAGATAATTTTTGTGCTTATCAAAGGAGCGTGTGCTCATAGAAAAGTGAAAATCCCTCAAAAAGCATAGAGAAGAAAAGAAAATCACCTATAATTCTATCCTGGGAAATTCCTGGGAAAACAATGGTGTGGTGAATGTTCTAATGACTTTTTTTCTACGCATAGATAAATTACATAATGTGTATTTTACAAATATGGAATTATGTGGCTTTGGAGTTCAAGTTCTTCGTTTAGCAATATACCATTAAATAAATGTCAATAAATACATATTGATAATTATTTCCCATTAATTAGCCTTCAGATTATGAATGCCTAATTTTATTCCTTTGTAGAGAACATACCATAATTATTTAACCAACTACTATAAGAGAATTTCAAATGGAATTTTTCCCATTGCCTGAATTTTTTTTTAAAGATTTTATTTATTTGAGAGAGAGAGAATGAAAGACAGAGAGCACAAGAGGAAAGAGGGTCAGGGGGAGAAGCAGACCCCCTGCTGAGCAGGGAGCCCGACATGGGACTCGATTCTGGGACTCCAGGATCATGACCTGAGCCGAAGGCAGTCGCTTAACCAACTGAGCCACCCAGGCACCCTCCCATTGCCTGATTAATGGGGTAAGCCCCAGAGCTGAGAAGCAGATGCCCTATCTCTCCATCCTAGGGAGAGGGAGGGCTCCCAGACCCATCGCCAGTGCTCCACTAACCTCCCTGCCACTCCAGCCTGGTTTCTATAAGCCCAAGGTGTGGAAATTGGAGGAGGCATCAGATAGGGAGTTCCTGACCTAGGGGAGAGTGCTCCCCTGGCCCCCCATCCAGATGGATCATAGCATTTGAGAGCATCTTCGAGGAGAGACAGGCCCCTCACCTCTGAACGTTTGTTTAGAGAGCAGTTGCTGATCTGCATCCTGTGCTGACTGAGCAGGAGAAAGGAACTGGTTAGCCATGGCACTGCAAAGAGGGGGAACAGCCCACCTTGCCCCACCCACCATCTGCAGTGATAAGGAGGCATGAGCTGCCTGTGGCCAAGTGCATGCTGTGGCAGGAAGCCAGGTTTGTGCTGTGTTGCTGGCACCCTGCCCAGAGGCGACAACTGGCTGCAGGGAAATGGACCAACAGCAAAAGCCTGCGGGCTTTCCAGTGTGGGCTGGAATTGAGGGGAAAGGATGAGGTCTGAAGCAGGCACATCTCCCACGTGACGGGAAGCGTCCCAAAGACCTCCCAAAGGACTTATCATGTGCCCTACAGGACAGTGGGCACCTGGATGTGCAATAGGGGAAACGCCACCCAAGACAGAACCATACCAGGTACAAAGACTTTGTCCCTTTTCTATCTCTTCCACTCCTCCCCACGCTATGCTCCAGGGGACCTAGAAGCAGTGAATGTAGAGGAGGAAAAAGCAGGAAAGAACAGACCCAGCCCTCTCCCCAGGCAGCTCCCCAAGCCTGGGGGGAGGTAGGGCATTGAGTTGGGGATACGACTCAACGATCTGGTCATGTGGATCAAAAATAACAATAATCAGTAATAAAATATGCATGTCATTTAACCCAGCAGATCCATCTCTAGGAATTTATCTAAGAGAATAATCAAAGATGTGTGGAAAGATTTACGTCCTAAGAGACTTGCCATACACAAAAGGTATTTCCCCACATCCTGAAAAGCCATAATTTTGTATGTTAAAAAAAAACACCTGTTCTTTCAATAACTATCAGGTAACCAAATTCTGATGGCCTAATTTTTATATACACAGCCCTTTTAATAAACAGACTCACTCAGAATAAAGAAAAAGAGTTTTAGGAATCTGGCCATTACACAGTGGCACTGTGTTCCAGGTACTATTGCTGGGAGAATCTACCCCAAACACAGTGGCAGAAACAACAGCTTTTCACAGTGGAAAAAAAATCCTGGATTTTTTTTTTTTTTAAGATTTTATTTATTTATTTGACAGAGAGAGTGAGAGAGCACAAGCAGGGGGAAGAGTAGAAGAGGGAGAAGCAGGCTTCCCGTGGAGCAGGGAGCCCGATGCGGGGCTCGATCCCAGGAGCCTGGGATCCTGACCTGAGCTGAGGGCAGACGCTTAACCATCTGAGCCACCCAGGTGCCCTACGCTCCTGGATTTTGTGCGTCAGGGATCTGGATAAGATACAGCAGGAATAGCATGTGTCTTCTCCAGGATTCTGGAGTTCTAGCTGGGGAGTTGAGTGCCTGGGGCGCTAGAAATGTGTGGGGCCCTCTTCACTCACATGGCTGGCACTTGGCAGACACTTGACAGCTGGCCTCAGCTGGGACAGTCAACCAGGCACCTTCCTGTGGCTCTACTTGGCAGCTGTGGCTTCTCACGGCGTGGCAGCTGGGTTCCAAAAGGGAACATCCCCAAAGGGAGAATTCTAAGCTAGAACCAGAGGGAAGCTGCATGATCTTTTATGATCTGGCTCTGGAGGTAAATGGTGTCACTTCCACCATACTCTATTGGTTGAAGCAATTGCAAACCTGCCCCTATGCAAGGGAGGGGACATGGCCTCTATCTCTCAATAGAAGGGGTGTCCTGCAATTCAATTCAATTCTGACACTGAGTATCTGGAGTAGCACAGACAGAAGTTGAGGGCTCAGTTCCACAAGTCTGCCCCTCACTTCGGATCCCAGTTGCAACACCAGAGTCCCCAGGCTACCCCTACTCCACCCAACTAGGCTACAAATTTGGGGGTTCCCATACCCCCTTTCAGATTTGATAGTTGGCTAAAATGACTCAGAGACCTTGGAAAAGCACTTTGCTAATGATTTCTGACTTATTATAAAGAATACAATTCAGGAAAAGCCAAATGGAAGAGATGCATAGGGTGGGAGATACAGAGCTTCCATGCCCCCTCTCCATCACCAGCACATCAACATGTTCACCAACACAAAATTTCCTCCTCCTTTGATCAAGACTTCATTACCTAGACTTGGCTGATGACATCCTTGACCATTGGTGATTGAACTCAATCTCCAGATTCTCTCCCCTCCATAGGTGTTGGGAGGTGGGGCTGAAAGTCCCAACTCCAATCACATGGTTGGTTTTCTCGCCACCAGCCCCCATCCTGAAGCTATCTAGGCCCCCCATTGAGTCAGGTCATTGGCAGGCAAGACATTCCTATCACTCAGGAAATTCCAAGGGTTTTAGGGACTGTATGCTAAGAACCAGAGACAAAGAACAAATATGTATATTTTTTTACTACAGCACAACATAATACTCGTTATCTATATGCCTAGCACAGGGCTGGGTGCTGGAAATCTAAAAAAAGGAAGAAGGTTCAGTGCTTGCTTTTGAGGACCTCAGGTTCTAATGGAGAGGACAGGAACAAAACAAATTTCAGCAAATGCTGTGAAATATGCTCCTCCTGGACTCAAAGCAAGAGTGACTAACTGCACCCTGGGAAGCAGGTGCTTTTAGAATTGTTTTCCACTAAAGAAGAAAGGATTTACTTGTTAATATTCCCCTGACTCTTCAGAACGCTGTCATAAGATCTTAACACCGACACATTGCTTGTAAAGTGACGGCTTTTCATACAACTGTGAGAGCACAATGATTTCCAAGTCAAATGGTAGACAATCAGTTAGGGAGGACTAGAACACTCAACAACTGGAAATGACCTCTATATACAACGTTCTTCATAATATCCAGTAAAAATGCAGAAAGGCTCTTGACATGAAGAGAGTTAGGTCATGTATTTGATACACGTGGTGCTGTGTGCCCCTGAGCATTGCACGCTGAACCTCCACACAGAAGTACAAAGGAAGGCCTGTACCCCCAAGTCTAATGTTTGAAAAGATATGTCAAGCTAACAGACTTCCCAGTATATGTTCTAGTGTCCTATTTTGACAAATATATCTTCATAATGACTTGGATAGACCAGGTTCAAGTTTAGGATCTCTTTTGTACTTAAGTACAAAAAGTAGAATAGAAATTAGTGGCCCTGCCCTCAGTTTCTCTTTTCTCACTTGCGAGGTGGCCTTCTGAGTAATTGTTCCATATCTTTGTCAGACAGCCTCGCATCTGGCCATTCAATTTGCTCTGAAGATCAGCCAGTGAGAGCCTAGAGACATGGGGAGCTAGGTTATATCCCCTTGGACCAGGAAAGAGGGGCCGACCCTGAGCTCTGAGCTTTAGAGGGCCCAGCTCTGGTCTTTTCCCCATGGGCCAGGCATCTACTGAGTCAAGGAGATGTGCCCCCCCGCCCCCCGAGAGCCTGGGCACCCTCTCCTTCTGGGCCAGCCTCCAGGAATCCAGTACCTGGTATTCCCTATCTGCTGTGGACGGAATGTTTGAGTCCCCCCACCCAGATTCATGTGTCGAAACCCTAGTCCCCAGTATGATAGTATTCAGAGGTAAGGCTTTTGGGAGGTAATTAATTGGTCGTAAGAGGGAGCCCTTATGATGAGCCCTTACATGATCAGTGCTCTTATAAGAGACACGAGGGAGGTGATCTCTGTCTCCACCACGTGAGGACACAGCAAGAATGTTGCCATCTGTAAACCAGGAAGAGACATGAATCAGCTAGCACCTTCTCTTAGAATTCCCAGCCTTCAGAAGTATGAGCAATAAATGTCTGTTGTTTAAGCCCTCCAGTCTATGGTATTCTGTTATAACACCTCAAACAGACTAACTGGGGACCGTCCCAGTGTCCTTGAGCCCCCTGTTGGGTCCCGAGTGGGTCTCTTCCTCAGGCCACCACCATCGCTGACTACTACACTGGGACTTGTATCCCTGGGCCTAAGGGGTAGCCAAGGGTGGCTGTTCACAGGTGTGTGGACATGTAGGCTGGGGTGTCCACTTGTGGGGGACTTGGAGCCAAGCAGGGGACGACCATGATGGCAGGAAGGGGTGGGTGCTGTAGGCCAGCCCTCGCTGTCCCACCACATTCAAAAATCACAAAACCATACTTCATGGCAACATAAAACTGTCCAACAGGGAAAGAAGGAAAAACACCTCTGTGACATAAATAAACCTGGCTCCCGCAGAGGGATCACAGCCCAGATCACTAGTTGAGACAGCGTATTTCCTAAGGGTGCAGACACATGCTTCAGAGTAACCGGACAGAGGGGGAGATCGAAATGCTACACTGACAGACCAATTTTTGGAAAAGAAGAACTTGAAGGGAGCACTGACATTGAAGAATAAACTCTATGAAATAAAGAAATGCAAAGACATTGAAGAATAAACTCTATGAAATAAAGAAATGCAAATTCAGCCAATCTCAGAGACCAACTATTATGAAAAGTTGTCCTGAAAGTGAGGAGTGAATTGCTAAACCAGAACTTTCTAGGAGGTAAGATCTTTTCAGGGGTTAAAAGATCATCCAGAGAAAGCCTGTGGATCAGTCTCTGCCACACGCACATGCTGGGAACAGGTGGGAGCACGGCCCAGGGCAAGTAGCTATAGACACCTGTTTCTCCAGCTGCACTTCTAGAACAACCAGCGGTCCTGCCCTCCCTCGGCCCACATTCCTTGAGGCCTGTTATACATCGGGTATGGGTTAGATACAAAGAAAGAAGGCAAAATCCCACCCTCATGTCTGTAGTCTGATGATCTGTAACAGCAGACCGAAGAACACAGGGCGATACACGAGAGAGCCTGACCTGGCGTTCACACACCCTAACCGTGTGATCTCAAAGTTATGCAGTGTCTCCAGGTCTCAGTGTGCCCATTTATACTTTGAGGGCTTGGGTGGAGAAGAAGCGAGGCTGCTTCCACTCCACTTTTTATATTCATGCCAAGCTTCTTTTCCTGTCACTGTTAGTGAAACTCAGTTTCCTATAAGCACCTGTGCCCTGGAACCTGAAATCCTAGACACAAACTCTATCTCCCTAGTTCTCACTAGGCTTGGGGGCAACACGAACAATTAGAAAGTGAACGTCTTGCTCTTCTCCACCTCCCCACTTGGGGCACCCCTGGATCTCTTCAGGGAAGCCCCTTTTGGGGTATCTCTTAGATTTTGAGGTGGGTCACACATGTGCTCTTGAACCCAGCCCCTGTGCTCACCCAGGCACAAACCCTGTCCTGCCAGAAGGTTTGTTGAGAGACACTACAGTTTGGGCATAGTGGTTAAGAGCTCAGGATCCAGGGCCGAAATGTCTGGTTTAAATCATGGTTCCTCTACTTAGAAGCAAATTACTTCTCTCTGGGCTTCAGTTCCTCTTGCATCAAATGGGATGATAACATTATTTATTTCAAAGGATCGTCATGACAATTAATTGAGATATCACACGTCAAACGTTCGGAACTGCATTGGGCACATAGTAAGTGCTCAATGTATACTTGCATCTGCACATTTACAGATGGCAGATGCTCAGGGACTGAGGAGCTCTCATAAAGGAGGCAGAGAGTGTAAGTCATGTGAGTGAGTCCACGTGTGTAAGTCTCACTCATCTCTGGGCTTTATGCGGCAATACAGACTGAAGAGTTGTCCACCTGCCCATCATTGGACAGTTGGAGTTTTCAGACCCTACTTGCATGTATGGCAAAATGTCACTGCCCTGTTCCCACCCAGGGACATGTCTGCCATCCGGGTGACAAGCTGTGGCTGGCTCCTGAGAATATCAGCACCGAGCCAGGCTCCACAAGAGCCCGCCCCTCTCCCTTTTCTCTCCTCCTCTTGGCTTTCTCTTCCACCGCCTACCAGCTATCACTGTACATCCTTCATTCCCCGTTTCCCTGCTGGGAGCTTGGGTACCAGACCACCCATCTGGAAATACTGCCCTGGATCTAGAAAACAGAGGTATGCTCCCGGGGAGAACCAACTGGCAAATCAGGTGCTTGGGAAGAGCGAGCAGCAATAATCATGTGTGAACGTCATTGTCCCCCATATTCCTTGGTTCCCCAACTGCATCATTCATTGAAAAACATTACAACTTATCATCTTCCCCCAAATGAAGCTACAGACTTTAATTACAAGAATCAGGAAAAGCAATGACATTTTAACTCTAAGAGCTTTTTCTTTTCTTTTCTTTTTTTTAAGATTTTATTTATTTGAGAGAGAGAGAGCGAGCACGAGTAGGGTGAGGGAGAAGCAGACTCCCCGCTGAGCAGGGAGCCCCACAAGGGGCTCAACCCCAGGACCCCGAGATCACGACCTGAGCCAGAGGCAGACAACCAACTGAGCCACCCAGGTGCCCCTCTAATAGTTTTTTCTAAAGGAGTCTTACCTCATTTGATCCAATGCCGTAAAGTAACATTCGAAATTTTCTTTCCCAGTGAAGCTGGAATTGGAAAGTCATTGCACAAAGTCTTAGATGCCCAGGGAGCAGTTTGATGCCACAACCAAACATCAACTTTTTGTGTCACCTTCTACTGTGGTTCTTTTGCTTTGCTTTCTCTTGCTAATGGCTTTTACCAAGTAAAACATTCCCCTCAGCTTTGTCCCAAATGGAACTAGACAATTTCACCAAGTTCATCTCAAAACTGATTCACCCACAATTCCTCTAATCAGGGGAAGATATAATATCACAAGCTGGCTCCCCAAAGACCACCAAAAGACTCTGCTGATTTTCAAATGAAAGATGTAGAGAACCAGACTTGAAGTCTGAGCTTGGTGTGCTTTGGTGACATGGGGTAAGGGCTACAAATATTCCCAGTCTCTTTTTTACCTTCCTTTCCACAGAAGAGTCTGTCCAAAAGGCCATGGATACTTGCTTCTTGGTGCAACTTAGTCTGGTATGGGAAGGTCAGGTTTTGCATGATCTGCATTGGTAAAACAGCTATAGATTTTGCAGGAAGGCAGCCTTGCACTGAGGTTCCAGACTTTTCAGATGGTAGTCGTGATGTGGGAAAAACCAGTTGGTACAATGCAGTGCTAGTTGAAAGCAGGATAGATTTCCCTCAAAGGAGCTCTGGAGAAGAGCCAGCTTCATGGGTGTGGGACCTGTGCAAGCACCCAAGGCCTGGCACTTAGAAGGGTCCCATGCTAGGTTTAATGTGCTATTGTCCCTGTCTGGAAATCCTTCATTTTTGGACAAGGGGGTCTGCAGTTTTGTTTTGTACTGGGCAACTTATGGAGCGGAATCTGCTCTGGAATCAGAACTTGTGTGAACTCTGATCCACACTTATTATTATTACTACCACCGTTCTTACTATTTGCGCAACTATTACTACTGCTAGCTATTATTTCCTGGGCTCAGCGGTAGGCGCTGTGCTGGGGGCTTTCCGGCCATCACTGTCTTGAATCCTCACCGCAAGGCTACGCTAGTTACCATTGGTGCGTTCCTTTTACAGATGATAACACTGAGGCACAGAGAAGTTAAGTAACTTTCTAAACTTGTATATGATCCCAAGTAGTTTCACTTCAGAGCCCGTGCTTGTAACCACTGTACTATTAAGCTTTACTTGCTTTGTGACTTTGGGTAAGTTACTTAGCCTCTCTAAACCTAAGGTTTACTATCTGTAAAATGGGTATACTTTGTAGTGGTGAGAACAGAACGATCCACTCCCACACTCAGCCCACACACCCGGAACTGAAACCACCCTTACTGTCTAGTAACATGACTTTGCTGTCTTCATTGGCAATTCTTTAGCATGTCTTCATTAGCCTGACTTGACTTTTCTAGGACCAGGCAAAGTTTGATTGCCCATTGTAGGAACTTCCTATAAGATGCATCAGCTTTTCAGTGGAAAGCGTCAACAGGAAAGATCCTTTGAAGCTTTCCTCTCCAGATCCTCACCTTGCTGTTTCCACCAGTCCTGGGCTGTCATATCATTCTTACCCAGTCCAAATTGTAAGACCCACCTTGAGCCAAACTTCTAATTCTCAATTGATTGTGACCTTCCCCTCCCCAATCTGAGACACCACCAGGGTGGAGTTAGTGTTATCTCCTGCGTTAAAGAATAAATTCAATTTTGTTTTACCAACAGAGTCTCCTGGTGGTCTTTGGGGAGCCAGCTTGTGATAGTTGGTACAAATCTCGGACCACAAACTCAGGTGTGTCTGAAATAGATCTCTTTGCTTCTCTGTAACTCCATTTCTGTATTTGGTCCCCCATCCCCTTAAGTTGTCGGAGGCTGACTTTCTGACACTTTTGTGTTAAAGGGGAGGAAAGGCTTCCTCTACCCTCTTAGGTTCTGTGACTGGACCTAAGAATTAAACTGACAAAAACAGGTTAACAGGAGAAAAGAGCACAAGTTTTATTTCATGTGAATATTTTTATATGTACATGGAGGCCTTCAAGTACTAGAAATGAAGCCCTAAAGAAGTAAGTAGGCCTGAGAGCTTCTATCCCATTTTAACAAAAAACTATGCATTGTGCAGATGACAAGACAAATGAAAAGGGCAGTTGGGCTGGGTCAGGAGACAGGGGGAAAGTGACTTGGAAACATATGGGGGAAATTAATGGAAGATTTTTGTTTATGCAGATTCATCTCTGCTTTGACTCCCCATTTCCAGTAATAAGAATGTTCTCCTCTTCCTGACACCAGGAGGTCATCTTTCTCAGAAAATGTATGCCCTGCTTTTAGGTAGAAATGGGGAGGTCAGAGAGCCATTCCTGCATCCGATGTTCCTTGGTTGTCTTCAGGTCAAAATTATCAGTATGCCAAAGTGGCATATTTTCGGGTGGCATGTCCTGATCTCTTCCAGGGTCCTAGCCCATTCATATTTTCCAGAATTGTGTCCTTGCCCACATGTTACTGGGGAACATACTGGGCAATGTGCTGGGGAAGGTCCTACTAGGTTCTCAATCTACTTGAACATCTGTCAGCCATTAGTGGCCCAAGTCACTTGCTGAGACCCTCCCGTTCCTTTCGGCAAGCTATCCGTACCCATTGGCAGTTTGCGGCTTCTAAGTCTCTCTTGACTTCGGACTTGCTAGAACAGAGTTTAGAGTTCAGGGATCTCACTGGGGAAGTTCAAGGCCAAAGTTCATATGGGAAAATATTCAAGATCTCACTCAGGAGGCCATGTGGCCATTTCCCCTTCCAGGGCTTCTATCAAGGAAACTCTCTGTGGAACCCATCAGCCTTTTCCTTCCAGGTTCTGGTAGCCTACTGCAGGGAAGGAAGTGAGTACCGCACTCCTGTAGATTCAGAATTCCCACCTTTGTTCCTTCTGGTGTCCCAGATAACTTCACTTGAGTGCACCTTAGCCTCCTTGGTATTACCTGTGGGCTCTTTATGGGTATGGCCCATCATGAGACTCTTGGTTTTCCCACAAGCAAAGCCAGAGAAGCATGCTTGCATTGCCTCCAGCTAGGAGCTACCATGTGAGACACATGCCTGCTGGACACTGAAATATGAGATGTTTCTCCCTTTTCTCAGCACACTGGTTCTCTCCTGGGACCAAGATTTTGTCCCTAGTCTATAATCCTGGGAATCCGGAAGGGCTCTGTGCTGTGCTAGCAGCACAGCCACAGATTCTTAGTTGTGTCTCAGTTCTGGGGGGCTCACATGTTGCCAAGCATTCGGTGGGGCTGCAGCAGAGAGTGGCATTTGGTCTTCAGTGCCATCCGGCCACATGGATGTTTTCTGAACTACCCTGTCTGACCCTGGTCACTGCCCTCACAGGTGACCACTTCTCTCCATCCCTTTCCATCTATGCCATGTTCAAGGATAGAGGAATTGTCCTGCTAACTCCAGAGCATGCTAAGTTCTAGAATCTGAGAGGCTGCCCAAAGCCCTGTCTACCACCATGTAGCCATATGTCTCTGAGATCTTACCCCAGAACTCCCAAGAAGCACAGATCCTGAGTTCTGGAATCCTTTAACCCACCAATAGGATCTAAGACTTTCCTCGGCCCTGGAAAAAGAATTCTGGGCCCTGTTCTGGTGACATCTGCATGACAAATTATCCCAAAACTTAGGGCCTTATAGCAACCGTTTTATTATGCTCATGGAATCTATAATATGGGGATACCTTACCTCTCTCTGTTTTGAGGCTTCAGATAGGTACAACTTGATAGCTGGGAGCTGGAATCATCTGGAGGCTTCTTCCTTCACGTGTGTGGTTGTGGATGGCAGTGGGGACCTCAGCTGGGGCTGCTGGCCAGGACACCTCTTTGTGGCCCCTCCATGTGACCTGGGCTCCCTCACAACATGGCTGCTCAGGGCTCCACAGGCGAGTGTCTCAGCTCCCAAGCAGAGCTGCATGGCCTTTTAAGACGACTCTCAGAACCCACATCATGCTATTGCCACCAGTCCTCCAGCCTTCCTGGACTCAAGGAGAGGGGGCATAGACCCTCCTTTTGAGAAGCCTGCCACAGTCACATTGTAGGGAGAGCATGTGGGATGGGAGACATTGTTGTGACCATCTTTAGAAACTGTAACCAGCCACAGCCCCTCCAGGACTCTCCAAGGTTTATTCTGGTTTCTCCATCATCTTTTCCTAGCGTGGCTGGGTGGGGGGAGGGGTGCAAAAGAGGACTCCTCTTTTATTTTTTAATCCTTGGACATTTTGGTGATTCTTTTTTTTTTTTTTAAAGATTTTATTTATTTATTTGAGAGAGAGAGAATGAGAGATAGAGAGCACGAGAGGGAAGAGGGTCAGAGGGAGAAGCAGACTCCCTGCTGAGCAGGGAGCCCGATGCGGGACTCGATCCCGGGACTCCAGGATCATGACCCGAGCCGAAGGCAGTCGCTTAACCAACTGAGCCACCCAGGCGCCCCCATTTTGGTGATTCTAATAGTCCTCTCTTTCTTCCCCATCACTGGTTTGTGGAAACCAAGATAGAAATGCTCCTCTTGGGGCACCTGGGTGGCTCAGTCGGTTAAGTGTCCACCTTCAGCTCAGGTCATGATCCTGGGGTCCTGGGATTGAGTCCTGCATCAGGCTCCCTGCTCTGTGGGGAGTCTGCTTGTTTCTCCCTCTGCTTGTGCTCTCTCTGTCTCTGTCTCTGTGTCAAATAAATAAATAAAATCTATATGGTGTTTTTTTTTTCAAATAAATAAAATCTAAAAAAAAAATGCTCCTCTTGTTTCCTTTGCAGTCAATGGCTGCTGTCCTTAAATGGCCTGGTGGGAACCATCAGGGGTATCTCTCCAGATACTCTCCCACCACAAGGAAAATAACAAGGATCCCAGAGACCTGTGAGAATTAAAGTGAGAACATACACAAAAACCCTCGCAACACACTTGAACTTGAACCTGTCTGCCCTTCCTCTGTAGAGACAACCTCATGCAGGGCATAGCCCTTCTGCGGAGTTGCTGTTGCTAAGCAGGGTTGACTTGAGGAGAGTGAATTAATACAAACTTGGACTTGATGGTAGAGATTCGTAAGTAGTCCTTTAAGAGCATCTGGAGAGGGAAATGCTGTTTCCTCAGGCCCTTTACAGCTCTAAACTGCCTCAGAACCATTCCACTCACTGGCCTTGCAGCGCCCCAAGAGTCACTCTGGCAGCGCCTCATTTCAGACCAGACCATCTGTGTGAGCTGCCGAGGAAGCCCGCTCTGGGGGGCATTTGGCTGGGCTTAGGGGTGAGTGGTGCTTTTTCAAATTCAATGTCTGGGTCCCCCAGGAGTGGAGTCTTCAAGCGCTGCAGCCTGTGAAGTGACCACTAAATCCCGCAGCTGAGGACAGAAAGGGTAGGAACATATGTCACCCCTGCTGGCAAGGAGTCACCTGTCCCCTCCTCAGGCAGCCAACCTGCAGGACGTACACAGCCACTGGTGGTGTCCACGCAGGGCTCCTGCCTTGAACAATGTTTTGGATAATCTGTTGCCTGCAGTGACAGAGAATCTGCTACCATCTCCTCTGCCCTTTCTTCAGAAAATGGGAGGAAAGTCAAGTCTCATAATGAAAACAATTTTTCAAGAAAATGTGCGGAGAAATTGCTTTGTCATGTACGGCAAAGTGGAAAGTTTGCCTAAACCCTTTGACTGGTGGCGCGGTTACCCTCTCCGGGCCGGGAAGAGGCTTGCAGTGGGCTCAGACAGGGGAGTTTGTTGTTCATGCTGTTGGAAGCAGGAAAAGTGACACCTTTGCCTCTCTGTGGTTCCGGCTATAATGCGGCAATTCTCAGCCGATGCTTTTGTGATCACAACATTCTTTCTAACACCAAATTCTTTGGCGATCTATGTGAAGCCGTTGAAAGGCGACAATCCATGCAAAACCAGCCAACAGCCTTTGCCCCACAAACCTGACCACCACACAGCACAGTGATTGTCTGACGCTGCGGTCACTGTCTGGGCCGTTTGGGTGTTTGGACAGAGTGGTTGCCGCCTGGGCTGCCTCTCAGGTGCTCTGGGGCCACGTTCTCCCCCAGTCCCATAGGAGGAGTCCTCTCTGTGCAGGGGGCTCCACTGTGTTCCATGCCTCACCTCTTACCTCGGCCGCCATGGTACCCACTCCGCATCTCCTGGGTCCGATCGGCCCAGCTCGCCTGCCGTCTGCCCGCATGGCCCTGCTGTGCCAACACTCAGTGGTCGTCAAATGAGTTATATGCACCGAGGACAACCCGTTAGCACGTTTGTGAAGGGATTCCCGCACAAATGGATAATGTGTTCACACGAAGCCTTGTTTGACGTATTAATCTCTACCTAACCAGCAAAATCCCACCAGCCTGGGTGCCCTCCCACATGCTCTCCCCTGATGCCCTGTACTCACCAGATACCACCATGTTTGCCATTATGCAGCCAAAGTACCCTTTCCTCGCCTGTCTTCCCTATCAGACCATAGACTCCTTGAGGAAAGGAATGTTTTGCTTGCCGCTGTATTCCCAGTCTCTAGCAAACGGCCTTACACCTAGCAGGTGTTCAGGTCTAATCCTGTAATTAATGGTTCTACTGAGCTGCATTTTTCTTTTGGTAACTGGCAGACACACTTGGGGAGACCTGATCCCTAATTCTATAGTCTCTCTATGCTTGTACCGAGTCTAGCACATAGCAGATGCACCAAAAAAAAAAAAAAAAAAAAAAATGTTTGGTGAATGAATTAAGCTGGAGGTGTGTTTAAGTCCAAGAGTAAAATGGATGCATTCATTTAGCTCAGCAGCCATCTGCTCATAGTCTTTGGGGATTTCAGTTGGAGGAGGATGTGGACCTCTTAAGACAGGAAGAGTCACATAGAAGGCTGGTGGCTATATAGTGGGGGATGGGAAGGGTCAATGCCCAGAAACGTTAGCCTCAGAAGCCCCCAGGAGTGCTCATCTCTGGAAATGTGTCTGGAAGTAGAGATTTGTGGCTCACTACAAAGGCTGAGGAGTTATTCAGGGCTCCAGGTTTGTCTAGTTGGGCTCCCTTCCAGGTACTAGGGCTCCCATCAGCCAGACCTGGGCACCATGGCCCCACCTTCCTGCAGTGTTATCTCCACCCCGTGAGGCCGGGTGGAACTCTCCATTCCATATGGGCCCCAGAGAACACTGTTTTCCAAAAGAGGAAGGAAGCTCTCCTGTAGATTTCTCCACAGCAAATGTCTGCCCCACGGCAAATTCCACATGCTATTTCTTAACATATTTCCCAAAGAAAGAAATAGTTGACATAGGTGGCTCCCGAAGTTGCAAGCAGAAAGCCTTCTCGTGTTGAGGAACCACACCTATGTTTTTCAAATATGTAGGCATTTTTAAATTTGAAACTCACCTCAGTGCATTAGCACACACACAGTAACTGCCTCATAAACCAGTTTCATTCAAAACCCATGGCGTTGACATGTACTAAAGGGGAGAGTCAGAAAACCAGGGCAACCAAGAGCCACTCTCTTCAGAACCCCGAGTTGCATATCAGACAGACCAGGATGCTCTGGCTCCTTTAACAATGAGCACTTTCTAGTCAGTGCTGGGCCTCAAACTACGATGTGAGATCTGCCCATCGGCACACGCCCGGCACCCCCTAAGTACACAAAAAAATGTTCCCGCGATATATAATTTTTATTTTTTTTTTATTTAAATTCAGTTAGCCAACATATGGGCCATCGTTAGTTTCAGAGGCAGAGTTCAGTGATTCATCAGTTGCCTATAACACCCAGGGCTCATCACATCATTTTTAAATGAGCGAAGGATTTTCACATACAGGGTTTTTCATGGTGCCAGATGAGTTTATCCACAACCTTAACAGAATGACTTTTTTTTTAAAATTTTTTTAAAGATTTTATTTATTTATTTGAGAGAGAGAATGAGAGAGAGCGAGAGAGAGAGAGAGAGAGCACATGAGAGAGGGGAGGGCCAGAGGGAGAAGCAGACTCCCCGCCAAGCAGGGAACCCGATGCGGGACTCGATCCTGGGACTCCAGGATCATGACCTGAGCCGAAGGCAGTCGCTTAACCAACTGAGCCACCCAGGCGCCCAACAGAATGACTTTTTAAAATGAAAATGAAATGGTCTCTTTGAAGTGTTAAGGAAAGCATCCCCCGGTGTGGCGTTCTGCTCCTGTCCCTGGCATATGCGACTCTAAGTTCAGCCTGCCATAGGAAGCAACTTGGTCCTGTTGGCCTCCTCCAGTTACTCAGTTCCTGGCTTGCCCTGCCTCACCCCCAATAATGAGAAGCCCCCCTTCTTTCCTAAGTATCTGTCGTCCCCAGGAGTTGGAATCCTGATGTTTGCTGAGGTTAAGGGCTTACCCTACTGTTCCCCTCTATAGAGCAGCTCTTGGTGGAGAGGGCCTGAGAGGTGGACTGCATCCCAAAGACCGGAAAACAGCCTGCCCCATCCTAATCTGCATGCTTTAAGCTGAGGGAAAGTCTTGGGGTCATTTGCTCTGAACTCGGGATCATTGCCCTGAATTCTTGTGGTTCTGGAAGGTGCTACGTGTCTGGTCAGAGAGGCAGTCTCAGCTGTGCTTCATAGCGCTGTGGCCAAGGGGGATGGTCCCAATTGTGCAGTGAGTCTACAGAGAGGCAGGGCTGCCGCCCACCCCCCATCCCCCCGCCCCCGCCCCCGGCACTGTGGAAACAGCAACTGTCCTCAGGTTCTAACCCAAGGCATCCGCCAGCCTTTGGGGCACATGTGTGTAACCCAGATACAACTTGGCGACCAGTCTCAAGGGGCTGTCACGTTTTTTTAAAAGAATTTATTTATTTATTTGTCAGAGAGAGAGAGTGCAAGCAGGGGAAGCAGCAGAGGGAGAAGCAGGCTTCCCGCCGAGCAAGGAGCCCGATGTGGGGCTCGATCCCAGGACCCTGGGATCATGATCTGAGCCGAAGGCAGACGCTTACCCGACTGAGCCACCCAGGTGTCTCTCTGTGATGTCACATTACAAAAAGTAGTCCAGATATATATTTTGTAAAATATGTTTATATAAAAAAATACCTATACGAACACACAGCCTAGTGAAATTCCTTCTCAAACTCATTTCTTGACAATCCTTTTAAGACTTTTCTCGGCCTTCCTTCTCTGTACTACATCTCCCAGTGAAGACTTCTCTTGCCATTACGTGCTCCCCGTCTGCTTCCCCACCAGACCTCACTGCTCACGTACTCCGTGCCCCCAGCATGTGTATAATCTTCCCCTGATGACTTTCCTAGTGAGAATTTGCCACTCTGGAACTGGAGTGAGTAAACATGCTCCACTCCGCTATATGCAGATGGATAAAGCCAACCCACCGTGCCCTCCCTGCAAGGGTAGGTTGCCCGCCCATCCAGTTCAGGCTACTCTTCTAAGCCCATAATGTTTGTCCAAAATCCCAGTCTTGGCGGTTCTGTACACTTCCTTTAGCAAATATTTTCTAATCCAAAAAGGAGCCTGGGACTCTTGCATGGATGAAAGAACCATTCTGGGCCCTGCTTTTCTTGGGTATATATCTCCTTGCTACACAAGAGCACAGCCAGTTGGCAGAAGTTTAGTGACGCCCAAGGGCTAGTGTCTGAGTCAGGACCCCTCCCCAGCACCTTGTGTGTGAATACCGTTGTCAGAAACTTTACTGAGATCAGCTGCTTCACCTCTCACCACCTCCCATTGTATTTCTCATCTTTAAATCAGAGTGGAACTAGGTTCTGAGCTATAGAGGATTGCCTCATCTTTGTAGACTTTTCAAACTTTCAGCAAAGTGTTCCCCAGCTGTAGAATCTCCATGGCCTTGAGTTTCCTAGTAATAATACTAGCATTTAAAGTGCTTGTTACAGGCCAGGAATTCTTCTAAACTCTTTGAATGAAATGTCTCATGTAATCTTTACAGCAAACCCAATGAGGTTCATACTATTCTAAAAGTCATCCTATGCCATATAATAGAAACAGAAAACAAGGTCCACAGAGGTTGAACATTGCTCAAAGTCCTTGTTCACTAAGTGCAGGACCAGGGATTTGAACCCAGGATCTCTGACTCTAAATCCAATTCTAGGTACACAGTCTCAGAGCAGTAATCACACCTTTTAAAAGTCATCAGCAACCTAATGACTGAGCTTGGGCCAATTTTATACCCTGAAATTATAGCATGCCAGCACCCCTAACTTTCTACATTGTGTTAGTTATTTCCTCCTGGTTTTCTTCCCTGCTCAACTAAACCATAAGCTTCTGAGGACAGGGATGTTCCTAGGTCTTACTCCCTGCCTGGATACAGTCACGGGTACTTAATAAATGGTGTAGAACTCTGTTTAGTGGTGACTGTGGTAGCCATGTGGGTACACCTTTCACAACTACCTTCAAGAATCTGCCATCCAGCCGTGAGGAGTGCAGTTGGCTGACAATGCCGAGCTGCAGTTGCATGGTGTTGGAGCTGAGACTGTGCTCTTTGTGGAGAGCCCCCAGCCCATCACTGGGCAGGTGACGGTACTAAGGTCTAGTCATCTCTTTTCAAGATGGCGTTCCTTTACCGGGCAATCTTCCCTTAGAGCTCCCTGTCAAGTTGGATGGGACTTTGTCGTACCTGCATCACACTGGGAGGTATCTGCCAAATTCTGCTTCCTTCCCCGTTTCCTCACATGGAGGTCAGACTAACGTTGCGATCTGAAGGCTTTCATTGCCCAGTCTTGCTTTGTCTCCTTCAATCTTTCACAGGCTTGCCCCCAATAAACCTCTTACATTCCTAACTTGGCCTCTGCTGCCTGAAGGACCTGAATCGACAGAGTGACCAATGTGATGCTCTTCAGATCTCCTGCCACGGGGAGCATAGTTGATTGACAGCCTCAGCCTCAGCCTCAGCCACCGTCCCTCTGGGCCCACCACTGCAATCGTGCTGAGGCCACATTCCTTCAGACTGCTCCGAGATATGCAGAGCAAGGTGGGGGAGTGATACAGAACCCCTCTGATGGGTGATTTTGGCTTGAGGACTCCCCGGCAGCCTGGCCAAACCTTCCACGAACGGTGCCAGAGTCTGGGACTCTTCCTCCCCTGTTCTCCTTCCATCCATTCTCCCTTTCACAAGTGTCAGAGACTTGCCTGGGTCCCTCTCCTTTACCCTTCATAGACACGTCCCCAATAAATCTGTCTGCTTCTTGGAGAACCTGAACTAATAGAAGTGGTACTAGGAGTATGGGTGTCAGGTCTAGCAAATAAAAATACAGGATTCCACCAGTCACACTTGAGTTTTAGACTAATAATAAATTTTTAAAGCCTAAGTATATCCCAAATATTGCATGGAATATAGTTATACTAAAAAAATTCATCATTAATCTGAAATTCAAATTTACCTGTTTTGTATTTTATCTGGCAAACTTAGACAGGAGTAATCCAAGAAAATAGGCATTAAGATATATTCATGCACCTCCTGGTGCGCAGAGAAGACACTGTGTTCCACATACCTGAGCAGGGCACAACTGCTAAAGATTTCCTTGGTGGTGAACTGGGAAAACGTCCTGGCAGGAGTGAAGACTCATATAGGTGTGATGATGTAGGCCCTTGGAAGATGTGGATGGAAGAGTGCCTACAAGGACAGTGGGGATGGCTGGTTACTGCTGGGTTGCACTGACGCTCTGCAAGGGACAATGAGAAATTGAAGGCCAGTAACAACCCCTCTCAAGGGTTACTTGAAAGCCAGAGGACCTCTTGGGTAGCCAAAGAGTGGCCTTTTTTTCCTATAGTGGAAGAGCAAACACAGCCAAGCAGCATCCTGAGGACTAAAGTGTTGAGTCACAGAGCTCCAGAAATGCTTAAATGCTCAGTCCAGGCAGGTTGGTTATGCTGCTTGACTGAGAAAAGTTGGGACTCTGAAATATGGGATAGAAACATCTGGATGGATGCCTCTGGGAGGATACTGGCTCTGCAGACCCCCGGAACTCTCAGGGGTTGCAGAACTCTTGTTAGGAAGAGCTAGCACCTCTCTCATGCCAGAATGTGCTGCTGAGGCCTGTCCCCAACAAGACAACAGGGGACCCCTTCCGAGTTGCCCTTACAGCTTCTGTAATAGGTCACCACGCCTATAACCAGGGTTAAGTCCCAGTATAACCTGGGTGGGGGTGTGCGAGGCAGGTAAGGGAGAAGAGGGATTATACACAAAAGGAGCTATATTAGTCAGCACGGGTGGCAGGAGCCAGGACTAGGCAGTGCCCCAGAACTGGATTTTGATGCCTAAATCGTTGTATCTGCAAGGACACTCACCTCTTCGCGGGGCTTGATCAAGAAGCCAGAATGAAAGCCTGGGTAAGCAAGAATACACTGACTTGGGGACACTTTCTCAGGAACAGGACTCTGTTTCCTAGCAGGGACCCTATAGGATGAGACAAAGTTGCTGCTGGCGTGGCTCTTAGAAGCCCAGGAAAAGTGATGCTCCATGCTGCGCAAAATGGAAATGCTTGGATTGCCCTGGCAGGTGTTAGAGGAAGGAATAGAGAGGCTCAAGGAAGTGGGAACCCTGGGTTGGATTTCTTATGTGAGGCCAGAACACAGAGCTTTCAGCAAGGCTGTCAGGAATGGGCTGGTGAGAAGGGTGCTGACATCACCAGGAAGGGCTGCAGCGGCCTCCTCTGGTGGGCCAGGACTAGCGTAGGCAGGAGAAGTGGTCGCAGAGCTGAGCTTGCCCATAACCAGGGGTCGCGGGGGTCTGAAACCGTAGAGGTCAGGTGGTGGCACTTACCTGCCAGAGCCAGGAGGCCACGATTGCTGTAATGACCAATAAAGTGGGACCAGCAGCTCAGGGCCTTGCCCCACAAGGTGAAAGTGAGAAAGCACGATGTCCCTGGCGGGGGGGGGGGGGTGGATAAATGGGCATCCAGCAAGCATGCTACTTAAAGCAGAGAGAGACTGAAGGAGCAGGAGGCTGAGGATACCCCAATAAAAAAGGCCACAATAAAAATAAAGAGCTACGATGCCTTGCTCAGTTCCCAGACCTGAGCAATTTCAGATGTAGTGCCCACTGACCGAGCAAGGGGCTGTGTTGACAAGTGTCCTCCATGGCCCTTCCTCCTGACTTTCCTCCATGTGACCTATGGCCATTGACCTGAGACCCTGGGGAGAAGAAATGACCCAGACCTTTCAAAGCGTCTTAGACAAGGAGCTGGCTTGACACTGATACCTGGAGAGGCAGAGTGTCATTGTGCTCCACCCCCCGCCCCAGTCAGAGTGAGTGGCCGCTCACAGAGGCCAGGTAATAAATGGAGACCAGGCTATAGTCCAGCTCACCATGGACCCACTGGGTCTGCAGTGGCCACCTCCCCCGGTGTCATTGGAACTGATGTACTTGGCAGTTGGAGTAATCTCCATGCTGGATCCTTGGACTGACTGCGGGTTAAGAATTCTCAGAGTAAGCATGGCTGAGTGGAAACCCTTGAGATGGCTCCCTCCCCATGGACTGAGGTCATGAATCCAAAATACCACACCCCAGGGCATGAAGTGGAGATTAGTGCCACTATTAAAGAATAGTTTCCCATAGTTCTGGATTGATCCTAGCTCCCTGGAGTACATGAAGTCCCTTGGGCAAGTGTGAGTGTGGGACGTTTCCACTGACAGCCAGGTCCAACCCAGATCCAGATGAGCCCTTGGCAGCCCCAGGCTGCCAAACCCTGTAAGTTTTACTTAAAAGAATAATAAACTTGGAGCGTGGCCCTCTCCTCTCCCCGCGATGGCCATGTGCTCATCCATTGATATCTGTGTACTCCGAAAAGGGGGAATCATCTGGCAAAAATGTTACTCTGCCTGCTGTGTTCAAGGCTCCCATTCGACCTGATATCGTGAACTTTGTTCACACCAACTTGCGCAAAACAGACAGCCATATGCTGTCAGTGAATTAGCAGGTCATCAAACCCGTGCTGAGTCTTGGGGTACTGGCAGAGCTGTGGCTCGAATTCCCAGAGTTCAAGGCAGAGGGACCCACCGTTCTGGCCAGGGTGCTTTTGGAAATATGTGTCATGGGGGCCGCGTATTTGCACCAACCAAAACCCGGCGCCGTTGGCATCGCAGAGTGAACACAACACAGAAGCAATATGCCATCTGCTCTGCCCAGGCTGCCTCAGCCTTACCAGCGCTGGTCATGTCTAAAGGTCATCATATTGAGGAAGCTCCTGAACTTCCTTTGGTGGTTGAAGATAAAGTTGAAGGCTATAAGAGGACCAAGGAGGCTGTTTTGCTTCTTAAGAAACTTAAAGCCTGGAATGATATCACAAAGGTCTATGCCTCTCAGCGAATGAGAGCCGGCAAGGGCAGAATGAGAAACTGTTGTCGTATCCAGCGCAGGGGGCCCTGCATCATCTACAGTGAAGACAGCGGTATCATCAAGGCCTTCAGAAACATCCCTGGAATTACCTGACTTAATGTAAGCAAACTGAACATTTTGAAACTTGCTCCTGGTGGGCATGTGGGACGTTTCTGCATTTGGACTGAAAGTGCTTTCTGCAAGTTAGACGATCTGTATGGCACTTGGCGTAAGGCTGCCTCCCTCAAGAGTAACTACAACGTTCCCATATATAAGATGCTTAATATAGACCTTAGCGGAATCTTGAAAAGTTCAGAGATCCAAAGAGTCCTCCGAGCACCACGGAAGAAGATTCATCACAGAGTCCTGAAGAAGAATCCACTGAAGAACCTGAGAATCATGTTGAAGCTAAACCCATATGCAAAGACCATGCGCCGGAATACCATTCTTTGCCAGGCCAAGAATCACAAACTCCAGATGGATAAGGTGGCAGCAGCCTTTGAAGCTAAATCAGATGAGAAGGGGGTTCCAGGCAAGAAGCCTGTGGTAGGGAAGAAAGGAAAGAAGGCTGTTGGTGTGAAGAAGCAGAAGAAACCTGTGGTGGGGAAAAAGGCTGCAGCTACCAAGAAACCAGCAGCTGACAAGCCTGCAGAAAAGAAACCCACTGCGGAGAAGCCTGCTGCCTAAAAACTTACGTTTATTCTAAAAGTCAAATCATTTTGGACAGCTAATTTTTAATAAAGATCTGATCAAAGCCAAAAAAAAAAAAACTCATCTTCAGAAGCATGTAAAATGGAGATCCTTAATGCAGGTAGTAATTTGAGTTTCCTGAATAGGCCATTTTTTTTTAAATGCAGAGACATTTAATTCTATTATCCCAAAGATTTCATAAGGAAAAGATAAAACAGATTTTTTATACAACCTTCATTAACCTAAAATGATGATTAGAAAGGCCATATATTTCCATTTACTAAATGTTTTCTGTGAACAAGCTGACCTGCAAATTTCTGTCTCTGAAGATATAGACAAAATTAAATGTTTTATTGAACTGAATTAAAGATGACTTCATAATCAGGGAAGAGAGATTCATAAAAGCTTTTATCACACGTGATTTGCCAACATGTGGTATCTTTTCTCAAATTGATTTTTCAGAGGCATTAGACTTTATTGAGGCAATGCCAAACTTAACAGAATTTTTATCCATATCTTTCGGAAAAACCCAGACCTTTATGGTTCAACTGGAAGTGGAAAATTACACTATAATTCTCCATAGTTCAGTAAATAGTTAAAAAAAAAGAAAGCACATTAATACAACCTCTAGTATACCTTCCCCTGCTAAAAAGCCAACAAAAGTAAATACACAAGGTGAAAATATACATAGGTAAGAATTTTCAACTTTGTCAGTACAGTATTTAATGTTACAGTGACCTAATCCGACAAAATTAGGGTTTGGCACTGGCTGATTCTTTTGGATGTGATAAATAAAAGCAAAATCTATATTCAGATAAATCTCTTTTCTCCAGAAAGACAAGGTTTATAGTCTGTGCGTAGCACGCCCCTGGTGGTAGTAGATAGAGGCATGCAACAGGTTGGGGAGTAGGGGTTAAAGGAAGATGCACTCAAATCTCCCTTGGATGGCTTTGAAAGCGGGAATGAATGAACATTGTTTTAATGGGTTTGACACTCAAAGGCAAGAGGATGATTCAAGCCTCCTGCTGGTCCTGAGCCTCCACAGTGTCATATGGTTGCCAGAGTCGCCCTTGAGCATTCACTCCACAGTGGGTACTGAGGGCCGGCTAGAGGGGCTCTGGGCTGGGAGATGCAGAGGAGGGTGGCTTGGCTCTATGCTCCCAGTGCTCAGTCTTCTTGGGGAGATAGACACCTAACTCACTCCACCAAACAGTGTGGTACATGCTATAAGAAGCCAGGATGCTGTGAGTACCCAGAGGAGAATGTGTCCTACTGAGGTACTCTCCTCAAGCCTGTCAGTGGGTCCCACCTGTCCCAAAGTTGATACTCAAAGCCTGTAATCCCTTAGTGTATTAGTCCTCAAAATATGGCTCATGGGTGTATGGGAGCTCCTCAGACTCGTTCAGGGAGTCAGCCAGGTCACGCTATTTTCATAACGACACTAAGATACTCTTTGCTGTTCTCACTGTGTTGACAATGGCACTGAGGGTACAAAAGCAATGGGGAGAAAATTGTTGGAGCCCGAGCACGAATCAAGGCAAGGATACACGGTAGTCTGCTGTGCCTTGCCGCCTTCCACGAACAGCCAGCTTCACTTAAGAATGTCCCTGAGAAAGCAGTAAAAATTTTTATTCAAGCTCCACCCTTGAATATAGTCTTTTGAAATATTGTGTGATGATAGGGGAAGGGCACCTAAGCGGCTGCATACCCAAGTACAGTGACTGCCTTTGAGGAATATTGCAATTGTTGAGTTGTGAGCTGAATTAGCCACTCTTTCCAAGGAAGACCATTTTTACCTGAGAAAAGGACTGTCAGACAAATTATTGTTATCAGGCTTGGATATTTGGCAGCCTCTTTTCTTGAAAATGAATAAAATCAGCATGTCTGTCATTATATAGAAAACTGGCTGTATTTGTTGCCAATGATAACATTTGAGCTTTCAAGCAAACATTAGGATTTTGGAAATTCTATGTGCTCGGCAGCTTCTCAATTCTGAAAGTTGGCTATACACGAACGTGGCAACATATGGAAGATCCGCCTATTTCAGCGAACCAGTATTTTCCAAATGACCAATGCGTGATGTTATAAAATCAAGCTTGGGTAAAAGATCCATTCCAAGTATAAGATATACCAGTTTTAATGTCACAGACTGTGAAAAGTTCATTGATAATAGTTTTGGATTTCACAATGAAACTAACCTTTAAGAAACTACCACTTACTGAGTTTTGGTATTGGAAAAAAAAAAAAATCCACAATAATCCAAAAGAACTATTATTAAAATACGCTTCCATTTCTCAACTTTGTATCTTTGAAGATGGATTTTCTTCAAATGTTTTAACCAAAACAACATATTAAAACAGACTGAAGGAAGAAGATATGAGAACCCAGCTGTCTTCCATTAAGTCAAGCCAGATGTTAAACAGATTTGAAAATGTGAAATAATGCCAATCTTCATTAAATTTTTTTTTCAGAAAAGTTATTTTTCATAAAAGATGCTATTTCTGTTGACATGCGATGGGTTTATTATTTTTTGTTTTGGAAAGGTTCTTTTTCATTAAAAATAGGCTGTTAAGGTGGGATGGTTTTATTATTGCTATTTTTAATGAATTAATAAATATGTAAGTGTTACCAGTTTCTGGGGTGCCTGGGTGGTGCAGTTGATTAAGCATCTGACTCTTGGTTTCAGCTCAGGCTGTGATCTTAGAGTGGTGAGATCGAGCCCTAGGTCGGGCTCCACATTCATTGCGGAGTCTGCTTGAGTTTCTCTCTCGCTCTCCCTCTGCCCCTCCTGCTCGTGCTCTCTCTCTCTAAAATAAGTAAATAAATCTTAAAAAAAAAGAGTTATCAGTTTCCGAATGTGGTCAATACTGATAGATAAGACCCATATAAACAAAAGCTCTTTGGAGGTCTTCAATAATTTTTAAAATTGTAATGGGGTTCTGAGACGAAAAAGTTTGAGAACCACTGCATTAGCCTATCAGGCCCTTCACAATCTTTCCAACTTTTTTCCTGACCGTTCCCTTTCCATCACCCTCCCCTCCTTCCGTCACCATCCCTCTGTCCAGCAATGCCAAATGCCTTTCTGGCCCCCCAAATAGGCTGCACTCTTTTTTCTTACTGTTCTTTTGAATGCCCTCTCTGCTATCCCTCCTTCTCAGGCTTCTATTCATTCTCTTAAAATCAGGTTCAGTAAAAATTTCCCTCATTGTCCTACAGAGCTAGTTACACCCTCCTCGGGCTCCCGGGGGCTTTGTGCAGAGTAGGGATCTTGAGAAATCATTTTGTATGAGATTGTTTACACAACTGTCTTTCCCTCTATGCTGTAGGCTCCTCGGGGCAAGGAACAATCTTCTTCACCCTTAATTCATTAAACTCCAGCAGCTAGCCTGGCTCCAAGCACACTGCTGATGCTCAACAAATTCAAGAAGAAAAGTGGCAGAGGAGAGGAATTTCATCTCACTCTCCTGCCCTGACCTGAGGACTCTGGGGCAGAGACAGGGATCATAGCGGGAGGTGTGGCAGGGCATTCCCCAGAAAAGGGCCTGTGTTACACACACTTGAACCCTAGCTGCCCAGCACACACGCACACCTTCTTCCTTCCCCTAGGTACTTCCAGAAATGTCTTCTAACAGAAGCCAGAGACCCCCCCCCAACAGATTTAAGCATGCACTCCCGCCCCAGAGGAAATCATCGAGAATCCTATCCTATAGTCACCAGAGATGATGTCATGACACCACTCTTCCCTGACAGCCGGATCTTTGGGATGCACCTGCCTTAGATATTCTGCCACCTTGGGACGAGATGGTCAATTTTATCATCAGCCCAATCACCTCCAAAGTCCAATGATTGAGGGGTGAGGAGAGGGACAAGGGAAGAGAAGAAAACTCTGTATTTAAATTGGAATTCCCATTGCAAAAGGAAAAATGGTGATGATTTGAGGAGTGCTGGAATGAGTTACCTTTCAGCAGCAACGAAAATGCAGATGGTGGCACTTTCTTGTCTCTGTAACTAAGCTTGGGGTGACAGGATTTGTGATCCTCTTCCGGTCAGCCAAGCCATGTTTCTCTTTGGTCAGCATCTTGGCTACTGCCTGGTTTAGCAAATCCTATTTCCCAGTTCTTTTTTTCCTTTTTTCTATAAACTAATACCAGTGGTTTAGTTTTGTGATTTTCTTTATGAAAAGTCTTCTTCAATGATGGAGGCTCTAGTTTGTACTTACCGGTTGGATGGCAATTACACTGGGAGTCCACTCAGATGAATGTACTGAAGAAATGAACCCATAAAATATTGTGTGTGGGGGTAGCAAGAGTTAAATGGTAGCTTACTGTTCTTTATTGTAAATGGCCCTCCAGCTTCTGAAAATGAAAAGGGGACTCAAGAGTCCATTGAAGAAAGCTGCTCATGTGCACGCAGATAGAGAAACCTGACCTTTGCTAGGAGCACGTCAGAACACGTGCAGTTTCCAGAGTAATCTATCATCTCTTCCAAAGGGAGCGAATTAAGTTTCAATACAGAAATAAAATAGATCATTTTTCCTTCAGTAAAGGATTCACTTAGCCAAAATCATCATTAGTTAGCTCTATTGTTTGTCAGGTAGGAGAGATTCTGAGAGGTGGTACAAATCTCAGCAGAACAAATAAAAAACGCCAGGGGTACAAACCAGAAAAAGGGAATGCATCTTTAAACTGATTTTAAAAGAGCAAAACATGATTTGCTAGAAAAGCGTGTTTGGGATAATAGCCAGCTTTACCTTCTCTGGCTACTTAAAGCGATTTATTCTGACCAGCCAGCCCCAGTGGCATGTGTGAGGACAATGGTGAGGCACATTGTTTCCCAAAAGGAGAAAACACTTTTGGACTCAGCAGCTGGTAAATTCTGGGAAGGAGAAAACCCATGGAGTTGGGAAAATAAAGTTTTACTGTGAAACATATAATAAGATACAGGATGATTTTTGAACTCTCTACCTGCAGAAACCCAACAAAGTTGGAATCTCATCTTCAAGTGGCAATTAATTTATTCACATGTAAGAATAAAATCAATTTGAATTCTGACAGGAGTTGTTTCTCTATGGAGAAATGGAATTCACATAAAACAATTTCAATCTGGATCCACAATATCTAAAATTAAACTTTTCTGAGGACAGGTCACAGTCATAGGGATTTTGCCTCACGACCACAGAATGATTTTTCATGCCCGATCATTTGTGCCATAGATGCTTCCAGCCTTCTCAACAGCATGGCGTGTAAGCTGGAAAAGCTCAACCGGGACCAAAGCATCTCTTGGTTTCCCGAAATAAGACATACCTTCTTCTGTTGTAGTGCGTAGATTTATACAAAGTGGCTTTAAGAAAGCATGTCCCCCACCATCACACACACACACTCCTAAGAAGTTCGCACTGAACTGTGATATGAATGTTTTTACTTTGCTCTCAGGTATGATAACGTGGTCAACAGAATTTTATGTCATAGGATGTCATCATCGTTTGCTAATATTTCAATTTATGATCTACTGTGTTTCAAGGTTCTTTCATATTGCTTGATCTAAAGAATTAAAAATCGACAATGCCAAGCTGATGCAGGAAGGCTTCTCTGTTTTCAGTGACAATGGCATGGTGACAATGCAGACAGGGTCTTGCTCTGAGATGATGCTCGGCACCAGGTGAGCAAGTGGTGGTGACTACGTATTATTGGTGATCTTATTGAGCTAACATTTACTGAATATTTGCTACGTGATAGACACCATGCCCGATGCTTTATAGGTATTCTCTTATTTCTTTCAACCACCCTCTATACTAGATGAGAAAATTGGGCTTAGAGATTACTTGTAAGTGACAAGGGTCACAGCTCATGCTCTTAACCAGTATGTGTTTCTTCTCTTTGGCTCTAAAATCTAGAGGAGCCTCTATACTTTCTTTCACATATTAGCTTTTTAGTGTTTTCATATATACATTCACTTCATTTACATGCTCCTTGAGTTCAATAACCTCTTGCTAGAGATTAAATGTTGTATCTACTTTGGCATCAATTTGTAAGGCCTTCCTTGTACAGCTAAAGTGGTAGTTGTCTGAATTAATGGCAAAATTAATAGTTCAGATCCCATCTTTGTTATGTCACGATAATGTTAATTTGTTATGTTGAAAACCATGTTAATCATGTTTAAGCTGCTGCCTTATATTGAGAACACTGTCGGCACCGCCCCCATCACGAGCCATCATCACCACTGCACACGGCAACTATCCATTTTCTGAGCATCATTTTTTTTAATAATTTTTTTTGTTTAAAACAAATAAATGAAATCTTTTAAAAATGCTGTCAATATAGTATCACAATATAGTTCCCCACGCAGAATGTGCCCTCTTTAATACCCATCACCAGACTAACCCATCCCCCCACCCCCTTCTGAGCATCATTTATGTGCCAGGAATCATGGCTACATGTTTCACACACATTCCCTCTAAACTTCACAACATACCAACAAAGGAGGCATTGTGAGCCTTACTTCACAGCTAAAGAATGTTAAGAAAGAAGACCTAGGTTCTAGATCTTCACAAAGACTTCATTCTCATCATAAAGAGATAGACCTCCCAAAAGGCATGTTAAAAATAAATTTTAAAAATGAAGATCAGGGTTTGATCTATAGCTTGACACTTTCCCAGCAATCTGAGATAGTTTTTTGACTTGGGAAGACTCGGGAGAGATCCCACATGCAGTAAGGCAAGTTACCGCGGTAGGTAACAAAACCACGCCAACACAAATTTTCTCTTGCCTGCTGTCATTCTCTAATCCTGGTTTTATGATGATATTAATAAAAAAAGGTCTGCTAATTAGGGGTTTTTTTACCTGCAGTGTAGAACCTTCCACAGAATTCGAGCTTCTCAGGGTTTAGAGACACCTTAAGGTCATTTAGGCAGTTAGTCAGTTTTCCTTCTCCCATTAGACAACTTGGGTTTCTTCTCTGTTCTATTTGTGAGGAGGGAGAACTGAAACAACTTATTAAAAAAAAAGCATAGGCATAATGAGATCACATCATTTGTGTCAAACTGTCAGAAAATGCAGGACGTTGTCCATGTTACATATGACTCTACAGAGAGCAATCCGTGTACATGACGAGTCAACCCTGACTGGATACCAAATGTCTAATCAGGTAACACAACTGCACACCACAGAAGTTATGCAGGGTAACACATTTTTAATGTTTTATTTTGATATAATTTCATATTTATAGAAAAACTGTAAGTATTGTTCAAAAAAACGCCCATTTACTCTTTCCCAGATCTACTGATTATTAGTATTTTGCTCCATTTGTTCTTTTTTCCTGAACCACTGGAGAGCACTCTGTAGACATCTTGTCCCTTTATCCATAAATATTTCAGCGTTTATTTCCCAAGAACAAGGGTTTTCAAAGTAATACATTTTTTTTAATCAAACCACAAAGTTAACATAAAATCAGAATACATTAAAAAAAATACACGAACTACAAAAAAAAATATTCTGACTTCATTTTGCACAAGAGAGGAGTTTCTTGGCCTGTTTTGCTTACTGTGATACTCCCAGACTCTACCATAGTGCTTGTGTACACAGCAGGAGCTTGACAAATACCTGTTAATTTCTTAATTATGGTGTGATACTATATTGACAGCATTTTTTAAAAGATTTCATTTATTTGTTTTAAAGAGACATAGAGAGAGATTGCAAGTGGGGGGGAGGGGCAGAGGGGGAAAGAGAGAGAGAATCTCAAGCAGACTCTGCACTGAGCATAGAGCCCAACATGGGGCTCCATCTCACAACCCTGAGATCATGACCTGAGCTGAAATCAAGAGTCTGACGCTCAAGCGACTGAGCCACCTAGGCGCCCCTATTGACTATATTTCTAAACAAAGTACTTCTAAAATAAAGCAAAGGCAATAACAGCAATATATTCAATCATGTCTTTATTTCCTATAATTTATAGTTCCCCAGTTACAAAAAGGAAAAACTTTTAGATGTTAAGGACTCCTAGGAAATGAACTTTTTAAGATGAGACAAAACAGATTACAGTGTAACCAAATTCATGGGTGGACCTGCTCTCTCTTCACAGGT
Source organism: Eumetopias jubatus (assembly GCF_037043125.1). NCBI lineage: Eukaryota > Metazoa > Chordata > Mammalia > Carnivora > Otariidae > Eumetopias > Eumetopias jubatus. The sequence continues at coordinate 51,530,170 of NW_028274812.1, forward strand.
AGCGGTTCCTGATGTATTCTCGGTACATGGAGGTGTCTTCTTTTCCAAGGGGCTGCATGATACCTTGACTGGCCTGAATGTGGGCTTGGAAGATCTCTGTAGATTTTCTGTCTACTCTTGGAGGCTGAACTTCATAGATGTTGTCTTGCGAGAAAGTGGAGATAGGTGTTCTATAAAAGGGAAGAGAAGACAAGGCTACATTAAAGAAAATAAAGTGAAGGACCCACAGGGAGCTATGGTCTCAAAGCATTTGAGAGCCGCTGACCTTGACCATGTGGACTTAATAGTAATAAGTGATGGTATTGACCTCCCCATCCTCTAAGCTGGCTTCGTCTCCTGCCCAGGGAGTCCTCCCTGAAGCACAGGCTAGGTGGGCACCCCTCCTCTGTTCCTGCAGCCCCAGGCACACCTATGCCTGTGCACCCATGCCTCCCTCACGTGACTGGACTAACTTCAGGTGGGGGCTGTACATTTTCCTCCTTGACACATCATAGGAACTCAATTTTTTTTGTTATAATAATTTTGTAGCCTATAACTTTATTGAATTTGTTTGTTAGTTCTAAGGGTTATCTATAGTTTTTAAAGGAAGATTTAGTAGGAATCCGTGAAGTAAGGGATATGAATTCCTTCCTCACATTGGTAAGAAGAGCAAATGAGTTTATATGTATAAAGTGCTCACTTAGCATAATGCCGGGCACACTGTAAGTGCTCAGTAAATGTGAACTATTATTAATAATTACAGGTGTATAATTCCTTATCTGCAATTCTGAAATCCTAAAAGCTCTAATAACCAAATGTTACTTTGATGGTAAAACCTGACCCATTTGAAATTCATTTGGTGGCATATCCTAACCTGAACCAACAACATTCATCCTACTTTGTGTGAATATTAATGTGTTTAATTAACAGACAAGTCCTCAGATCACACTGGGGATGGACCATCCTGTTATGCTAACACCCCCAAAATTGTGAATTCTGAAACACATCTGGCCTCAGGCTTTTGCTGAGGGATTGTAATCTGCAAGAGGCAGCTTCCTTCCTTTCTGGAAGGTATTGAAAAGCACCCAAGAATCTCTTTACTCAAAAATATCCCTCCATTCCCAACCACCCAGCCTAACTTAATGCATGAAATTTCCTTCCACCCACTGGAGAAGGTGCTGTCTCCAGAAAGGCCTTGTCAAAATGCAGTTTGGTGTCTGACACAACCTTTACTCATTGAAGATTGAGCACCTACTAGTTATTCTATCCTTAGCTGAGAGCAGGCCTTTGAGGGATGAGTCGGTCAGCCAAGTCAGGTGTGATGCAGAGTGAGCATGTGTGTAGAGTGTGAATAGAAGGTCAAGAAGGGGCCACTGATGGGGAGGACAATCAATGAAAATGGTGTTGTGAGGGACTGGTGTACAATGACAACACATTCCACCACGTACCCCAGGGCTGGCCCTGGGAGGTAGGCACTTCTTACACCAGGGCACCAAGATAACACAGAGAGAGAAGATCCGAAGAATTTATTCTGCTGAGCTGGACCCTAGCTCTGCTCATCATACCAGAGGTGTCAGGAAGCCATCCTGGATGTGTGGCTATTGGGTTAGCTGGGACCCCTGCGGCTGGGGGAGACTCTCTGCTGTCAGGGGCAGAATTAGGCCTCAGCCCCAGCTAGGTCTGGCCTTGGGATGTCAACAGTTCAAAAGACATCAGGAAATGCAGACACACAGTGGAAGGCAGGAGTTGTACAGTAACTCCCCCATCCTCTTAGGACGCATTACCATCAAATGGGGGTCTTTCTTACCCAGAAAACAGTCAAGGTAGCTCACCGTGCTTTGTCTTTACCTGGAATGCTAACACATCCTGCTACGGCTGGAGATGTACTAAATTACGTTAAAATAAAATATAACTGGAGGTGGAGTATTCTTTCTGCAAGCCAGCCTCAACTGTTTTCACCTCAGGATAGTATATTTCAACTCAAACTTGGTATATAGTTTGTGAAATGCTCCCATTCTTTAAAGCACTTAAATAATTTCACACAGTCTTAGAATGTGACCTTATTTAAGTAAATAAAAACCAAAGGAAAATGATTTACTTAAAGTTAAAAAAAATGAAAGACAAAGGTGAAAGAGTCCTGAGATGTCTGAATCTCAAATCTGTCCTCCAGCCTGGCTGCAGTGCTTTCTTCAAAATACACGAGTTACAGTTATTCTGATGTCTGGGGAGAGCACATTATAATGGTGAACAATTAGGATGATTAATAATATGAACTCTTCTCCTCAATTTTCACAAAAACATAGTAACTCTCCAGTCATTTACATAATTCACATTGAAATGCTAGAATTCTTTAATGACAGATAATATTCAGGATCAAACCTTTTTAACCTGAACCTTTAAAATGAAGATTCCATTATGGTTTTTAGAGATTGTCATCAAAGTACCAGCCACACACAGCAACAAGCCCTGACACCACACCATCTACACCTGTCTAATGTCTTCAACTTCTCAAATCCCTTTTACATATATGATCTTACTTAATTTTCACATTCATCCTGGAGGCAGGAAGCATTGGGATTATACCCTCCATGCCACAGAGGAGATATTTAAAGTCAATTTAAAAATGGAACTAATGGTTTCTGTCCTGTCTTTGAAGCCAGACCTTTGCCCAGGACCCGTTGTGCATTAAGGACGACCTCTTTGGCAGAAATCACACCAGACAGTCAACAGATATAGGAAGATACCATCTGGGTACTAAACCTTCCTGGGTTGAGAAAGGGGAAATGCCAAGTGACCAAGGCATTGTTTGATCCTTCAGAGGTCTCCGCTGACTACGCAGGTGGGCCGGCTGCGGAATGTCATAGCGCCTGGGCACAGTGACCACCCATAGATGTGGGGCCAGGACAACCTTGAATGGGGCCGGAGACCAGTCACTTCCACCCAGGGCCTTTGCTTTCTGACCAGTCCTCACCCTACTTCTTGGTTAACTACCTCACTGCCGCGTGGAGTAATGGAAACCATTACAAACACTAAATATGAAATGCCAGACATCAGCCTGAAATGTCATCAGACTGAGTGGCAGGTGGGTTTAGGGCTCTAGTACCACCTCACTGGGGTTTCAAAACAACGCAGGGAGTCCGAAAATGCTTCAACTGTCCCCTTTGTCCTTTTTATTCTTCTAGATTCGAAGTCTATGTTAAACAACAAAGTTGTAATATCAAAATGGTTATTACTGGATTGGGGCCAGAAAGATGCTTAAGACATACCCAATCTTGTTGGCATAATCAGACAAGTGAGGAGGAAGAAACCGATTCACAGATAAACTTTTGTTTCTTCATTTTACTCAGATGTCAAGAAGTCAGTGATGACGAGCTCCCCACGGTCTTAAGGCAGTAGTTCTCCAAGTGTGGTCCCCAGACCAGGAGCATTAGCATCACCCGGGAACTTGTTAGAAATATAAATTCTCAGGTCCTACTCCAGACCTACTGAATCAGAAACTCTGAGGGTGGGGCCCGGCAAAGATGTTTAGCAAGGCCTCCTGGTGATTCTGACACTTGCCAAAGCTTGAGACTCTTTGGTCTAACCAAAATATATCTAAAATGCTAAAGAACATCTTATTTGTGGTCAGTCAGCAGCACTGAACACTGGTAAGCAAGAAATCTCTTTTCAAATGATATACTACCACTAGCCCTCCATCAAGAATCATAATTTGACATTTAATTGTAAATATACGAGCAGTAATATTAGATGCACCACACATTTCCTAATGAGGAGATACGTCTGATTTCCCCATTAGCTTACACATTTACAAGGTGGGAAAGAAATACAAAAACATCCAAGACCCTCATTAAGGGGCTGCTGGTCAGCACCTTGTCTCTGAGGGTATTGGAGGGAGATGGATAACCCTTCTTTGAAGATGGAACTAGGTTCTGTAGATAAAAATAAATGAGCCTGCACATTTGTAATTATAATATTTTATCTCCAGAATGCTAGAATTCTTTAATGACAGATAATATTCAGGATCAAACCTTTTTAACCTGGACCTTTAAAATGAAGATTGCTTTCAGTACTACACGGAACAGTCTTTTTACTAGCTTAGATGGCATCTGTTTCTAGATAAAAAGACCAGTATTTAAACACTAAATGATGTGGAAATTGTGAAACTGCTTTCTTTTATTCATTCTATTGGGGAAAGCTGGCTTATTACTACACTTTCATGGTGGAAAAAATGGCTCCACTTTTCTCTCCCGACCATAAACAGAGGGGGATTTTGTTTTCAACTTCTCCTCACAGCCCCCAAAGACCTCCTGCCCCTAATCCAAATGCCAGTAGTATTTCTGGAGATAAAATATTATAATTACAAATGTGCAGGCTCATTTCTTTTTATCTACAGAACCTAGTTCCATCTTCAAAGAAGAGTTTTGTATTTCCCCTCAAGGAATGTTACAGTCTTATTTAAAATAATATATTTGCCAATTCATTTATGGGCTGCTTAACTCATACTGCTCAGTGTGCTCAAACACCAAAGACCAATGACACTTGGCCTTCACTGCAGTTCCCATTCACAGAAGAGACACACTTCAGGCAGAAGTTCATAAGGTGCACCACATGTTTTTAAAGAACTACTTACTGATGCCCTTTTATGCTCTTTTTTAAACGTGGTCTTACTCATTTGGTTATAACATGACCATGTCTGATAATAACCTATCTTATCCTTGGATGCAGAACTAATGTTTGAGTCCCTTTTAAAGTTCAGTTCCTACTGAGGCTTATTTCCTAACACACACTGAATACTTAATAAACAGGTTGATCTGACAAGAAAATATTTAATTGGTCAGACTGAAATGTCTTCTGAATTTAGTTATGTCCAGGTAATTTGTGGCTGGTGAAAGAAAAACGGGACAATATTTATATAATTTCAATAATATTATACATGTGATACTTGCGCATCTGTTAAAATCTTCTATTTTTCCTATGATTATCATTTTGGCATACATCAAACCCCATTTGGCATTTCCAGAAAATTTAGTAATGCTTCTGATCACAGAATCTCTTTCCCTTCTGTTGCTATCAGTTTTGCTTCTTTCACAGCACCAAACAATTCTTTGTTGGTCATAACTGATCCTTAGGTCATTTCTTTCATTATTTCCTCTGCTTTCCAAGAGAAAACTATAACAAGGGCAGGTTCAAAATTGATCAGATGCTCTGGTCTCAGTGGAGTAAAACCTCAGCAAATGCCTTAAAAGCACCAGCCCTTGATTATTCGTCTATTTGTCTTTCTGCAGGTTTTATAATTTCTATTAGAAAACAATAGCCCTTATCACCTAACCAGCAGAGGGGTCTATGATACACATCACCATGAAATAAATTTCTCTCTTTCTAGCCTTTACTGCTGCTCAGAGCTTTCAGCCCTCGGTGTGTGGATGCCAATCTAACATTTTTTTTTGATCATCCATTGCTTGTCTTTAGTTGCCTTATTAGGCTGCTTGTATTCTTCCAATAATGTACTCCTATAGTGAAGCCTAGTCATGAATCTATTTTACCAAGATGATGTGGTGAGAATGTGTTTGCTTTATCATGTTAAAATCTCAAGAGAATGTGGCATATTACTCACATTCTGTGCATAAAGACACCTAAATCCAAAATGTAGCTCTCAAACTGCACTTGTCCAATATGGTAGTCATTAGCCACATGTGGCTATTTAAATTTAATTAAAATTAAATAAAATTTAAAATTAGTTCCTCAGTAGCACTGGTCACATTTCAAGTGTCTGATAGCCACATGCAACTAATGGCCACTGTTGCACACAGTGTAGATATCGAATATTTCCATCATCACAGAAAGATCTATTGGATAGACTGTTTTCGAACCTCTTTCCTATTATTTTTTCCTCACAAATTCTGGGTAATTTTAGGTCTTTCTAAGCCCATTACCCTAATATATCTCTGTATGGCATTTATCACACTCTGATCTTTTATTTGTGTATTTATATGCTTACTAGGAATACGAACTCCATTTTGATCACCTCTTTATCTCCAATGCCCAGAAGAGCATCTGGCATACGGTAAGCGCTCAAAAGTTATTCATTGAATGAATGAATGACCTCTGGTTAAGGAATAAGATTTTATCTTGGGTTTCTAAATTCAGAACCTAAATTCAGTGTGATTTGGATTACTTGAGATGATAAGAAAGCTAGGGTTTCCCATCAGAAGCCTTGCTCTTCAGTTCCTTTCTTCAGATAATCCATAAGTGGACAAGGAAACTGAGTGCCTTCTAGTGGGGTAAAGCTATCAAAGTTGCTCAAAAAACAATGGTGAGGCAGAAGGGGTGGGTCCTTACCCTCTAGAGGTGAGAAAACAGTGACTCAGGCAGATTAACGAAGTTACTAAACGGGCTGAAATCAAGAGGAACGTGTCGATCTTCAAATCACCTCTAATACAACAAAAGACAAAATACACCCCTCTGTTCTGGGATCTGAGAAGGCAGGCACTGCCTCTATTCACTTTTACATACCTTTCATGCCCATTTCGACACCGGAAATATGGGTAAGCCCTCGTTATTTGCTGCCTTGCCCCTCTAGGACACTTTCACATGTCTTTGGGTATATACATGTGATACCATAGAGTAAAGGTGATGGGCTTGAGGGGCAAATGCTTACCCACGTATTGGGAAATTAAGCCATGTAAGTAGCTGCTGGTGACATTCTAAACATTATCAAGGTAAAGAAATTAATTTCCTTTTTATTCCTACTAAAAGACAGCAAGTCTATATTAACACACAAAATGCTATGAATCTAGGGGGCCCATGGGTGGCTCAGTCAGTTAAGCCTTTAAGTCTTGATTTAGGCTCAGATTGTGATCTCAGGCTCATGAGATCGAGCCCTGCATCGGGCTCCACGCTTAGCAGGGAGTCTACTTCTCTTCCTCTCCCTCTGCCCCTCCCCTTGCTTGTGCGCGCACACGCTCTCTCTCAAATAAATAGATCTTTTTAAAAAATGCTACGAATCTAATATATGATCCCTAACAAAGTCCAATTATTTCAGCCTTATTATGCCGCTGAAAGCTAATGAGCATGTCACAGAATAATGAACAAATCTGATTTCTTTATACACAAACATTTTTGAATCCTTTTAATAGCTGCTATTATAACAAGATGATTGGGCTGTCCTCCAGCAGAGACACTGAAAGGGAGGTTGGAAATCTCATAGGCAGGTTAAAATTCATTAAGGAGAAGAGGACAATAATGCCAGTCTTTAAACAATCTACCACAGAAGAAGCAAAAAGTGGTGATGAGAAGGAAATGAAGAATATAATCTGTGATGGTGGAACATAAAATGTATAATCTCACACACTAGAGATGCAGGCTGCTCGGTCTGTATATGAGGCCCTTCAAAGGCTCAGCACTAAGGAACCTTGACTCCACACAGCAGACTAGGTCTTTAAAGATTTTGACAGGACAGGAGTAGGTGGCTTTTTGGTAATGGAGAGAGCACGAAGACAGCAAAACCCTTCTTGGGTGTGTTTCTCAAACACTCATCTGCCTTCAACCTGTCAGGAGCCATGTCAATGACAGGCCACCCAGAAAGCACGGCAGTCTCACAGAAAAGGAAGATTTTATGCCTAAACCTAAGCAACAACACAGAACAATTATTTATAGAACATGATGACCTTAACATGTCTCAAAAAATATATGCATATGTCACATCTAAGGCTGCTAAACTCTATCTTTTGAAGACTCATTTGTCATTTTTCATCAGATCTACTAGATGAAGAAATAGCATATGTTTACACACAAACATGCTACATATATAAAATATTTATATATAATATAGATTGATGCTCATATACACTAAAATACATATTTATGCTTATGTACATTATATATATATGTGTGTATATATATATACACACACACACACACACACACACACGTATTCTTTCAACACAATGCTGTGGGAAGGGCAATCCATATATTTCATCCCTCCCCACAAAATGATATACTCCAAATGACCCCATGTGAACTCATTTTTACCATGTCCATTTTATGGACATTTACAATGTGCAGATACTGGAACAAAAAGTATAGCTGATGAGCTTCTGGGGTATTGGAGCCAGTAAATTTAGATAACATATTGTAATACTTACTATTTCTTAGATAGAGTTGGAACATCTTGCTCTTAAAATGTGACTTTTTATATTGTTATATATAAAAGAATCAATGTAATACACATAAGGGCCTTAAAGCCTGTTACAGGTTTGTCAGGGTACAGTTTTTGGTGATATTACATCACTGCCTTATATATACGTCAATTAAACATAAAAAATTAACAATGTTTACCCAATACTTACCATGGAAAAACTGTGCTTCAGAATTATCAATGCATTTCACATTGTTATTGCAAAATAAAACACAGATACAGGAAACCACACAAAACAGACACATAGAAATATTATAAGGTGAACACCACCAGGTCAAAAAACAGAAATTTTGGCAGCTAAGCCAAAATTCCATGTGCCCCATTCCCATCAAAACTATAGTAGCCATTATCCTGACTTGTATAGTAATCACTTCCTTGCACTTTTAAAACGACTTTTTCATTTAAATGTGCATCCCTAGATGTTAGTTTAATCTTGCCCATTTCAAAAGTGTGATATGCCTTTTAATCTACAGATTCTCTCTCCTTTCTTTTCCTTACAATTCATCGGTTGAAGAGTCCAGGTTGTAGAGTTTCTCTCAGCCTGGATTTTGCTGACTGCGTATTTATAATGCAGTTCAAAATGTTCCTGTGTCCTTTATATTTCTGCAAGTCAGCAATTGCCTCCAGAAGCTTGGTGAGAATTTGCTTCAATTGCTTTGGCAAGTCTATGGGTGGTGGTATGCTCTTTCATCAGGAGGGCCATACTGTCTAAGTTGTTTATCTCTTTTGATGTTAACAGCCAATAATGCTCAATGCCTACATCTGCTAACACTGGGGACTGCCAATGTTAATTATTTCTTTTTCATTAATTAGTTGAAACACTGTTATGTTTTCTTTTTAAAGATGCTTTCCCTCACCTCTTATTTGGTTATCCAGTGGTGTAATTCATACGATTCAAAGTGTCATATACTTGATTCTTTTTCCCTTTATTTTCCAGTTTTCTGGATAATGAAATGGTTCCCTATATCCTTCCAAAGTGATTAGGATTTTTTTTTTAAATTATAAACTCATGGATTTAAACATATTTGATGAGTTCCATTCCACTGCAACTATTATTACTATTGAAGTTCAAATCATCCTATCTTTGTCCAGGGGGAGCCTCTTCAAGTTCACTCCTGAGTCCTCTTGATATGACCCCAGCAATCTTTAATAACTTTCTTGCTATCTGGATTGACAAGATGTTCCAGGATCCTTGTGTCCATTTCCTGACACTGACCTGGAATCAGCTACTTCACCCAGAGCTCTGGTTCCTTTTAGCGGGGAATTGGTTATTTTAAGGCCACAATGTGGGTACTAGGGATTCTCCTTGTTCCTGGGCCACTGTATGTGTACATGCAGGCACCTACACATATACCTGTGTGTGTTTATGCCACGCTGGAGAGAATCCTGCTTCTCAGGGACAAAGAAGATGACAGAATTAGAACAGCCCGTAATTATTCATTTGATTTATCCCATACTGAACCTCCATCTAAACACTAGAGTAACAATACTGCCACCACCAATATGATTCCTGGAGACACTCTATCTGCCTATGCTCCCCGCAGTACCTCCCCATTTTTTCCACATACTATACTCTCCCCCTTTTAACCTGCATTTTGATTCTATGAGTTTATAATTCACAGTGGTCTTCATGTCACTGCCTCTCTAGTCATTTGGATTGTCTCAAGCTCCTTCTCCTCTACATCGCACAGGAAGGCCTCATGGGAACAATATGCCAAGTTCTTACTTGTAACAGTTTATCGCTGCTTTCATACTTAAAAGATTTGGAAATAATATCCTCAGCTCACATTTCTTTCCCTTGAGAATCTTAAATATATTACTCCATTTTTTTTATATAAAGAGTTACATGTAAAAAATCTGATGATCTAATTTTTTCCCTTAGAAGTCTTTCCTTTGGTTTGATATCTAAAGGACTTTTTTTTCCCTTTAAAGTCTAGTTTACTTACTATACTGTATCATTCTGGGTTACCACTCTCATGTATGTGGTGTGCTCTCTCAATATATAGTTTTAAGTAGTTATTTCAGAAGGGTTTTTTGGCATTACAGTTTTTAGTATTTTTTTGTTGTTGTTCTCTAAGATTTATTTATTTATTTTGAAGACAGAGAAAGTGGGGGCGGGGAGGTGCAGAGGGAGAGGGAGAGACAAGTAGACTCCTTGCTGAGAGCAGAGCCCAGCACAGGGCTCGATCCCATGACCCTGAGAGCATGACGTGAGCCGAAACCAAGAGTTGGACACTTAATGGACTGAACCACCCAGGCGCCCCTAGTATTTTTTTGTTGTTGTTCCTTTGCTTTATTTTTCTTCTTCAAGACTCCTATTATCCATAGTAAATCTTCTTTGCCTATTGCCAGTATCTGACACTTTCTCTTAAAATCTTTTTCTTCCTTTCTTTTTGCATTTTTAAGTTTTGTATTTTAAGCACATTTTGAAACAGCACACTTCAGTTTTGATCTCTTTTACTGATGTCTTCCTGGCATGCTTTCACGGTCTGCAGGGAAACATCCCTGCTCTGTCTTCTTCTGTTCTTCTCATCACTTTATATGACGTTGGATCTTGATACTTTTCTGATGCTCATTATGCAAAATGAGTTTTCCCGAACCTTTAGAAGGTGTGATTCAAGCAAATCTGAGTGACTTGACAGAACTCCCTCTTGGGTTGTTTTTGTGAAGTATTCAAAACCATGGCACACTGCTTTCTGAGATGTCCTGCACCTCTTCCCTTTCTTGGCTTTTCTCTTTCCTTCATATCTACTGTCATTGTCCTGCTCAATTTTGACTCCATGGGGAGTCAGATGGGTCCCCAGGCCTGGAAGGGAGCTTTGGTGGTTTGGTTTCAAACACTGATGTGGCCTAGACTGCCTCAGCTCCTTTCAGAACCCACCCGGAAGCCCCCGCACTCAGCTGGTACTGAATCAGGTAAAAGCCCTCCCCAGTCTCAGCTGCTGTGCTCAAATTGGCCTGTAGTGATCTCCTGCTAGCTATTCACATGTGTCGGATACCCTGTTGTTCCTTCCATGCTCCTTCCTCTTGTATAAACCCTGATAAAATGCAAGTCTGGTGGCTCTTGGTGGTTTACCACCACCGCCTGCTTATATTTAGGGATTTGTGGGGATACCTTATCACATAGTTTTGAGGTAAACGCCTATGGGTATTTGGTTTTGCTACCTGGTTGTTCAGTTTTATGTGAGGATTCAGAGTTTAAAACTATGTTGTTGCTGTCTTCTTCCCAGAACCAACTAGGCATAGCTATATTTTTAGAGGGGAGGGAGGGGCCGAGGGAGAGAGAATATTAAGCAGGCTCCATGCCCAGGGCAGTGGAGTCTGATGCTGGGCTGGATCTCAGGATCCTGAAATCATGACCTGAGCCAAAATCAAGAGTTGGATGCCTAACCAACCGAGCCACCCAGGCGCCCCTAGACATAGCTATTTTTAAAAGAATATTTTTCATCTATCTCTAAAGCTGATCTCTAAATTTGATACGTCACTGCCTGCATGGTTACACTGTCCTTGCTGCCAAGGCAGACACTGCCACGACACCTCTGCTCATCCAGGGCTGCTCTGGGGGCAAGTCTTCTCCAGCCTGATTGCCGCTTCTCCTCGGTCAGGACTTGCTCTCCTCCAAGACAGCAGTATACTACAGATGTCCAGATGTGGCAGCTATTCAGTGATGCAGAGAGGGGGGAAGTAGGCAGAAGGTGGTGGAGCCCTTCATCTTCTGGTTCACCTGCATCTGGCTAACAAGGCAGCACCTCCCAAGCAGCAGCAGTCCAAGCAGAGTTAGGAAAATCAGTTGTTCTTTTATTGCAGTGGATGGGAGACGGCTAGTATACTGGTTAGATTTGGGTCACGGAGCTTAGTGGACAAGGCAGCCCTCCAGAGGGCTGCCCCAGGACCTCACTCCACTATCTGAGCAGGGTGCCTTCACCATTCTGGCCTGATGGGAGTGAAGGCTGCTAATGCAAATGGCGGCCGTTATGTTTCCTATCTTCTCCCTTTCTGAGAGTTTTTATTTTCCTTTGCAACCATTGTATATTGGGAGCAGACAGGGAGTCTTTTTGTATATAGGTCAGCAGATTACAAGAAGCCTCATCTGAACCTGATAAAGACAGCTGCACAGAACCTCGAGATCGTGGGCGTTGATGGGGGTGCAGTAATGTAGGGGGGAGGAAGTGGGTTGCACAACAGCACAGGAGTATGCATGGATACCTGGGTGGCTGGAGGGGCAGACTGTAACAGATAACAGCATTTACATTCCCTCATATCTACCTGAACTCCCCCCTTCTAGTGTGCAGGAGCTGAAAAGTGGAAAAAAAAAATCCCACACTCCCCTGCAATTCGGGTTCAAAATGTGGTTTAGGTTCTACTCACCACTTGTAGTCACAGGAGGCTTTGATTTAGAACTGAGTCATATGGAAAGAAGTGAGCTCTTGGGTATCAGTTCAACAGACTGCGGCAAAGGCAACACATTCTTAAGTTGGCCGCAGCGGTGGTGGCTTCCTGATGAGAGCTGAGGTGGCCGGTGTTGCATCTAGCAGCTACCTGGGATAGTTTCCTGATTAGGGCAAATGCAGAAGCCACTCTGAGGGTTTGCCATATGCTTTGGGGAGTTGTTCCTCAAAACCTGGTCTAGAGTTTTTTCTTCAGCCCTCCAGTGATTCTGAAAGTCACTTAAAATCTTATAATAAATCACTTCCAGTTTATTCTACCTAGAATGGATTATGTTTTCTGCAACTGATCTCTGACCAACAGAGTCAGCCAATGAACAAAACGCATACAGCTCCGGCTCTCGCTTTCTTTACCAAGGGGCAGGCAGCCAACCTTCCCAGGTGAGCCCTGTTCCTAGATGGTCCTGGCAGGGAGGGGATACTTCCAGCACTTGGGCATGTGTATGCTTGCTGCCTGAGGAGACGGAAGGGACAGCCTACCACAAGCACACTGATGAGCAATGCTGGTACTTTCTATGTTTTGGCCATACCCACTGATATTTTTGTTCAGCCACGTATGGCAGAACGACATTGCACATTCTCTCTGAGAACTGTCAAATAAAAATGTCATTTGTGTTTTTAAAAGAACGTTTGGGTTCAATGAATCATGGAACACTATGTGAAAAACTAATGATGTAATGTATGGTGATTAACATAACATAATAAAATAAAATTTAAAAAAAAAGACTGTTGGGTTTAGAGAAATGAAGAGGGAAGATTTTCAGATCTAAAATATGTAAAAGGCTTCCTCCAATTTAGGATGGAATTTATAAACTGTATGGTTTCCCTCCCATTTGCAGCACACATTATCTTCATATAAAAAGAAATGCAGGGGCGCCTGGGTGGCTCAGTTGGTTAAGCAACTGCCTTCGGCTCAGGTCATGATCCTGGAGTCCCGGGATCGAGTCCCACATCGGGCTCCCTGCTCAGCAGGGAGTCTGCTTCTCCCTCTGACCCTCTTCCCTCTCATGCTCTCTCTCTCTCATTCTCTCTCTGTCAAATAAATAAATAAAATCTTAAAAAAAAAAAAAAAAGAAATGCAGTTTTTCCTCTATTTCAGCTATGTTTTATTACAAACACCAGAAGAGCAGCGAGCGATATTTGGCTGCATTGTTTTCAGGCTATAACCTGAACATTTCAGCTGGTGTATAATGTGAGCACACTTGGTTTTGAGCCACGGGCAACAGGGGCTGGTTATCCTGCACAGCACCGGGGCTGTCCTGCCAACAAAGGACAGGGTGCACATCAAGCACATAACAGCTGTTCTCAAAGGGCAAAGAACATAACCTCACCTCCCAGAGTCAGCTCTTCCCTGCCTGTATGCAGGCCCAGACTCTCTCTCGGGGCAACCGGTCATCCATCAGACACTACACAGTGACCTCTGGGAACAGTGTGTCCCATCTGTCCTCAAACTTCCCGGAACATCAGCAGCAGTGGCCTGTCACTCCTGAAAACTCAGGCCAATCGGTTACAGTATGGTCATGTGTCTTTTCTCCCTCACAGAGGTGATGACACCCAACTTACATTCTTCATGCCCACTCGGGTATTTTTACCTTGTCGATTTACCAAATGCTACCACTGAGTTTGCTATATCACATCACTGCATCTCTTGTATCCTGCGTCTTTTTTTCTAATAAACTTTTTATTTTAGAACCTCTTGAGACTTGTAGAATCATTGTGCAGAGTACAGAGAGTTCCCACATAGCCACACCCAGTTTCCCCGATTATTCACACCTATGAGTCTGGGACGTCTGTTGCCATTAATGAACTGATATTGACACATTATTATTAGCTAAAGTCCATATGTGTCCTTTTTCTGGTCCATGGTCCCTTCAAGGTCCATTACATTTCGTCATCATGTCACCTTAGTTTTTCTTGGCGGTGACAGTTGATTTTCCTTGTCTTCGATGGCCTTGATAGTTTTGAAGAGTACTTAGCTGGCATCTTTTCAAAATTGTCCTTCACTTTACTAACAAGGAGAATCAGAGAAAATGGTCTTTTGGAAGAAGGTATTAGATGGATCATGAGCCTTCAAAACAAAACCTAACAGTCCTGAGTTTTCAGAAAGACTCCTATGGCTTTATCTCTGTCCATGCTCAGCTGTGATGGAAAGTTGGGTGCGCTGCCCGGTGGATATGTGGACAGCTGCTGAGGGAATGCCTATGGAGCAGGGGCTCCCCAACCTGGCTGATCATTACATTCAAGTGAAGAACTTTATAAAGCACAGATTCCCAGCCCTGGCCCAGGGTTACTGAATCAAAATCTCTACCAACAGGGTCTTAAATTCTGTATTTTGTATCTCTTTTAAAAAAATAATAATGTTAATTATGTTTTTGATATAGAAAATTATAAAGCATGGCCCATAGTCTGTTAGTATTATTAATATAAATAAAAGTATGTGTAGAAAATTTAAAGAGTAACCAAAAGTCCAAAATGAAAAGTGAATGCCTCCCTATAATCTATTTAACCATTTTCTAGGGATATTTTGGTTGTTCCATTTCTATTGTTGTCTTTTGTTTGCTCTGGGATTTGTACTCCAACAAGTTTCCCAAGATATTCTGGTGTCATCAGAAATTCAGAACTCAGCACTACAGAAGAAGTCACAATTCAGCTATGGAGGGACAGAATGGCCCTCTCAGAATGACATCCTTTATAAAATCATAAAGCTCTGCTCTTCCCCTGCCTCCCCTGAACAAGTTAGCTCTAAAGCCATTAGATGGGGCAGAGCAAGGAGAGGTGGCCTGTGACAGCCTGTGGGTGTCCAAGCCCAAGTGGGGTGAAGAGGGCATCCCCACCGGGAGGGAAGGCTCAAAGTGGAGAATCAGAGCCCAAGCAGGGGAAGGAGGGCGTCCCTACAGAGGGCAGGTTGAGGGGAGTTAAGGCCTTAGTGGGTGAGGAGAGTATCCACATGTAGGGGCAGCCTGAGGTGCTATGTCAGGGCCTGAGCAGGGAGAAGCAGGTATGGGTATCCATGGGGAGGGGTGGCCTAGGGTCCAAGGGGATGAGGAGGCCATTCAGGAGGGTGGGTACCTTTGCAATAGAAGTCAGAGCCCGAATGGAGGGTGTCCATATGCGGAAAGGGGTAGGTGTAATGGAGATGGAAGACTGATTATATCAGAGGGGTTAATCAAATAAATAAACATAATAAGGGTAACAGGAGCCAAGTTTCTCACTGTTGACGAAAGGAGCCACTAATATGGAAAGGGAGAAGGACAGAAACCCTGGATACCCTACAATTAGAGGTATCAATAAGAACTTACAGATTTAAATATATGTAATTTAAATTTACTGTATTTATAAATATATACACTTGTATTATGTAATATATAAAAACATACATGTAGTATATACTTGTATATACATATATGTATATTTGTGTATGTGTCTGTATTTATACATATGTCTATGCATATTTACACAGATACATATGCAAATGTGTGTGTGTCTTTTGAGTGGGCTTGGGAGCAGCAACATCCCCCTCAATAACAACAGACACACCTAGTGCCCAGACCTTGGCTTTTATACCATTTTCCACTAAAAAGAACCAGGGATCCTTGGAGAAATGACCGGGGCAGGCAAAGAACATGATGAGCTTAGAACATCTTGTGCCAGAAATCAAGGGAAGTGTTCAAAGAATGATGAGGACATGTCCAAAGAACATAGGAGCCAGGTTGAAGGGGCTGAGGTGAAACTTGGGACAATTTGAGCATCAAAATAAATCAGGACTGTAACAGATTACATCCCATTTAATAAAATAGAAAGCCAAGACCTCATACTGAGAGAAATAACTAAAAAAGTTGTAAGTTTGATAAAGAACAGGATATTTACATAGTTTCAAAGTATCTCCCACAAAATGTTCATCGATTAAAAGAAAAAAGATCACCTTCATAGGGGAAAAGCCCAGAAGATGCCGCTTTTAACCAAGGTATGGAAATAAAGATCATTAGCAATGGGACAAATTGAAATTGTGTGCCACCTGATAGGACGCAATGGAAAGAACCCACCATCATCACTTCTGTGATATTTCTGCATGTATTCATTTTGTACCCTCAGTCAACAAACATTTTCTGTGTCATAGTTTCTGGGGGTCAGGTGATTGTGGCTGAAGTCAAATAGTTGGCTAGGGTGACAGTCAACTGACAAGGTTTAACCAGGGCTGGAGAATCCACTTCCAAGCTCACTCAACGTTGTTGGCAGGCCTCAGTTTCTCACTGGCTGTTGGCTAGATGCTTCAGTGGCTATGTAGGCCTATGCACAGGGCTGCTCATGACACAGAAGCTTGCTTCACACAGAGCAAGTGATCCAAGAGATTGCTTCACAACTTAATCACTTCTGCTACACGCTCTGGGTCACAAAGATCAACTCTGGTATCAGGTGGGAGGAGACTGCATAAGGGTGGGGATAACAGGAGGTGGGCCAATTTGAAGGTTGGCTATCACACTGCTCAAGATTCATAACCTGAAGATAATCATGACAAACCCAAATCCCTGGCTACTCCACAAAATAATTGGCCTGTATCCGTCAAAGTGTCAAGGTCATGCAAATCAAGAAAGAACGGGGGGGACCTGTTCCAGAGTGAGAGAGACTAAAGCAACCTGACAACTAAATGCAATGTGAGATGCGAAACCAGATCCTTTTGGGATTAAGGATATTACTGGGACAGCTGGCAAAAACTTGGACGGGGTCAGGGGATTAGTTGGTAGCAACGTATTGATGTTCGTTTCCTAATTTTACTAGATTGTAAGTTGTGATTTTGTTGGAGAATGTTCTTATTTATAGGAAATGCCCACTCAACTGCTAGAGAGAGAGAGAGAGAGAGAGAGAGAGAGAGAACATCAGGTCTGAAACTTACTCTCAAATGGTTTGGGGAGGGAGATGTTCTTCTGTAATTGCAACTTTTAGGGAAGTTTGAACTTGTTTCCATATTAAAAATGTATATGAATTATAAAGACCTATGACAGAAATTTAAGTGTCTAAGGGGGAAAATCCTAATTCTACTATAGGTAGAATTACATGATAGTAATTTTTTGTAGGTCAAAAATGTGTGAATATTGGTAATTCCATATGGTTCAACTTAATACAAGAATACCCCAATAAACTAATCAGTATCAAAGATAATGAAATTATGGATTTCAATAAAAAGACAAAACAATTTTGAGGAACTCTCTCCTGCCACCCCCCCACTCTTTGTCTAGCGTCCCTAGCATCCGCCTCTCTGTAGACCCCCTTCCATAAGCACACAGAGAAGCTGCTGGAATAACCTGATCTTAGAAACAATCCCCTGATTTCATAGTCCCGTCCAGGTACGTTCCTATTTCTTTGCACTCCTTCACAGCATTTTTTGAAAGAATGGTTTCTATTCCCCATGTCTTCTCACTCCCCATTTTGCCCTAAACTCACTCTAAATCGGTTTGCAAAGCTACCACCCATAAACGTTTGCGCATCAAGGCCATCAATAACTTTCCTGTTGATTTTTCTGTTCAACACTGCTGCCCACTCCCTCCTTCTTGAGACATTTTCTTTTCTTGGCTTCTGTGAAACCACATTTCTCTTGAGTTTCCTTTTTTCCTCTTTGTTTGTATCCTCGCCCCCTACAACTCACCCTCCAGAAAACATGCACAGTCATTTTGTACAGATGTGAACTGGAGCATGCCACTCTACAGAAAACCCTGCAGTGGCTTCCCACCGGACGGAGGAACACTGAGCTCTCATGGGAGCTCCTGTGAGATCTGGCCCCTGCCCGGGCCCACTCCATCCCATAGGCATCCCCCTGGCCTCTCACTCAGTCTTCTGCCTGCTTCTCAAACCTGCCAAGCTTGTTCCTACCCTGCTCTTCCATGCAGGTCCTCTCTGCTTGAAACATTCTTCCCCAGTCATCGCAGGGCAGATGCCTTGTCTGCATTCCAGTCTCAGCTCATGTGTTAATTCCTCAAAGAGACCTGCCCTCAAAACCTAATCTAAAACAGATCCCCACCCTTGCCTGCCCCAATCCTTCTCTCCCATCATGCTGGCTTGTGTTCTTCAGAGGATATATCCTAATAGGAAATGATCTTATTTATTCATTTATTTGTTCAGTGCTTGTCTGTCTACCCCGGAACACAAGCGCCCTGAGTGTCTTGCCAGTCTTGTTCTTTACTGTATCTCCAGTGTCTGGGACAGTGCCTAACACATAGTAGGTGCTTCATAAATATTTGGTAAGTAAATGAATCACCTGCTTTCTGTTTCAAACTGCTACTGATCTCAAGCCGTCAGAGGTCTCACAGCTATAACTACAGAATCTAAGAGATGACCTTCCTCCCAAGTCACCTTGTCCACACTCAGGTCAAATGAAGAACCTCTTCACAACACGGCTGGCAGAAGGTTATCCAGCCCCTGCCTGAGCACTCTCAGTAATGGGAGAACTCACGACTTTTCATAATGGAATATTTCCATGTCATTGCTGAGAGCTCTATGTGTTGGAAAGATTTTCTCTTCAGTGACCCTAGATCTTCTTCCCTCTACATTCCACTTATATTAGTCCCTAAAGCAACTGAAAAAGCCCCACTTCACCTGACAGCGACTCAAATATCACTTGAGGGAGTGATCACATGACTCCGAATTCTCTTCTCCCAGATAAATACTCGCAGCTATCTCAACGCTTTGTGTGACATGAAAAATGAACCAACACAGCGTCTGAGAAAGGCCTGCAAAATTTTAGCAATTTGGTTTAAAACAGTAAAACCTTTCTGACGTCTTATCTGAAAAATAAAACGTAAGAGTGCCCTTCAGTATCCAGAGAACACAGCGTGCTTTCTCACGACTGTCCTGTTCTCTTCATGACTGCTCCCCTGCCTCACAGCCTTCCCGGTACTGAGGGAAGCACAGCAATCACGGGCCCAGGAGTGTCTTCTCTGAGACAAACACCCATCTCTGTCACAATATGATTGTGGCCCTGTGTTCTCAGTTCTGGATAAATTCCACATTTTAATAAGATGAGAGACAACTCTTGTGATGTCACTCTTTGCTAATGAGCTGTGTGGCACAGGCTCTTTGCCAAGGGCATTAAACAATTTATTCTCTGAGAAAAAAAAACCAGTTTGGATCCGACTCCCTTTGGGGCTTTCATTTTGTGTGTAGTGCGGGAGGAAGAACAGATGGTTGTGGTTAAACAGGCAACAGTCTGGTGCATATCTGTACCCAGTGACTTCCATAATAGAGTAAGCACTCTATAAATACTATTGAATGGAAGAGGGAGTGAGTGAATGAAGGAACCAGTGAACCAGAGGGTCTCGGAACTAGTGCTCTAGTCGGAGCTCTCCTTTGACAGATGAGGAAGTCAGGCTGTGACAGGGGACTCAGGGCCCAAAAGTGTCAGATGCGGGACCAGACCCCAGGGCTCCTGGTTCTCAGGCTTAGAACACTTTCCACAGATTCATGCTGCCTCTCTTACTGGGCTTCTGTGCAAATCAATTTCCAGTTAACTGAATAGGCACAAAGGACTTTTTGTTTTGTTTTGTTTTGTTTTGAACAACTAGGTCACTGTAGATGACTTCTTCATATCCGCCTCCCCAAAAATGATTATTTTAACCAACACAGTAAGCCCACAACCCTTGGCAGCGACACAGTTAAGGACTGGATGTGACCCAATCCTGGCCACTGAGGCATGAGGGAAAAATCTGCTAAGCAAATTCGGGAGCTCCCTGCTACTAAGGAGACACAGGGAAAACATCCCTCTTTTCCCTTTGGCACTACCATGTCTGACGGCGGCACGTGGACCTGCTATAGCCATCTTGCTACCACTCTGAGGATGAGGCTACACTGAAGAAGGGAGAGCAGAGAGATGGAAAGAAACTGGCGCTTCATGATCCCATGAAGCTCCTCAACCAACCAGCTCTGGAGCCTGCCCTATCTGCAATCCTTCAGTGAAGTGAAATTATAAATCATCAGCTGAGTTAGGTGTTCTGTTATTTGGACCTGGAAGTATCCTGAGAGGTTCAAACCATTTTTTGATAGAAACCTTTAAAAAGAAAATATTTGCTTCCTTGAGTTCTTAAACAATAAAAAACCAGAAAATAAACACTTCTTCAACCAATCAGGGATTTCATTCTGCTGGCAAGGACTGAGCAAGGTTGCAATGTAGTAATGCTTTGTTTGCCTTGGCGCTGCATGCTGACATACATGGTCAAGCATTCTATGCCATTAAGTTCTCAAACTTTTTAGTCTCAGGACCCCTTTACACTCTTAAAACCATTCCTGAGGACCCCAATAAGCCTTGGTTTATATGGGTTACATCTACTGATATTTATGAGAAATGAAAACTAAGAAATTAAAAAAATATTTATTCATTTAAAATAACAATAGAAAACCTGATAAATGTTAACATAATATGTTTTAATGAAAAATAGCTACATTTTCCAAGACAAAAGAAAATTAGTGACAAAGGAAGTAATGTCTGACATATGCATGATCTCTTTAATGTTTTAATTAAGACATTAAATTCTTAAATCTGCGTCTGAATTCTTAAATCTGCATCTGGCTGAATCTGTCATGATATGTTGTTTTGGTCGAAGTATATGAAGTATATGAAGAAACTCTGACCTCACAGAGATGTGTAGTTAGAAAATGAAGGAGTATTTTAATAATCGTTCCAGATAATTGTGAATACTTTTCTTCGATACTGCACTATAACTTGAAAAGTTTCTTTTTTTTAAGACTTTATTTATTTCAAAGAGACAGTGCATGCGCGTGCGTGAGCACACAAATGGGGGAAAGGGGCAGAGGGAGAGGGAGAAGCAGACCCCCCACTGAGCATGGAACCTGACACGGGGCTCAATCCCTGGGCCCCGGGATTGTGACCTGAGCCCAAGTCAGACGCTTAACCGACTGAGCCACCCAGGTGCCCCTTGACAAGTTTCTTAAAGGCTAGTTGCAATGGAGATGTACAACACAATATCAACATTAACAAATTTTGGAAGAAGCTGATTCCAACCCTCAAGGATGACTCTGAGGGCCTCAGTGGGGGAAATAACTGCAGATGTGGTAGAAATAGCAAGATCCCTAGAATTAGAGGTGGTGACTGAAGATGGGACTGAATTGCTGCAATCTCAGGAGAAAACGTTAATCTCATGAGGAGCTCCATTCCTGAGATGGAATCTACTCCTGGTGAAGATGCTGTGAAGACTGCTGAAATGCCAACAAAGGATTCAGAATATGACATAAACTTAGTTGATAAAGCAGCATCAGGATTTGAGAAGACTGGCTCAAATTTTGAAAGAAGTTCTACTGTGGGTAAAATGCTATCAACAGCATCTCATGCTACAGAGAATCATTCATGAGAGGAAGAGTCCATCAATGTGTCAAAACTTCATTGTTGTCTTATTTTAAGAAATTGCCAGAGCCACCCTAGCCTTCAGCAACCATACCCTGATCAGTCAGCAGCCATCAACATCAAGACAACACCCTCCACCAGCAAAAAGATTATGACTTGTTAAAAGGTTAGCATTTTTTAGCAATAAAGTATTTTTAAGTTAAGGTCTGTACATTGTTTTTGTAGACATGATGCTATTGTACACTTAATAAACTACACTGTAGTGTAAACATAATTTTTATATGCACTAGGAAACAAAAAATTCATTTGAATTGCTTCCTTGCAATATTTACTATTGAAGTGGTCTGAAACCAAACGCATATCTGAGGTATGCTAGCAATTTTATTTAGAGTCCCCAAAAAGATACCTAAAATAACATTTTGCTCTTTTTCTATCTGTTAAACATTTACTGATTCTTCTGAGATTATCAGAATGTTTTTCCTAGCTCTATTCTATTAAAAATAAATGTATCAAGATGGCGGAGGAGTAGGAGACCTGGATTTCATCTGGTCTCAGGAATTCAGCTGAATAGGGATCAAACCATTCTGAACACCTACAAACTCAACAGGAGATAGAAGAGGAGAGTAGCAACAACTCTCTGAACAGAGAAGCGACCACTTACTGGAAGGTAGGAGGAGCGGAGAAGTGAATCCGAGGCGATATTCAAGAGGATAGACGGTGGGGGAGGGAGCCTCCGTTGGCCGCTTCTGGCAAGTGCTAGAGCCGCAGAGCACAAAATCAGACCTTTTAGAAGCCGGCTCCGCGGAGGGACGTCGCTCCAGTGGCTGAGCGGGAGGTGGAACCCTCGCGGGACAGTGTGGTCTCAGGACCCTCGGGGTCACAGAAAGACCGGGGGTGCCTGACTGCGGCAGAGCTCCCAGGTATCGGAGCGGGGAAGCCGGCTGCAGAGACGGAGCCGAGGCGCGGGCTCTCAGCTCGGGGTTGCCATAAACTGTGATCCGCGGCCCAGTCGGGCCACTGCTCCTCCAGCAGGGACCCAACAAGCGGCAGAGCTGGGGAGACTCCCCTTCCTCCCCGGGGAGGAGCGGCGTGGGAGCGCACCGCAGGGATCTGCTGGGTTTGGAGACTCCACACAGGGTCGGGGGCCAGAGATAGAAATGCTCGGTCACAGGCTGGGTGAGCACGGAGTGTGGCTGGAGACCGGGGACATGGGAGTGACTGGCTGCTTTTCTCTGGGGGTACACTGGAGTTCTTGCCTCCTCTGGGGCGGAGATTGGGAGGCCGCCATTTTCACTGTCGTCCTCCAAAGCCCTATGGAAAGCATGCAGGGAACGAAAGCTCCTGAGGGCAAACCCGAGCGGATTGCTTAGCTGGGACCAACAAGGGCGGGGCAATTCCGACTCCGGCAAAGACATTTGGGAACCACGGCAACAGGCCCCTCCCCCAGAAGATCAGCACGAACAGCCAGCAAGCCAAGACCAAGTTTACCGATCAAGGAGAACGGGAGAACTCCAGCACTAGGGGAATACTGCACATAGAATTCATGGCGTTTTTTACCATGATTCATTAGTTTTTCAAAGTTAATTTTTTAACTATTTTTTTAATTTCTCTTCTTCCCTTTTTCAACCAACATCTTATCAATCCCTTTTTTTTAAAAAACATTTTTTATTTTTCATTTTTAGAGTCATATTTTATCCCTTCATAGTAATTACCCTTATTTTTGGCATATATATATAAGCTGTTCTCTCTTTAAAATTTTGAGATACAGTTTCTTCTAACAGATCAAAATATACCCTAAATCACTAGTGTATTTAACAAATACAAATACAAAGTGTATGGCTTTGTTCTAGTCTCCTGCCTGATCACATTCTCTCCCTTTTTTTTTTAAATCTTCTTTCTTTTTTCAAACAACTTCTTATCGTATCAATTCCTTTTATAAAATCTTTTATAATTTTCATCTTTACAGTCATCTTCCATCCCTTCATTGTATCAACCCTTATTTTGTACATATATAAGTCTTTCTTCCTTCAAACTTTTAGGAGGCCCTTTTTTCTAACAGACCAAAATACGCCCAAAATCAAGTGTGTGGCACTGATCTATGCACTAGCCTGATCATATTTGATCATATTTGGTTTATTTGGTATTGTTCTGTTTTTGTTTTTAATCTTTTTCTTTTTTTTTTTCTTTCTTTCTTTTCTCTTTCTTTTTTCTTTCTTTCCCTTTCTTTCCCCCTGGTTTCAGGTCTTTTCTGATCTGTATAGAGTATATTTGCTGGGGACGTTGTTAACCTGTTAGCATTTTGTTCTCTCATTCATCTATTCTCCTCTGGACAAAATGACAAGACGAAAAAAATCACCTCAGCAAAAAGAACAAGAGGTAGTACCGTCAGCCAGGGACCTACTCAATATGGACATTAGTACGATGTCGGACCTAGAGTTCAGAATCATGATTTTAAAGATACTAGCTGGGCTTGAAAAAAGCATGGAAGTTATTAGAGAAACCTTTCTGGAGAAATAAAAGAACTAAAATCTAACCAAGTTCAAATCAAAAAGGCTATTAATGAGGTGCAATAAAAAATGGGGGCACTAACTGCTAGGATAAATGAGGCAGAAGAGAGAATCAGCGATATAGAAGACCAAATGATGGAAAATAAAGAGGCTGAGAAAAAGAGAGAGAAACAACTACAGGATCACGAGGGCAGAATTCGAGAGAGAGGCGATACGATAAGACGAAACAACATTAGAATAATTGGGATCCCAGAAGAAGAAGAGAGAGTGGAGCAGAAGGTATATTGGAGCAAATAATAGCAGAGAACTTCCCTAATGTGAGGAAGGAAACAGGCATGAAAATCCAGGAGGCACAGACAACCTCTCTCAAAATCAGTAAAAATAGGTCAAAACCCCGACATCTAATAGTAAAACTTACGAGTCTCAGAGACAAAGAGAAAATCCTGAAAGCAGCTCAGGAGAAGAGATATATAACCTACAATGGTAGAAATATTAGATTGGCAACAGAACTATCCACAGAGACCTGGCAGGCCAGAAAGGACTAGCATGATATCTTCAGAGCACTAAACGAGAAAAATATGCAACCAAGAATACTATATCCAGCTAGGCTCTCATTGAAAATTGAAGGAGAGATAAAAAGCTTCCAGGACAAACAAAAACTAAAGGAATTTGCAAACACAAAACCAGCCCTCCAAGAAATATTGAAAGGGGTCCTCTAAGCAAAGAGAGAGACAAAAAGCAGCACAGATCAGAAAGGAACAGAGACAATATACAGTAACAGTCACCTTACAGGCAATACAATGGCACTAAATTCATACCTTTCAATAGTTACCCTGAATGTAAATGGGCTAAATGACCCGATCAAAAGACACAGGCTATCAGACTGGATTAAAAAACAAGACCCACCAATATGCTGTCCACAAGAGACTCATTTTAGACCCAAAGACACCCCCAGATTGAAAGTGAGGGGATGGAAAACCATTTACCATGCTAATGGACACCAAAAGAAAGCTGGGGTGGCAATCCTTATTTCGGAAAAATTAGATTTTAAACCAAAGACTGTAATAAGAGATGAGGAAGGACACTATATCCTACTTAAAGGGTCTATCCAACAAGAAGATCTAACAGTTGTAAATATCTATGCCCCTAACATAGGAGCAGCCAATTATATAAGGCAATTAATAACAAAAGCGAAGAAACACATTGACAGCAATACAATAATAGTGGGGGACTTTAACACCCTCCTGACTGAAATGGACAGATCATCTAAGCAAAAGATCAACAAGGAAATAAAGACTTTAAATGACACACTGGACCAAATGGACTTCACAGACATATTCAGAACATTCCATCCCAAAGCAACAGAATACACATTCTTCTCTAGTGCCCATGGAACATTCTCCAGAATTGATCACATCCTAGGTCACAAATCAGGTCTCAACCAGTACCAAAAGATTGGGATCATTCCCTGCATATTTTCAGACCACAATGCTTTGAAACTAGAACTCAATCACAAGAGGAAAGTTGGAAAGAACTCAAATACATGGAGACTAACGAGCATCCTACTAAGGAATGAATGGGTCAACCAGGAAATTAAAGAAGAATTAAAAAAATTCATGGAAACTAATGAAAATGAAAACACAACTGTTCAAAATCTTTGGGATACAGCAAAGGCAGTCCTGAGAGGAACGTATATAGCAATACAAGACTTTCTCAAGAAATAAGAAAGGTCTCAAATACACAACCTAACCCTACACCTAAAGGAGCTGGAGAAAGAACAGCAAATAAAGCCTAAACCCAGCAGGAGAAGAGAAATAATAAAGATCAGAGCAGAAATCAATGAACTAGAAGCCAAAAGAACAGTAGAACAGATCAACGAAACTAGGAGCTGGTTCTTTGAAAGAATAAACAAGATTGATAAACCCCTGGCCAGACTTATCAAAAAGAAAAATGACCCAAATCAACAAAATCATGAATGTAAGAGGAGAGATCACAACCAACACCAAAGAAATACAAACAATTATAAGAACATATTATGAGCAACTCTATGCCAGCAAATTAGATAACTTGGAAGAAATGGGTGCATTCCTAGAGATGTATCAACTACCAAAATTGAACCAGGAAGAAATAGAAAACCTGAACAGACCTATAACCACTAAGGAAAGCAGTCATCAAAAATCTCTGAACAAACAAAAGCCCAGGGCCAGATGGCTTCCCAGGGGAAGTCTATCAGACATTTAAAGAAGAATTAATACCTATTCTCCTGAAACTGTTCCAAAAAATAGAAATGGAAGGAAAACTTCCAAACTCGTTTTATGAGGCCACCATTACCTTGATCCCAAAACCAGACAAAGACCCCATCAAAAAGGAGAACTACAGACAAATATCCTTGATGAACCTGGATGCAAAAATTCTCACCAAAATACTAGCCAACAGGGCCCAACAGTACATTAAAAGGATTATTCACCATGACCAAGTGGGATTTATCCCTGGGCTGCAAGGCTGGTTCAACATCCGCAAATCAATCAACGTGATATAATACATTAACAAAAGAAAGAACAAGAATCATATGATCCTCTCAATAGATGCAGAAAAAGCATTTGACAAAGTACAGCATCCTTTCTTGATCAAAACTCTACAGAGTATAGGGATAGAGGCTACATACCTCAATATCATAAAAGCCATCTATGAAAAACCTACAGCCAATATCATTCTCAATGGGGAAAAGCTGAGAGCTTTTCCCCTAAGGTCAGGAACACGGCAGGGATGTCCACTATCACCACTGCTATTCAACATAGTATTAGAAGTCCTAGTCACAGCAATCAGACAACAAAAAGAAATCAAAGGCATCCAAATTGGCAAAGAGGAAGTCAAACTCTCACTCTTTGCAGATGATATGATATTCTATGTGGAAAACCCAAAAGACTCCACCCCAAAACTGCTAGAACTAATACAGGAATTCAGTCAAGTGGCAGGATATAAAATCAATGCAAAGAAATCAGTGACATTCCTATACACCAACAACAAGACAGAAGAGAGAGAAATTAAGGAGTCGATCCCATTTACAACTGCACCCAAAACCATAAGATACCTAGGAATAAATTTAACCAAAGAGGCAAAGGATGTGTACTCAGAAGACTATAAAATACTCATGAAAGAAATTGAAGAAGACACAAAGAAATGGAAAAACATTCCATGCTCATGGATTGGAAGAACAAACATTGTGAAGATGTCAATGCTACCTAGAGCAACCTACACATTCAATGCAATCCCCATCAAAATACCATCCACTTTTTTCAAAGAAATGGAACAAATAATGCTAAAATTTGTATGGAACCAGAAGAGACCCCGAATAGCCAGAGGAATATTGAAAAAGAAAAGCAAAGCTGGCGGCATCACAATTCCGGACTTCCAGCTCTATTATAAAGCTGTCATCATCAAGACAGTATGGTACTGGCACAAAAACAGACGCATAGATCAATGGAACAGAATGGAGAGCCCAGAAATGGACCCTCAACTCTATGGTCAACTCCTCTTTGACAAAGCAGGAAAGAATGTCCAATGGAAAAAAGACAGTCTCTTCAACAAATGGTGTTGGGAAAATTGGACAGCCACATGCAGAAGAATGAAACTGGACCATTTCCTTACACCACACACAAAAATAGACTCCAAACGGTTGAAAGACCTAAACGTGAGACAGGAGTCCATCAAAATCCTAAAGGAGAACACAGGTAGCAACCTCTTCGACCTCAGCTGCAGCAACTTCTTCCTAGAAACATCGCCAAAGGCAAAGGAAGCAAGGGCAAAAATGAACTATTGGGATTTCATCAAGATAAAAAGCTTTTGCACAGCAAAAGAAACAGTCCACAAAACCAAAAGACAACCGACAGAATGGGAGAAAATATTTGCAAATGACACATCCGATAAAGGGCTAGTATCCAAAATCTATAAAGAACTTATCAAACTCAACACCCAGAGAACAAATAATCCAATCAAGAAATGGGTAGAAGACATGAACAGACATTTTTGCAAAGAAGACATCCAAATGGCCAACAGACACACGAAAAAGTGCTCAACATCGCTTGGCATCAGGGAAATCCAAATCAAAACCTCAATGAGATACCACCTCACACCAGTCAGAATGGCTAAAATTAACAAGTCAGGAAACGACAGATGTTGGCGGGGATGTGGAGAAAGGGGAACCCTCCTACACTGTTGGTGGGAATGCAAGCTGGTGCAGCCACTCTGGAAAACAGGATGGAGGTTCCTCAAACAGTTGAAAATAGAGCTACCATACGATCCAGCAATTGCACTACTGGGTATTTACCACAAAGATACAAATGTAGGGATCCGAAGGGGTATGTTCACCCCAATGTTTATAGCAGCAATGTCCACAATAGCCAAACTGTGGAAAGAGCCAAGATGTCCATCGACAGATGAATGGATAAAGAAGAGGTGGTATATATACACAATGGAATATTATGCAGCCATCAAAAGGAATGAGATCTTGCCATTTGCAACGACGTGGAAGGAACTGGAGGGTGTTATGCTGAGTGAAATAAGTCAATCAGAGAACGACCTGTATCATATGACCTCACTGATATGAGGAATTCTTAATCTCAGGAAACAAACTGAGTGTTGCTGAGTGGTGGGGGGTGGGAGGGATGGGGTGGCTGGGTGATAGACATTGGGTAGGGTATGTGCTATGGTGAGCACTGTGAATTGTGCAAGACTGTTGAATCACAGATCTGTACTTCTGAAACAAATAATGCAAGATATGTTAAGAAAAAAGAAATAGAAGATAGCAGGAGGGGAAGAATGAAGGGGAGTAAGTCGGAGGGGGAGAGGAACCATGAGAGACGATGGACTCTTAAAAACAAACTGAGGGTTCTAGAGGGGAGGGGGGTCGGGGGATGGGTCAGCCTGGTGATGGGTATTAAGGAGGGCACGTTCTGCGTGGAGCACTGGGTGTTATGCACAAACAATGAATCATGGAACACTATTATCAAGAACTAATGATGTAATGTATGGTGATTAACGTAACAATAAAAAATTAAAAAAAAATAAAGCAGGGAAGAAGTGGGTGAGACTCAAAAAAATTAAATGTATCTAACATATTAACTGTAGTCAATTTATTTTTCTGTTTTCTAACCAAATCATAACGGAACTATCAATTTAGCTATTCATCTTTTGAAATAAGCCTAAAAGTTTTATTTTCAAAGAAATATCACTTTGAGGTACAGTGCTGGTTGACTTTAACAGTAAGTAACAAATTCCTAACACAATTATACATAGTAAAACAAAATGGTTAAGAAAGTCAAGATAGTCTCAATCCCTTTTTACTTCTGGAGAAGGACAAGATACATTTTATTCAGATATTCTGGGGCTTAATTAGTGCTTTGGTGACATCACACATACAGAGTAGAAACCATGACCCTCTACTAATGGATATAAACCATCTTAGAGAGCTTTTTTTTTTTTTACAAACTAATGGAAAGTGTGTTTGAGAGGAAAGATTTTTAAAAATGGAAAAATTTTCATTCTTTTCAACTGAGATCAAACTGCCATAATTTTTTTTAATCATAAGATTCTAAGGGTAAGGTAAATATAAAAACAAAGAAAACTTTTAGAGCTTCATGTATTTGAAAACAACAGGCAAATGGAAATCAGGAAGTCATGGTTCTATTCTAGACATGCTGATCATGGGATTCTAAGAGCTAGTTACATATGGGGAAGGAATTCTTTTGAAGAATTCTTTTGAAGAGCTTCAGCAACTTGGTAGCAGCAGGGAACTGAAAATCAGAAAGTATGGCTCAAGATGGTGACATAGATCATTCCCAACTTCAGTCCCCTTCCCAAGACCGACTGGCAAATATCCATAGACAAGACAGCAATGTGAAAATCTCAGAACCCAGGGATGAGGCTGAAGCACCCCCCTGGAAAACAAAGACTGAGAAGGATGACCTTAGAAAGACTAAGAGGAGTGGCTACACTCTGACTGCATTGCCCCTTCCCAGGCCAGCACAGTGCCATACCCAAGAGGGGCCCCCAGGGGTTTCTACAGTAGGAGGAAAAAAGAGCCCAAAGTAGACATCCAGTTCCCCCAGCACTGCAGGGTCCTTCCCAGGAGGCCCATTTGGATCTTGCCTCACCAGGGTCAAAGGAACTCTGCAGGCCTGGACTACTGAGAATCAGAAGCAGGGAAGGTAGGCAGGGTTTACAGTAACCAGTGCTTAATTTTGGCAGGCCACATTTCTCTTTGCAGCTGTGCCCCAGCAGAAATCCTAGGCAGTGGCTGTGCTTATCTGCATTGCCAAGCTGGTGGCCCTGTCTGGCAAGGGGGCTTGGTGGGCAGTGGAAATAAAAGGATACTAATTAACATCATGAAAACATATGAATGTGTAATACTGGTAATAATATATAATCAAAGTCAGATTCTCTAATACTGTATTGGTAGTGTGTAATTCATTTGCAACTCTAGTTTAAGGTTAAAAAATAAATGTGTCTAAAAAACATAACTACAATAACAGGTTATTGGATATATAATATTAAAAAGATGTAAACCATAACATCGGTAACCTAATAAAATGCAAAGGGGAAGAGATGTTAAAGTATAAAGTTTCTGTATGCTATTGAAGTTGTTGTTATTTAAAAATAGATAACAAAAGGAGTCAAACCATACTACTACAAAAGTCATCAAATCACAAAGGAAGACAGCAAGAGAGGAAGCAAGGAACAAAGAAAGTACAAAACAGAAAGCAATGAACAAAATGGCAACAGTAAGTCTTTACCTATCTTTAATTACTTTAAATAACTGGATTAAATTCTCCCATCAAAAGATATAGAGTGGCTAAATGGATAAAACACAAGATACAACAATATGCTGTCTACAAGAAAGTCACTTTAGTTTTAAGGACACACACAGACTGAGAGTGAAGGGATGGAAAAAGATATTTCAAGCAACTGATAACCAAAAAGACAGCAGCAACTTTAAGTTAAAAATGGTCAAAAGAGACAAAGAAAGTAATTATATAAAGGTAAAGGGGATCAATCCACCACAAAGATAAAAGAATTGTAAATATTTATGCGCCCAACATTGAAGCACCTAACTATATAAAGCAAATACAGAACTAAAAGGAGAGATAAACAGCAACACAGTAATAGCTGGTTTATTGAGCATATTAAATAATAATAATAATAATAAACAATAAAATGCATAGGAATAAATCTAACCAAGGAAGTAAAAGATCTATACAATGAAAAGTATAAAACACTGGTAAAAGAGATTGATGACAAATAAGTGGGAAGATATCCCATGTTCACGGACTATAAGCTGTTAAAAAGTCCATACTACCCAAAGTAATCTCTAGATTTAATATAATCCCTATCAAAATTCCAATAGCATTTTTTTTTACAGAAATAGAAAAAACCAACCCTAAAAGTTACATGGAACCACAAAAGACCTGAATAGCCAAAGCAATCCTGAGAAAGAAAGGCAAAGCTGAAGGCATCACACTATGATTTCAAACTTTTTTTACAAAGCTACAGTAATCAAAACAGTATGGCATTGGCATAAGAACAGAGAGACCAACAGAATCGTATTGAAAGCCCAGAAATAAACTCATGCATATACAATCAACTAATATATGACAATAGAGCCAAGAATACTCTGGGAAGAAGACAATCTCTTCAATAAGCGTGCTGGGAAAACTGGATATTCACATGCAAAAGAATGAAATTGGACCCCTATCTTACACTGCACACAAAAATGAACTCAAAATGGATTAAAGACTTCAATGTAGACCTGAAACCATAAAACTTCTAGAAGAAAACACAGGAACAAATTTCCTTGACATTGGTCTTGGCAATGATTTTATGGATATGACACCAAAAGCATAAGCAACAAAAGCAAAAATAAACAAAAGCAAAAATAAATACATCAAACTAAAAAGCTTCTATACGGCAAAAGAAATGATCAACAAAATGAAAACGCAACTTACAGAATGGGAGAAAATATTTGCAAACCACACATCCACTAAGGGATTAACATCCAAAATGTACAAAAACTCATATAACACAGAAGTAAAAAACAAAAAAACCTAAACAACCCAATTTAAAAATGGGCAATCGACCTGAACAGACATATTTCCAAAGAAGACATACAAAATGGCCAACAGGAACACAAAAGGACCTTCGGCTCAGGTCATGATCCCAGGGTCCTGGGATCGAGCCCTACATCAGGCTCCCTGCTCAGCAGGAAGCCTGATTCTCCCTCTCCCACTCCCCCTGCTTGTGTTCCCTCTCTCACCGTCTCTCTCTGTCAAATAAATAAATAAAATCTTAAAAAAAAAAAAAAAGAAATTTGAGTTGCTACCTCTAAAACTGAAAATAAACTACAGGTGATCCTTGAACAACATGGGTTTGAACGGTACAGGTCCACTTGTAGGCAGTTTTTTTTTTTTTTTATAAATATAGTATAGTACTATAAATATATTTTCTTTTCCCATGATTTTTTTTTTAAGATTTTATTTATTTGACAGAGAAAGACACAGCGAGAGAGGGAACACAAGCAGGGGGAGTGGGAAAGGGAGAAGCAGGCTTCTGCCAAGCAGGGAACCCGATGCGGGGCTCGATCCCAGGACCCTGGGATCATGACCTGAGCCGAAGGCAGACGCTTAACGACTGAGTCACCCAGGCGCCCCTTCCCATGATTTTCTTAACAATTTATTTTCTTCAGCTTACTTTATTGTAAGAATATAATATATAAAATATAAAACATACAAAATATGTGTTACTCGACTTTAAGTTCTCAGTAAGGCTTCCAGTCAACAGTAGACAATTAGTAGTTAAGCTTTGGGAAAGTCTGCAGATAAAACACAGATTTCAGGTTGTGCAGGACAGGGGGTGTTGAGGCACCCCTAACCCCCATTATGTTCAAGGTTATAGATTCTACCAAAACTTACAAATAGTTGTCATTTATCTTGCCATTTGCTTCATATTGGTTAACCCTGGTACTACT
Source organism: Eumetopias jubatus (assembly GCF_037043125.1). Taxonomy (NCBI): domain Eukaryota; kingdom Metazoa; phylum Chordata; class Mammalia; order Carnivora; family Otariidae; genus Eumetopias; species Eumetopias jubatus. The sequence continues at coordinate 51,563,663 of NW_028274812.1, forward strand.
CCCTCAAACTTAATTGTGGCATGATATTCCTAAAAAAGGTAAAACTATTAAATATTGACTAGTACTCATTCATAATTTATTTAATGCTTACTGTGTACCAGGTATCCTCCTAGGGCCTGGGAATTCAAAAGTAGATAAGCACAGCCCTCAAGTATTTATTTATTTATTTCTGAATTTTTTTTTTTAAAGATTTTATTTTTAAGCACTCTCTATACCCAACGTGGGCCTTGGACTCACAACCCCAACCCAAGAGTCGAATGCTCCACCAACTGAGCCAGCCAGTCATCCCTAGATTGGTTTTAGATTAAAAATACCACATATTAGGGGTACCTGGGTGGCGCAGTCAGTTAAGCATCCAACTCTTGGTTTCGGCTCAGGTCATGATCTCAGGGTTGTGAGATTGAGCCCTGTGTTGGGCTCCTTGCTCAGAGCAGAGTCTGCTTAGGACCCTCTCTCCCTCTCAAATAAATAAATCTCTTTAAAAAAGACCACATATTGGGTTCTATTTACCAAGGACTTTCTATTCTCATAAAATTGGGAGGGAATGGCTAAAGGATGTTTATAAAATATGAGCAGACTTCTAATTATGAAAACATAATGCAAGTGATTTCCATGGTAGTATTCCTCAGATTTCTTCATAAGACCACAAGGAAAATGAGTGATAATATAAAATGATAAATAAGGAAAATTATTTCTATAACATTAAAAGACGACTGACACCTGTTGGTGAATATTAAAACACGATCAGGACTTAATGGGATTTGCACTTCATTTTTTATATTATGTGTAAAAGCACCAATGGATTCTGAGTAACACATTGGGTAGTACAGCTATGTTTAAATAAGAAATCAGAAGCTTTTTCATCTTTCAACCAAAAATTTATCTCAACTGAAAAGACTTCTCATATATGATCAAAGGAGGCAGGGGCCACGAATGCATCATACCTGGGCACACATTCTCATTGTGCAAAAGGAATGGCTGTGGGGAAGCCACGGTGACACAGCACGAGGCTCAACCATCATCCCATCTGCCCAAAACCATCCCACTCAACTTCCATACAGAAAACTGATGATAACTAGGTAAACTAACAAAATAACAAAAGGTTAAACAGTTACAAAATGTGATTCCTGTATGTAGAGCGAAGAAAACCAATGAGTAATACCCCTCACATGGCCATATCAGATATCCAAATCTGCTCAGGATTAACCAGCTTGTTCGTATACAAAATAAGACAGTGTTTTAAGGGCTAAAAATACACTTAAAACTCTAATGAATTCTTCATCTCTATCAGCAATTGAAGGATTTTTTTGTCCTCTAATCTGAACATGGGTCTCCAGAAAAATGTAAAAGCATGTATAATAATCTATTTAACTTGGAACCCCTTTAGAGAAAGAAATTTAACTTGCTTGTTGTTTAAATCAAGAGCAAACAACAAAACCCGAAACTGAAATTTATCTAATCTCTATAATCTAAAACCTCCTGAGCCCCAGATAAATCATCTTGTAAGTGCTATTACTGTCATAAATGAAATATCTTAGCCCCCAAACTTAAGTCTGTCCTGTATCTCCAATCCCAGTAACCCACTGCCAAATCTAGTCAACCAAACTAGAAAACACCTGGCCTCTCCATGTTCCTCACACCCAATCCACTACACCGAGTCTTACCAAGTCCTACCAAGTCTTATAGATTCTACCTTTGCAAAATAAAGCCCCTTCTTTATTTCAACGGCCAAGAGCAGACTCCAATCCTTTTCTTGTCCTGATGTTTCCGACAGATACGTTGTTTATCTCCCAGCCTCCAATCCATTCTCCACGCTATTTCCAGAGTGACCTTTCTAAAATGCAAATATAAGCCTATCACTCCTCTGATTAAAACCCACTTGTAAGGATAAGGGTCATGCTCTCTCACTTGGCATCTCCGCTTGATCTTGTTCCTACCTACCTGACAATCCCCTTACATTACACATAGAATTATGTATGGATCTCCAAAAGCGGTGCATGGTCTGGAGCCTCTGCCCAGAGCCCTCTTTGTCTTCTTCAACCAAGTAACTCCATCTTTCCTTTAGAATCTAGCCTGAGAATAAAGCCTACCCAGGAATCTGTCTGATTTGGGTTCTTCTCTGCACCCCCAAAGCCTGCTCTGCTAACAGCTTCATAGCACCTCCCCACCACCTAGGAACACTGACCCCATGGGTCAATGCAAACCCTCAGAGGCAGGGACTGTATCCCTTTCAACTGTGCACTGCAAACACACAGTTGTGAGCATGCTTTGAATATCCGCCATTTAATGCCTTTAATGTTTTATGAGTAAGGTAAGAGCTTACCTTACAGAAGTTAACCTCACGTTACACAAGAGCTATGTTCCTGAAAACAACACAACAACAAAACCCATGTTAAGGGGGTACTTAAGACCTCATGTTAACCTGTGAAAGCTCCCATAAATGGGAGTCACCAAAATAAAATAGGCAATATACATAATTTTAAAAAATATACAATAAAGTCATTTTGATACCTTAAATTAATAACATTAAGTACCTACAATTAAATTTATATTTACTATTCCTTATATGCTAGAAATCTTTCAGGATAGCCCTCCCTGAAAGTTTCACCAAATTCACCTTGTTCCATTAAGTTTATCTTAACATTGTAGGTAGATGCCATTGTAGATAACATTCAAATAAAGAGACATTCACTTTATCTATGTATCTAATGGCTCTTTCATTCTGACTTTCAGCTGCAGCTTCCTGCTACCTCTTCCCTTTTACAGGCCCATCCTAGCTCTTGATTCATTTTACATAATGAGAGTATATTTTTCAAGGCCTCCATTTACTTTACCCACTATGGACGTACCACAGAATAGTCTCTCATCCCTTCCTGACCCCTTTTCTTCCTGACCTCCCTTCTGTTTCTACTTATTCCCAAGAGAAATCACTCACTCTTTCTCTCTCTCACACACACTCTCTCTCTCTCTCTCACACACACACACACACACACACCACATTTTCAATCAACAAACATTTATTAAATGCCTGCATGCCAAGAACTGAGCTAAGTTTTTTAATTCATATAGTGCCAGAGAAGGTGCATTCACGTAAATCCAACCTGTGACTATTACCTACAATAAGAAATGCGCTTTGCATAGCAAACCAATATACAGCTGTATTTATGCAGAGAAAGAAAATTCCACTCATCAAGACAACTATACTTTGTGCCATGCACTGGAATTCTCTTTTGGATTCAGTTCAGTTTTATTTTATTTCACCGTGTGGGAGGCCCACTCGAATAATTTCGTGGCCCACTTATGAGTAAGAATTAGTTTGAAAAGCACTGTTCTTTTTTTTTTTTTTAAGAATTTATTTATGTGTGAGAGAGAGAGTGAGAAAGAACATGAGCGGGTGGGGAGAGGGGGAAGCAGGCTCCCTGCTGAACAAGGAGCTGAACTCGGGGCTTGACCCCAGAATCCTTTGGTCTGGGATCATGGCCTGAGCCAAAGGCAGATGCTTAACCGACTGAGCCACCCAGGCATCCCTGAAAAGCACTGTTGTAAAATACATGAAGGAAACTTGCATTTTGGAGAAGTTACTGTATTAAAAAGAAAAAAAATAGTTAAAACTACCCTGGAGGGATGGAGAGAGGACAGCGAGGGAGAGGAGTGGCCAGAGAGAGGAAGGTAAAAGTAAAAGAAATATAGAAAGGGAGGGAGTGGACAGAATGAGGGCGTTTAGGAACAGAAAAGATAAAAAGGAAAAGCTAAAGAGGGTAAAAAAGAAGAGAGAAAAGTAAAGCCCAGAAGGAAAAAGGGGCAGAGACTGTCGTGGTAACTTCTGGGATGAGGAAGAGGTCACAGACGGGCCTCCTTGTCACCTTTCATCTCCGAAGTGTGGAGGGAATTAGCTGATGAATCACTGACCACTGCCTCCCAACTGCTCTAAATCCTTAAACCTTTAAAGACTGTACTCAGGTGTTTAGGAAAGTGACAAGTGTTACCCATTAAGGTAGAAATACTGCGCCGGCAGCCCAGAGCCCAGAACATTGTCTGCAGGGCACTAGATGAGATCAGTGCAGGGGACCCTAGAGAGTGCCTCGCATATTGGGGATACATTACTGAAAACGACTCATGAAAAGAAAACAAACTTGAGTTCATCACGGCCACTGTGCCACGCTCATCTCATCAGTGTGAAAAGGTGCGCTAATTCTCACTGTGTGAAAGCACTCTGTGATTCATGAAGCGCATCCCCTAACAGAAACCCTTACCTGGGGGCATTCACTGTAAGGTCAGTATATGAAATGCTTCTTACTGTGAAATGGACTTAGGGAATAAATTAACCTGATGGTCCTGAAAGAGTAAACATCCTTATTTACCTTATATTACATTTCAGCTCACCCTGTGTTGGACGAACCCTAAGTTAGATAGTATTTATCCAAACCCTATATATTATATTTTGAACCATTTCTTAGAGGTAGTTTTTAAACGAGTGAGACCTATTCCTGGCTCAGAATAGTAGGCACTAATAATATGTGTGTTCATGTTCTTTTTAACCTACACTGATTGGCATTTGTTGCTCAGTTAAAAACTCGCAGAGAACTGGTAGGAGTGTAAAATGAGAACAGGTTGGTCTTGCATGAATACAGTGAATCACTGCCGGGCCGCACATCACCCTGCCTGCCCTGGCACAGCCAGTCCTTCCACTTGGGGCCTTCTCACTCTGCATTGGGTCACAGGTGCAAGTGGAAACAGGAGAGAGAAAAAAAAAAGCTAAAAATTTGGTGTGCTTGCTTGCTTTTTTCTTCCATCAGAAGGGAACAAAGAAGTAGGGGAGGGCAGAGGGCTTATGAGCAGGAAACAGAATAAGGGGAAAAACTAAAGAATGTTCAAGGATAGGGGGAGAAAGGAGCCACTGGGAGGGTGGCTGAAAACCAGGGAGATGCTGGTGAGGTGAGCTTCTAGGTAGGGATGCTCAGGGCCTCATACAGACTCTGAGAGTAATGGGGCAGGGGGCGAGGAGACGAGATTCGGGACATTTCAACAAATATTTACTGAGCATTCAATTTAACATATTATTCTGAGGGCAACCCGTACAAAGATGGGCTGCCTTCTAGGAACTTATAACCTAGTGGGATAGCAACCATCATAAATAGCAGTAGCGCTATTCTGATAATGGCTAAATGGCCTCTATACCGAGCTTTACGTCAAGCAAACTACCCTTGCTCAAGAAGCATGTCTACATGGGGGACAATATGCTGGGTGTCTACATGGGGGACAATATGCTGGGTCCTGAGAAAAGAATAAAGGTATATTATATTTAAATATGAAAACAAAATTCAGTATTAACAGAGCAGAAACATTATGTCTGCATGCAGAGATGTCTACAAACCCAGATGAGGTCAGAGGATCAACGTGAGGGCTATTCACACTAATTACTCAGTATTTCTACCACTGTGGTTATAAAAGCAGCTGGTAACATGAGGCATGTATAGTAATGGGGAGCCAGCCCGTCTGGGTTTGAATCCTGGTTCTTCCACTTGCTAGCTGTTTGACTTTGAGCAAACTACACAATTTCTCTATGCTTCAGTTTCCCTATCTGTACAGTGAGGATGATAGGAAGATAATAGGGTTACTATGAGAATTGAGTTAATTCAGGTTAAGGTATTACGTGAGTGTTAGTGAATGTCAGCTGACGTCATTTCTCCCTAGTCGCCACCCATACACTCAAGGAGTGGTAAGAGTCAAAGGGAGAGGCACACTCAAATGAAATACAGCTTTGATATTTGGGCTAACAGTGTAGACACGGACCAGTTTGGATTCAACATCCACTTCTAAGAAATGTCCCCAGAATCTTGGATGAAAAGTGTCCAGCTAGCCCATCCAGGTTTCTGCACCTCCATACGTACTGAGGGCCCCTGCTACACTGGCTTGTCAGTTGTTTACCGCTGATATTTTTACATTTGGTGTTGTATTGACCTCACATTTAGAAAAGGAATATTGGTTTGCCTCAGGATTTTAAGAAAAATTGGTAAGACTGCAAATTATCTAGAGATGAGTAGGCACATTACTGTTTTAAAATTAGAACCTAAAACATAACAAGATGAGGATTTCAATAATCTCATATAAATCTAATTGCTCTTGGTTTTGGCATAGCTTTCAAAATCTAAAAATGAATAGTTGACATTTTAAGATTCTAGTTAGAGAATTTCAGTTTAAAGCAGGCACCCATGCACATACACAAAGACATCCCCCCCAAAACAACCACAACAACACTCTTGGGCAGTTGCCATGACAACACAATGCTGAACCTACTGGGCTCTGTTACCCTATTGAAGATGCTGTGCAAAAAGACACTCATGTTAGATTCTTTACTAATTAAGTGCAAAGGTTAAAAAAATTCTAGATCCATAAGGTTTTCATAAGGTCTAGGACTCAGAAAAGTAAATACTAAACATTTTAAGAAAAGAATTTAAAAGTAACTACTGCAAGGCCAACTGTGGATCAAAGTAGATGCAATATGGAAGAAAACACAAAATACTTTTATTTTGTATGCTCTGGTCACTTCATCTTTTTCTCCCAAGTTGTGCCATACTATTTTAATGGAATAATCAATTTGTATAATATGATTTAGTTAACAGAGTCTATTTTGTTACTAACACATTTAAATACTTTCCTTTTCTAGCCAATCTATTTCAATTCATTTGGGAGCCCAAACTTCCATTTGCTAATTAGACTTAAAGAAAAAATGGTCTCTAAATTAATAGGAGTTTATATATTTAAAAAAAAGAAAAAAACAGTGACAGGGAGAGAAGGGAGGGATAAGCAGCCCTTCTGGGAGGCTGTGATTAAACACTGTCCCATTCCTTCCCCTTCTTGGATTAGCCATCTCTGCCTTCATTGGGAGTTTCTCTCTCTCTCAGCTGCTAGACTCAGATCCCCTCAAGACTCAGTTGAAGACCTTTTTTCACTCTATTTTCTTTTCTCAGGTGGTCTAATCCCTAGCCAGTGGCTTTAATTATCACCCATAGGCATGCACATCCCCAGAATGAAATGACTATCCCCATTTCTATCCCCAGAACTTCCAGATCAGTTGGCCCAACTGCCTCCTAAACACGGCCACCTGGATGCTACTGTAAATGCAAATTGCATCCTCCCGTAGCACTCCTTACCTCAGTAAATGAAAGCTTGGAATGGTCCTAACACAGATGTACTCAATACCTATCTGCTAAATGAATAAATGTATCAGTCAATCAATCAATCAATGAAACCTGTTACACAAACCAAAAAATCTAAGGGTCATTCTTGATAAGGACTTCTTTCTCTCCCTCCATGATGAATCAGTATCCAGGTCCCATTTCACCTCCTAAATATTCCCCAAATCTATTCCATTTCCTAACTCCTCCTAGCCAGTACTCTCCAAGGCTCCAGTCTTTGCCTGCATTATTATAACCGCCTCTTAACTATCAATCAGGAACATGCAGACGTAGTACACAGAGACGTTAGGCAATCAATATTGATCAAAAATGTATTAAACAATCTGATAAAGTTGCTCTAAGAAAAGGGAAGAGAATATTTGCTAAATGTCAACTATATGCAAGGCACTGATCTAGACACCTCACGTATACTACCTCATTTAATATCCACAGCGACCCATTTTCTAGAAGAAACTCAACTGGGCATATGGCATTAGGAGCCTTTCCTGGTCACAACCTTTGCTTTGTTTGGTCCCAAAAAGCAGAGAATAACGATGAAGATGATGATGATAGTGGTGGTGATTACAATTTACTGAGAACTTTTTCCAGATACTGTTTCTCAGCATTTTGAATGCATTATTGCTTTTAAGGCTACCACCCTCTTACAAAGTAGGTGCTATTACCATCCCATTTTGCAGATGAGGAAATAGCCACATAGACTTAAATTACTTAATCAAGGTTAAAAAAATAAGTAGTAGGGCTGTGATCTAGGATATGAACCCGATTCTGTTTAAAAATTTACTAAACACCTGTTTAACTTACAGCAAGTCATTAGAACTGTGGGGATATACAGCTAGAAGAGACAAATCCATCAGTGCCCTCAAGGGTCTTGTATTGAACCCAAGGATCCTGTCTCCAGGATCAGAGCTATTTCGTCAAACCCATCTCTACCCAGTGGAGAGCCAAGTTTATGGAGGGAAGCCTCCAGCAACTCCAATCCCACCTCCAAAGGGCACATTTCAAGTCAAAGCTGCTGATCTCTTTCCCATCCCCACAGCTACCCAGTTATTCTTGGATAAGACATCAGGAAGAGATGCTTTAGTGCTTATACTAATATGGTGACAAGACTGAATAATTTTCTTTAAAAAGTCTACAAAAAAAAGTACTGTGAATAGCATGAATACAAAGATTTTTGAAAGGTCTCATCCAGTACTTACAGCTTTATAACTCCATCTGGGCACCTGGAACAGAGTTGCTGGCTGCTCTTGTCTTGTTTATGTCGACGCTGACCCAGCTGAACAAATCTACAAATTACAATAGATAAAAACTAAGCTAAAGAAGGAACCACTTGCAATAAATGCAGCAGATTACACAAAATGGTATGAGCTTTCAAATGACAGCAGTCTGCTTATTTTAGAAAAGCGCACGAGAGTGCCCTATGCAACCCAAGACTGTCCTTACAAGTGGGGGCCTGATTTTACAGTGGGTTCGTTACAAATGAAGGAGGAATTCTGTGTCTCAGTTTACTTCAATGTGACACAGAACTTGAACCAAAGTGTTTCTGAAGCCAGGAGGATGAACTTTCAGAGCCTCCCTTATCTAAGGGTAACTGCAGCAGGATGCTAGCAGAACACGAGCAGAGGCATTCGCGGTGGGACAAATGACAAAGAACAGGATCAGGCCGGGGATCCATCTCCCAAAGCAGGGACACTGCTGAAAACCCAGCATGTGGACTCTGTCTCCTTAGGGCCACAAGAATCCCCAAGTGTACTCCAGCCACTCACGTACTTTCAACTGTGGGGCGGGGCGGGGGGGGGTGGAGGAGACCACCTGCTGAGCCCCACAGCCACACCACCCCTCCTTAGAGAAGCCCGGAACAACACTCATCCAGCCCTAAAGCTAAGAGTCACAGGGACTCGCCCCCAGCCAGCTCCACAGGACAGGAGGATCCCTTGCAATGGGCCAATGGGCTGATAGGCCAAGCACCACCCACTATTTCTCAAGTGCATACTTGTCCTAGTGTGGGCTGTGCTCCAGGCATCCATCTTCCCCTCAGGGGCATGGCTTGTAATTTTGTTCTAATGTGCCCTGGGAGGTTATGGGGCACGATTAAAGGGCTGACTCCTTTCCCAATTTTCTACTATTTAAAATATTTTCCTTTGATAATTATTGATACTTTTATAATTTATTTTTTCTTTTTTTAAAAATTTTAAAAATTTTGAAAATTTTTATTTATTTTTATTAACATATAGTGTATTATTTGTTTCAGGGGTACAGGTTTGTGATTCATCAGTCTTACACAATTCACAGCACTCACCATAGCACATAGCCTCCCCAATAATTTATTTTTTATTAGCTTTTTTTTAAAGGTCAAGAAAAGTGCTGCAGAAATTACCAATTACTAAGTTGTTAGGGTGCTACTGGAAAACTTTCAAATAACTTAATTTTATCCAATTTTTATCTTAGTAAGTAAACATTTTTGATCCATTTTTGGGGAACAATGTCACATAACACCTGTTACTTGTACAGAACTTTAAACTTCCCAAATCATGTGCACAATCATTGCCAGAATTTTTTTTTTTTTTTAAAGATGATTTGGCACAGGGCTGAGGCTTTGGGGAGTAAGTAGAAAACTTCCAGGTCCGGTTGAGATAGCAAACCAAAGATATCAGAAAAGCCGAGGGCAAAGGAAGGTATAGAGAATAGGGCTAAGCGATTAGAACCAAACTACAAAACCAAGAGATCTTCAGGAATTCGAAGGTGGTTGAGGCCAAAAGTAGGAAAAACAAGCAGGAGAACAGGAAGCTAGAAGACAGGCTACGGATGCCAGTTCCAATGCCTTCCTTCTCTCTCCACGTCGTCCTGTGATTGCCCAGTTGGGAGCTGCGACAGGCAAGCCAGGCCAGGGCACTGTATTTACACACACAATCTTTGGTGGATACTAGCCAATTGGGTGCAGAACTGCAGTGGGAGAAGGCAGAACTTCTGAGGTCAATTTAGGCCAGAACTACATGGACTCTCGCCCTGCCCTTGAAGCTCTGCCCTCTGGATCCAAGGAGGCACTAAGAGAGCCCCAGAGCCCAGCTGGGGCAAGAAAGGGTACCAGTCAGTTCCTGAAATCCAAGGATTTGGCCACCCCCTGGCACAGCCACACCCCCAGTACTGATGGAGGGAGGCCTCTTCTGCCATCACAGTGTCCATGACAGGTGGGGAGGGGAGATGCCCCTGCCGCCAGGAGAAGCAGTCTGCCCACAGTAAAGAGCGCCTTGCAGAGAGGGGAAGAGATGACCAGACGTCTGTTTCACCCCTTCGCCCCAGGTCTGCATCATAAGCAGGGGCAGCTATTATCAAGAGAATAAAAACGATTGCATAGTCTAAAATCACAGGTACCCATGAAGCACAGGAAAGGTCTCCTAAGTAAGTCACTGAATGGCTCTTTCTGTGCTCTTGCCCCATATAAAGAGGGATAATAATATCTTTTCAGCCTACTACGCAGTTGTCCAAAGAAGAAATAAAACACTGTAAAGTGTTACACAAATCAAAGGAGGAGGTGTTGTTCTTCAGAATATCAAACACAGAATCTTATTCCAGGACATGGATTCCTTCCTCCCCTGCATACTCCCTTCCCTGTGGGCCTGCCCTTGTCCCCTTCTTAGACTGGTTCCCAGGGATATTGTGGCTGAACAGGGTTGCATCTCACTCCCTGAGAAGGGAGAACTAAAAGTGGGCCTCAGAGGCAGTCTGAGCTAAAAAGTCTCCAAGCAAAAGTCATGCCTGAAGCAAGAGACACTTTCTTTTGTCTTAATTAATGTGAGCCAAAATTTCAGTCCTTGACTGAAGTGCTCTTGCTCTCTGCAATAAGCAAAGTGCTATTATGCAGTCACTAACCCCAGACAATTCCTTCTTCCAGATCATGTTGCTTATAAAGGCTCACTTCAAATGCTGAAGAGTTTAGCCACACTATTGGGACAGCTGTGATGGAGAAGTGACTGTGCACCTGTGTGTTCAGACCTGAATTCTGGGTGACTAAACGGGCTTCTGTTAAGATAGTAATAGTAAGAGAGCCATACCAGTGCTTTTGCCATTAGGAGATGCTGTGCACTTTTATATTCTACATATTATAGCAGATCTTACTAATTTGAAGTAAAAAGCTGTCAATATCCAGTTTGATGGATTCAGCAAATGAAATACTCCCCTTAACATCAGTGCTCATTTATATTATAGAGTTGACATAGGCCAAACTTCTTTGAATGAAGTGGGATGGTATTCACATGCAATAATTAGGTCCTCTCAGTGCATGTATTAAGCTGAGGAAGTGTTTACAGTGGTTATCATAGGTTCTTGAGGATTTCTAGGTAAGGGATTCTTTTGAGAATCTGATACTATAATTTTGTGTTTCCCCTCAGAAACACACACACTCACACACACAAAATTATGTATATGATTTCAGGGAAAACCTTTCAGTGGATCCTCTTTCAGCTTAGTCTATTTAATAAGGTCTAGAACATTCTGACTTGATGCCCTTATATCACCATTTCCTTCTTCCTCCTCAACCATCACTCCCACCAGCACCCCAGAGCTAACGCAAATGCAAGGTCCTCAATCGTCAATATCCCAGGTTCATTTTGTAAGAAGGTATCTGCTCTTGGGACTTTGTTAATGCAAGAATACAGAAATGTATGTGTACTTCACCAGTCAGAATGGCTAAAATTAACAAGTCAGGAAACGACACACGTTGGCGGGGATGCGGAGAAAGGGGAACCCTCCTACACTGTTGGTGGGAATGCAAGTTGGTGCAACCACTCTGGAAAATGGTATGGAGTTTCCTCAGAAAGTTGAAAATAGAGCTACCCTACGATCCAGCCATTGTACTACTGGGTATTTACCCCAAAGATACAAATGTAGGGATCCGAAGGGGTATGTGCACCCCGATGTTTTATTTTTATTATGAACAAACTTACTTTGAAGCCTTAGTTGTTCTGCACTTATAAATAAGTTATTCAACTTATATATATTCAAATTACATTTAAGTAATAGTTTGTGGAATCAATATGTAATAAACTGCTTTAAGCAAATAGTTTATATAGGCCAATTCTCAATATTATATCGTAATGGAGAGTAGCATTGGGATAGATAATCCCACAAATAATATTGGCATGTAAAATGATATGTTGTTGATGTCTAGTGGTATGTTCTTAAGTGGTTAGGCATAGCCAGGCGTGTTGCAGGTCTGATTACTCAATAAGACTGAGAACCTGGGAGAATGAAAGTATAATAGTGTGAGAATTGCCTTTTATGCTGGTAGGTAGATCCTGGCATGCTGATGGGGCCCCTTCCTGAGCCAGTGGTGAAACATGCAGTGAGCACAGGGCAGTGGGCTTCTCTCTCCCTGACAGATTTTACCATTAGGGCTGCTGCATTGACCACCGAGCCTCATGCGTAACCTTGTCGGGAACTGGGGTTGTATCCTGGTGCGTATCCTTTGTACTGCTTGATTGCTGCTTCGGTAGTAAACTAAAATGAGAGCAACTTTAAAATAAGTCCTAGTTGTCATTGTCACCAGTTTTTGAACCCAGCTTTTTATCTGATTTAGTTCATTTAAAAAGTCAAACCTATAAAAAGAAAAAAAACAAAGTAAACTGGTGGCTTCCAGGGGATAAGGGGTAGGGGGAGGATAAGATGAATAGTATTTAAGGGTACAAATGTGTAATGTGTAATAAATAAGCCAAAGAGACCTAATGCACAGTGTCCTCAAACAGTTGAAAATAGAGCCACCATACGATCCAGCAATTGCACTACTGGGTATTTACCACAAAGATACAAATGTAGGGATCCGAAGGGGTACGTGCACCCCAATGTTTATAGCAGCAATGTCCACAATAGCCAAACTATGGAAAGAGCCAAGATGTCCATCGACAGATGAACGGATAAAGAAGATATGGTATATATACACAATGGAATGCAATGCAGCCATGAAAAGGAATGAGCTCTTGCCATTTGCAACGATGTGGATGGAACTGGAGGGTGTTATGCTGAGTGAAATAAGTCAATCAGAGAACGACCTGTATCATATGACCTCACTGATATGAGGAATTCTTAATCTCAGGAAACAAACTGAGGGTTGCTGGAGTGGTGGGGGGTGGGAGGGATGGGGTGGCTGGGTGATACACATTGGGGAGGGTATGTGCTATGGTGAGCGCTGTGAATTGTGCAAGGCTGTTGAATCACAGATCTGTACTTCTGAAACAAATAATGCAATATATGTCAAGAAAAAAAAAAAGAAGATAGGAGGGGAAGAATGAAGGGGAGTAAATTGGAGGGGGAGACGAACCATGAGAGACGATGGACTCTGAAAAACAAACTGAGGGTTCTAGAGGGGAGGGGGTGGGGGGATGGGTTAGCCTGGTGATGGGTATTAAAGAGGGCACGTTCTGCGTGGAGCACTGGGTGTTATGCACAAACAATGAATCATGGAACACTTCATCAAAAACTAATGATGTAATGTATGGTGATTAACATAATAAAAAAATAAAAAAAGAAATATATGTGTACTTCAGCTTGCAGCTTATACATAGCTGGTTGGGATACATGGACACATCATAAATTTTTATCTTTGAGGGGACTGAGAGTCTTAGGCAATAGGCCCTTTAACTCCAAATAGAAACCAATGTTTCAGAATTTGACCTTTTACTGTATTCCTTTTTTTTTTTTAAAGGATTTTATTTATTCATTTGAGACACAGAGATACAGAGAGAGAGAAGAGAAAGCATGAGCAGGGAGAGAGGCAGAGGGAGAGGGAGAAGCAGGCTCCCTGCTGAGCCAGGAGCCTGATGTGGGGCTCGATCCCAGGACCCTGGGATCATGACCTGAGCCGAAGGCAGATGCCTAACCATCTGAGCCACCCAGGCGCCCCCTTTTACTGTATTCCAAGTGGAATTCATTTCCTTCTGTATTGTTGACCATTTTCATTTTTAGAAGTTATACTAGCTGTAAGGTATTGTAATAATACATTTGCATTTTTTTCTTAATTTCTACATAGAAGTAGTTTACCTTGAATAAATGGAGAGATCCTCTTCTGAGAGACCATCTGAGAGGTTAATTCCATATACCTCTTTCATGGGCTGGACCACATTCTGGAATTAAAAACAAAAAGGAACCAGGAAGAATTTTTAGACATCTAGCATATTAATTATTTCCAAAGATGAAGAAAATGAACCTGGGAAATTTTCCACAAAAGCAATCACAATATTTCTTCAATATATTCATTAAACTTCTCAGTGAATGGTTTTTTAAAAATCTGATTTTGTTTCCACTAAAAATACTTTGTTTTAGGGTAAAAAGCTATTAAATAATTACTAGTTCCTTTTGTATAATGCAGGAATTAGAAAACTTTTTCTGCAAAGGGCCAGATAGTAAATATTTTAGGTTCCTTGGGTCATGTCATCTCTGCTGCAACTACTCAACTCTGCTGTTAGAGTGCAAAAGCACCCATACACAATATGTAAACAAGTAGGCATGGCTGAGTTCCAATAAAACTTTATTTATAAAAAAAGGCAGTGGACTGGATTTTGACAATTGGCTGTCATTTGCCAACTCCTGGAATTATGGATTCAGTTCTTATATTATCACATTTTACTTGCCATATCTACTTCTATGACTTTTGGCTACTTCCGGGAATTAAATTTACCTAAAGCTAGATTTGGTTCTTTTGTAGTTTATTTCCTTTTATGTTCCCTTATATTGGTAATGTCAAATTGAACAGGATGAATTTCCCACTGGGGCTATGCAAAGATTGTGAGATCCAGGTCCAAACCCTACATTCCAACAACGTGCTAAGCAAGGAAATAAATGGACCTCAAGTGGATGTGCTGCTCAAAAGCGGACAGGTTAAAAATTCTGAAGTGATAAGAAATTTATTGTTATACATGGGAACAAAAACATCAATTTTTTTTAATTTTTTTAAATTAACATATAATGTATTATTTGTTTCAGGGGTACAGGTCTGTGATTCATCAGTCTTAACACAATTCACAGTGCTCACCATAGCACATACCCTCCCCAATGTCCATCATCCAGCCACCCCATCCCTCCCACCCCCCTCCACTCCAGCAACCCTCAGTTTGTTTCCTGAGATTAAGAGTCTCTTATGGTTTGTCTCCCTCTCTGGTTTCATCCTGAAAAACACTGATTTTATTTCAAAATGAAACCATTTCAATAATGTCTATGCTAAATGTATTCATCTCTTAATGACCTAAATGTGAGACCTGAGAGCATAAAACTCCTAAAAGAAAACATAGACAATAATCTCTTGGACATTAGTCTTAGCAATATATTTAAGGATAGGTCTCCTCAGGCAAGAGAAACAAAAGCAAAAATAAACTATTGGGACTATACCAAAATAAAAAGCTTTTGAACAGCAAAGGAAACCATCAACAAAATCAAAAGGCAACCTCTTAAATGGGAGAAGATATCTGCAAATGATATATCCAATAAGGGATTAATATCCAAAATATATAAAGAACATCTACAACTCAAGACCTAAAAAACAAATGATCTGATTAAAAAGATGGGCAGAGGACATAAATAGACATTCTTTCAAAGAAGACATCTGGATGGCCAAGAGACACATGAAAAGATGCTCAACATCTCTCAACATCAGGGAAATGCATATAAAAACCACAATGAGCTATCGCTTCACACCAGTCAGAATGGCTAGTATCAAGAAGACAAGAAATAAACAGCAAGTGTTGGCAAGGATGTGGAGAAAAGGGAACCATCATGCCCTGTTAGTGGGAATGTAAATTGGTGCAACCACTGTGGAAAACAGAATGGAGTTCTTCAAAAAATTAAAAACAGACATGCCATATGATACAGTAATTCTACTACTGAATATTTACCTAAAAAACACAAAAACAATTCAAATTCAAAAGATAATAGAGGCACCCCTATGTTTATTGCAGCATTATTTACAATAGCCAAGATATGGAAGCAACCTAAGTGTCCATAAATAGATAAATGGATATGCAAGATGTGGTATTTATACACATATACTACAAGCAATGGAATATTATTCAGCCATAAAAAATGAGATTCTTGACATTTTTGACAACATGGATAGACCTCAAGGGTATTATGCTAAGTGAAATAAGTCAGACAGAAAAAGACAAATACCACATGATTTCAGTTATATGTGGAATCTAAAAAACAGACAAACAGAAACAGACTCATAAATACAGAGAACAAACTGGTGGATGCCAGAGGGGAGGAAGTACGGGCATAGGAAAAAAAGGTGAAGGAAATTATGAGGTACAAACTTCCAGTTATAAAATAAATAAATCATGGAGATGAAAAGTACAGCATAGGGAATATAGTCAATAATGTTGTAATAACATTGTATGGTCATAGGTGACTACATTTATGATGAGCATTGAATAATGTATAGAATTGTGGGATCACTATGTTGTGATCTGAAACTAATATAATATTGTATGTCAAATTATACTTCAGCCAAAAAAAAAAAAAAGTATTCATCTCTGCAGTGCCTCAAACACCTCACATTAGAATGGTGTGCATGAGATAATGCGACCTTTTCTCTCAGCCTTTTAACAGAAAGTAGGATTTTAGAGATCATCGTCCAAAGCCTCATGCCAGACACAAGCTCCTCTCCCGCACACCTCGGTCACTTTGGCACTGTCCCCTGTGTCCGTCATCTTCACTGGGGTGGAGCGCTGAGACACAGAGCCTTCCTCTTCCCGGTCGGTCCCAGAGTCATCCTCAGAGCTGCTGGACACAGCCTCCTCGCTGGGAGGTGGCGGGGCGCTGGCTGCCGTTTTCCGCTGTAAGACAGCTTCTTCTCTATTGCTTTTGTTCCTTTAAAAAGATGAATATTGATATAAAGCATCTTTAAGCCAAATCCTTGACATTCACTATGTATGATTCTGTCCAAAACCTTAGTGCTAGTGAAGCACAAGAAAATGGCTGTGAGAAACTAGTTCCTGGGTTCAAGTTGTGATTAAGGGAAAACCTTAACGTTTTACCATGTACATGTACTGACCTTAAATGAATTTAAGCCCTATTATAAATTCAGAAAATAGGGGCACCTGGGTGGCTCAGTTGTTAAGCGTCTGCCTTCGGCTCAGGTCATGATCCCAGGGTCCTGCGATCGAGCCCCACATCGGGCTCCCTGCTCGGCAGGAAGCCTGCTTCTCCCTCTCCCACTCCCCCTGCTTATGTTCCCTCTCTTACTGTGTCAAATAAATAAATAAAATCTTTATAAATAAATAAATAAATTCAGAAAATAAACCAGTAAGTGCGTGTAAACCAATGCAGAAAAGTCTTCTCACCACTTGGTTACTGTGTCTTCCTTTGGTAAGTGAAATCATTATTTTCAAAATTTATGGTACAATAATAGTAAACTATGTGTTTAGGACATTAGTAATATTATCTTGCTACAACTTGTAAAACATTCAAGAAAAGGTCAATAGCCAAATCCATGTAAATTTCCTTTCCTTCTATGATTTTTATCAATCACAGCATCAGCTGATGATTTGTACCATAGTAATGAGCAACCAATGAACATAAACTAAATTTTAAAATTTGTGTTATTAGTAAATAACTATATCTGCTAGACATTCCTACTAATAGTAGGGAATAGATGGGTAAAAAAAAAAACCCAAAACTCAGACTTATAAAAGTATTTACTTTTAGTTCCAAGTATGAGAGTAGTTAAGAATACTGTTTACTTTTAAACTCAGAAAATAGGGACGCCTGGGTGGCTCAGTCGGTTAAGCTTTTGGCTCAGGTCATGATCCCAGGGTCCTCGGGCTCCTTGCTCAGGGGGGAGCCTGTTTCTCCCTCTGCCTGCCACTCCCCCTGCTTGTGCTCTCTCCCTCTCTCTGACAAATGAATAAATAAAAAAATCTTTAAAAAAATAAAATATTTTATAGTAAAATTTTTGGCTTTTATGAAAAATGTTTAATATTTCACTCTTTAAAAACTACTCTCTATAAAAGAGTTAAAATGCCATAATATCCTGAACCGTTCTAGGAAAGGAAAATGAAGTACTATCTGACTATGGGTTAGATATTATAGAAAATAAGTTAGTTTCTGACTTTCTGTAAAGTAAAAATTAAAGTCAGTGGCATTTCTGTGCCATACAATAATGTAGCTGGTTATTTATGTATTTATTCCAGGAACTCCTTGAATTCTGAATTCCTGAGAACATCTCTTAAATTCCATAGTTTCCAGTCCAAGGCCTAACATGCAGCTATTTAAAGCCACAGAAATGGTATATCTGGAAATAGTAATGTACATCCCATTGCATAAACCACTCATGTAGCTGGAGTCCAACCAGGATCCCATACACACTCACAAATACAATTAGGACTCAATATCTACAGTCTAGCCAGGGATTCTGGCCAGAGTCTAAAAAAAAATCTCATCACTGGGATTATTCAGGTCAGTGGCAGTAACAGATTCTCATGCCAGAACATATCACATCTCACTCCAGTTTCTAAGCATGAAGATGGAGACATGATTTGACTTCTTCCTCAAATTATTGGATTTAACAGTCTTCCCCAAAACAATGTTACAGTAATATACAGAAAATCTATTAATTTCTCTACCTGAGCATATTTGTTTTAATGGTTCCTCAGGATGCCAACAAAAATAAATAAAATGACTATAAATTTTTACCTAAGTATTTTATGTTGTGGGAAACTGAGAACGCTGAGTTATTTATAGGATATAACACATAATATCTGCTACCTGTCCCTATGCCATCTGTGATATTTCTAATTTAAAATAATAAAATGCACCACGTTGCTGAAATTCCTATAAATTCTTTCAATGTTGAATTCTTTAGTGATCCCAGAACTATGAATAAATCACCTGCACAGATGCAATAAATGGAATGTGCTCCAAACTATGTGACTTGAAGTTATTCTTTTTGGTGAAAATTATATTGCAAGTGCCATATTATTTTACATGAATCTTTAAAATTTCATTCTATATGCAAATCTTACCCCAATACTGATTTTCCAGTTTCATCTGGTTTACGCACTGTAAATGGACTTGGATCAATGCCAACGGTCTTAGGCATAAAGTCACTGAAGAAAGAGGAAAGAAATTCCATATGAATCACTGTCCACCCACAGGATACTTTTGTTCAATTCACATTCTCATACTATTCCTTCTTAGCCCTCAGAGCTACATATATTCTGAGCCAAATGTTCAGGGGAGCTTAGGTGATCCAGGCCATAAACCCCCATGAACTAATGGCACCAGGTAACTTCAAGCTCTCGGTCTTCACTATGAATTTTCTTCGTGATTATGAGACCCAGTGGTTTTGAATTTAAGATTTTCTCTGTTGGAACAGAGTTATATCTAAATTGTTGCCACAATGTATACACTTTGTTTATACATCAGAATTACTTTTCAGGTAAAACTAAATTCATAAAACCAATGGCAAAGCACAATGTTTTTATTACACTATACTACTCAGGGAGGCTGACACAATAATCAAAAACACAGGAGTGTTGGAACTGAAGTATCAGCATCTACCTCATTAGGCTGGGGTTAATTCATTAAAATACTAGAACACTTTAAATAGAAACTTTTAGTTTACCACATACGAAGATAAGCTGAAGCTACTTCTGCACTGTGCAAAACCTACCTCCTAATTATTGCTATAACCAGACCAAACTCCTCATAGATGCCAGAAAGACCAGAGTTGCATGGTTTATGCTGATGAGAATTATGGCTTTGGCAAGGATAACGCTCCAAGTGTGACCCACTACATTTTTTGAAGGAAAAGAAAGTAAAATTGAATCTGATCCAGAATGCCTCTTCAAGAGAAAATGTTGTTTTAAAAATGTAAGTGGTTTAATTTTTCTTTCTTTTTGAACATATACAGTCGATCCTCATTATTTGTGGACTCCTTATTTGAGAATTTGTTTGCTCATTAAAATTTACTTGTAACCCCAAAACCAACACTCAGAGCTTTCATGATCACTTGCAAACGTGTAGAACAGTGAAAAATTAGAGTAACCCAAAGCTCATGTTCTCAGCTGATGGAGAAGAAGGCGACACTCGGCCTTCTTGTTTCACCTCTCATGCTATAAGCAAGTGTCCTTTCCACGGTCTATTTACTGCCATGTTTTTCACCTTTTTGTGCTTTTTGTTGGTAACCTTGTTGTCTCAAATGACCCCAAGCATAGTGTTGAAGCTCTCTAGCGTTTCTAGGCACAAGAGAGCTGTGTGTTAGAAAGAAAACATGTGTTTTGGGGTGCCCATGTGGCTCAGTCGGTTAAGTGTCTGCCTTCAGCTCAGGTCATGATCCCAGGGTCCTGGGATCAAGGCCCACATTGGGCTCCCTGCTCAGCGGGTAGCCTGCTTCTCCCTCTCCCTCTGCTACTCCCCCTGCTTGTGCGTGCTCACTCTCTCTCTCTCTCTCTCTGTCAAATGAGTAAATAAAACCTCAAAAAAAAAAAAAAAGGAAATACGTGTGTTGGAGAAGCTTTGATCTCATATGAGTTATACTGTTGTTTGCTGTCAGTTCAATGTTAATAAAAAGTGTTCTCTGCTATGAGTTCAATGTTAATAAATCAACAATATATATTTAATAAGGCATCTTTAAACAGAAACAACATAACATGGTTATATATATATATATATTTTAAAGATTTTATTTATGTATTTGACAGAGAGAGACACAGCAAGAGAGGGAGCACAAGCAGGGGGAGTGGGAGAGGGAGAAGCAGGCTTCCCGCCAAGCAGGGAGCCCGATGTGGGGCTCAATCCCAGGACCCTGAGATCATGACCTGAGCCGGAGGCAGACGCCCAACGACTGAGCCACCCAGGCGCCCCCATGGTTATGTTTTGACTGGCTGATAAAAATGTTGTGACCCGAGGCTTGCCAGGAACCTAGCCCTATATTTCCCCAAAAAGCAATGGTTCAGTACTCTCTAATCCAGTTGTTTCAGGAACTTTACAGAACATAACCCCTGCAAATAAAAAATCAACTGTATATATACATATGCATAAAATCATTCATCCTTTGCTGAGGTGAAATATTCTGGAAATGACAATAACCTTATGGTTAAAACTTCTAAACTTTTAATAAGTTTAACTGAAAGTCAACCAAGTAAAAATTCTAAACTTTCCATCTGAAACTAAAGCAAAATATAGAATGGTTTCTCGGAAACAAAACCATAGGATATGTTTCTACATGTACATTAAGTTTAGCATACCTATATCACATTGGAAGAAAATGTAAAATACAAAAATGCAAACTTTAATATAAAATATAATAACCAAGAAGTGATTTGCTTTGTCTAATTTTCTTACTCTTGTCCCAACACTTTTCTAAAAGATCCCACCAAATTCTGAAAAAATGTAATATATTCAAAAGTGACAGACCAAGATGATGAGTCTGGAAACAATGACACAGTAATTGTGAAAAGAAAGAATGAAGGATATTTACCTGAAAAAAATTAACACTGCTTCCTCAAATATCTGGAGGGCTATCATACAGAAAAAGAACCACACTTGTCCTATTCCTAATAAAAATAATAATATAATGAGAGCCACCATTTATTAGTCACCCACCTGTGTCAGGCACCCCATTAAGGCACTTGGCATGTATGTGTATATACGTGTATAATGCACACGCCCTTATCTACATAAAAGAAGAAACTGAGACTAATTTTCTAGGTAGATAAATTAGATAATTTTCTCAGGGTCACACAGGTAGGCAGCGGCTGATCTATGATTCACATTCCTACCTTTCTGGTACCAAAGACTACGCTTTTTTCCAACTAATTTATGCTGGCTCTCGATTTCTATGTTCAATTTTAAAAAGCGAGTTTATTCCAAATGACAAACTAGGACCAATGAGAGGCAGGTTTCAACTTACCAAAGGAAAGAAATTAACTCCATTTATCTAACACTAGAACGGACTGCCTCCTGAAGCAGCGGGCTCCCCATCATAGGTGGTATTCAGAGGCTGTACAATCCCCACTAGCAGGCTTGCGGAATGGACTTGCGGCAAAGCAAGACATACCTATATAGACCAAGAAAACTAAAGTTCCCAAATCCTTACAACAGTCTCAGGGCACTCACAACGTACCGTGCTGAGCTTGTCATAGCCAAGCAAAAGGTATCATCAAAACTACTCAGTTCGTATGGTCGAAAGAATTCGTTGTGGATGTCAATCTCTTCTTCATATTTGTGGAACTTCTTCACTATCAGCTTCTTTAAGTTCGCAGCACAGATAACTAAGAGAGATAAGCCTGTTACTCCGTAAACTCTTTAGATGACATCTGGCAAACAATGTTTAGCTCCTGCCTCTAGCACTCATATACTTGGGAAAGAGATGAGATATGTGCACAGAATATACAGTGCAAAGCCAAATGTGACAAGCTCCAAGGAGGCAGGAGGGCCCCCGAAAGTCTGGGTGGGAGCAGGGAGTTGTTTTAGAAACCAAACTACTCAGCTCTGGGCGCCTGGGTGGCTCAGTTGTTAAGCATCTGCCTTGGGCTCAGGTCAAGATCCTGAAGTCCCTGGATCAAGTCCTGCATCAGGCTCCCAGCTCAGCGGAGAGTCTGCTTCTCCCTCTGACCCTCACCCCACTTGTACTCTCTCTCTCTCTCTCAAATAAATAAACATCTTAAAAAAAAAATACTCAGCTCTTTAAATTCCTTTTTGTTCTTAAATAAATACCCCCTGCCTTCTAGATAAAAATCATGTAGCTATTTCACTAAATTTTCCTTTATATTTCAAATCCTATTTTTGGCCAACATTAGACTGTTAAAGTCCTTTCATTTCTCCTAGAACAACAAACCTTTGCAATATGAGTTATGATTTTCCCCAGAATTTCAAGGTTACAAATACTTTTTAAAAATTAATAATTTATTAAGAACTAAAAACCATTTGTAATCTTGGTTTATGGCCTTTACCACCCAAAGCTGGAATACCTAACCATGACTAGATGGGAGTCCTCAAGCAGAATGTTCCAGATTGGGAGTCGCTCTTACTTAGTGCCCTTTCACAACTGGGAAAACTGGCTTGTTCAAGGTCAGGGGAATCAGTAACAGCACTACACTCTATTTAAAATCGAGCAATTATTTCAACTGGAAACATCATTCGAATGTATTGTACATTTGAGTTCATTCATTTAACATAAAAATTTTCCTGCCCTTCAGACAAATTAATGAAATGAAATTTAAACTTCAGTGACTAAAATGTACTTTTATATACACATCTGTATCTTTTTCCACTGCTTAGACACAGGAAGTTTTTATTTCTCCTTGTGAGTGGGTCTTCACTTCCTTCCCATTACCCCCAAATATCTAGAAATATAATCAGTACTAATTTAAAATGGTAAACTAATATATCCATTAGACATTTCAGGGACATACCTAATAACTATAAAACACAGTACAAAGTACTGGCCTACTTGGATAAAAGAGGTATAACACAATCGCTGCCCTTAAAAAAGTTGTCTAAGATGTTACAATCCCCTATTATAGCAGCAACATAAAACTGAGTAGTCATTCCTTTTTAATGAAATATTACATGCCAAGAATTTAATGCTTCAAGCTCATTTAGGAATAATTCCAAAATCCGTTGGTATAAAAACTAAAAGAGAAACAGTACCTACCTTCATCATACGGCAGTGGTAAATGTTTTATTACCTCTGGTGTCCACCAGTAAGTATAACTATACAATTAAAAAAATAAATAAAAGGATAAGATGGACCAAATTTAAATGCTGGCTTTCTATAATTCACTGTGTTAGAGGGGTTTATGGTCTATTGTAAGATGCTGCCTCATACTTCAAAGTTAACTTTTTTTAATTTTTTAAAAAATTTTATTATGTTATTATGTTAATCACCATATATTACATCATTAGTTTTTGATGTAATGTTCCATGATTCATTGTTTGCGTCTAATACCCAGTGCTCCATTCAGTACGTGCCCTCTTTAATACCCATCACCAGGCTAACCCATCCCCCCACGTCCTCCCCTCTAGAACCCTGTTTGTTTCTCAGAGTTCATAGTCTCTCATGGTTCATCTCCCCTTCCGATTCCCCCCCTTCATTTTTTCCTTCCTACTGTCTTTTTTTTTTTTAACATATAATGTATTATTTGTTTCAGAGGTACAGGTCTGTGATTCATCAGTCTTACACAATTCACAGCGCTCACCATAGCACATACCCTCCTCAATGTCTATCACCCAGCCACCCCATTCCTCCCACCCCCCCACCACTCCAGCAACCCTCAGTTTGTTTCCTGAGATTAAGAATTCCTCATATCAGTGAGGTCATATGATACATGTCTTTCTCTGATTGACTTATTTCGCTTAGCGTAATACCCTCTAGTTCCACCCACGTCATTGCAAATGGCAAGATTTCGGTTTTTTGATGGCTGCATAATATTCCATTGTATATATATACCACATCTTCTTTATCCATTCATCTGTTGATGGACATCTTGGCTCTTTCCATAGTTTGGCTATTGTGGACATTGCTGCTATAAACATCGGGGTGCACGTACCCCTTCGGATCCCTACATTTGTATCTTTGGGATAAATACCCAGTAGTATAATTGCTGGGTCATAGGGTAGCTCTATTTTCAACTTTTTGAGGAACCTCCATACTGATTTCCAGAGTGGCTGCACCAGCTTGCATTCCCACCAACAGTGTAGGAAGTTCCCCTTTCTCTGCATCCTAGCCAACAACTGTCGTTTCCTGACTTGTTAATTTTAGCCATTCTGACTGGTGTGAGGTGATATCTCATTGAGGTTTTGATTTGGATTTCCCTGATGCCGAGCGATGTTGAGCACTTTTTCATGTGTCTGTTGGCCATTTGGATGTCTTCTTTGGAAAAATGTCTGTTCATGTCTTCTGCCCATTTCTTGATTGGATTATTTGTTCTCTGGGTGCTGAGTTTGATAAGTTCTTTATAGATTTTGGATATTAGCCCTTTATCTGATATGTCATTTGCAAATATCTTCTCCTATTCTGTCGGTCGTCTTTTGGTTTTGCGGACTGTTTCCTTTGCTGTGCAAAAGCTTTTTATCTTGCTGAAGTCCCAACAGTTCATTTTTGCCCTTGCTTCCTTTGCCTTTGGCAATGTTCCTAGGAAGAAGTTGCTGCGGCTGAGGTCGAAGAGGTTGCTACCTGTATTCTCCTTTTTTATCTTTTTAAAACATGTTTGTGAAGTTTTGGCATAGGAGGTCTTCAACACGTTCATTTATTTCCCAACCCCTTTCTTGTTTCAACTGTGTCAAAGATCTACAAAAATGCCACGAACACACCTGAGAGTCAAGATGCTCTGATGTTATCGGCTTTTAGCTAAAAAATATTTGGGTATACTAAGCCAGACTCTAGGAGCTGCTCTTTACTTCTCCCCAGAGAATGTGCCTGCATTACTCTGCAAGCCAATGAGCAGCAGGACCTTGATCCAAGTTCTACCACCAACACTCTCTTGCACGTGGTTTTCTGAGAACTAGATTATTCCCCCCGCCACTCTGCTCTATGTATATGGGTCTGTGTGTATAGCTAATTACAACAGTTAAGCAAAATCATTAAGTGAATGGATAGTCCTAAAGAACAAGTTCCCTAAGAAAATAGTAGAGGCCCTGTTAATCTTTAACTGTAAATATTCACTCCTTGATTACAGAGGCCAGGCAGAGGAGAGTAGGGAATTTCAATCACCTGGATTTCCGCCAGAAGAGTCATCTGCTGTGAGCCGAGAATCTGAAACATTGGATTTAATACTAAATCAAATTCTGATAAACTGTATTTTTAGGGGGAAAATGCTATATCAAAGTTCATGAGCTCTAGGAAGGGGAATGATGTGAAATGGTATATCAAAGTGTATTAAAGACATAGTTTTTCAGAAGGTTCAGAAGAGAAAAAAAGAACCTATAACCTCCTCTGCCAAGATGGATGCTACAAAGATCATTTTAAATAAATGAAAGACTTTCTGAAAATAAAACGCTGACATTACAATCTTGAATAATCCCAATTATGAAGAATAGGGGGTATTTAAATGAAACAGGCAACAGAGAGAACTCTTCTAGAGATGGCAAGCAGAATACATAACCAAGGATGATGGAAAAAAGGAACATGACGCCTAATGAACTGTGAAGGGGGGGAAGTGAGATGATAATATGAAAGGCTCTTCAAGTTTTGCTTGAGACCGAAGTTATGCTTAGAACAGTCCTTCTCGAAATTCAGTGCACACACGAACACTTGGGAGATCCTGTAAAAGGACAGATTCTGATTCAGCAGGTGGGGCCTGAGATTCTGCATTGATGAGAAGCTCCTGGGTGAGGCCAGAGGGGCAGGTCCTCACGCTGCTTTCTGAATAGCAATGTTTATAGCATGAAAAGAACAGAAAAGGGTTGTGCCTGCTGCTTGTGGATAATTCAGTCTTTCAACATTTATTGAGCACCTACTGTGTGTCTGACACATAGAACGGTGTTAGAAATGCCATGTTGAAAATAATGACAGAGAAAGGAGAGCTACTTAATTCCAGCTTTCTTTCTATCTTCAACAGTCATGAGAAATTTCATGCTGGAAAGATAAAAACAAAAGAGAGAAGCATGCACAGCCCAAGAGATGAAAGGGAACAGCAGAGCATCTCTAAAAGAATTCAAGTGTCCTGGTACCACTGGGATCAGTCATCTTTCCAAGAGTGAAGAATGGAACTTACACTAAAAATGGGCAAATGCAGTCTTGATGCTCAAAAGTGAGAGGGTAATAGATTCCAAAAACTACATATCAATGAGTGTGATGTCAATTCCGGCAAGATAACAGAATCAAGTATTACATAGAGATGTGTTGTGAGTAACCTAAAAAGATGACCAGTGACTTCCATGAATCCACATCCAAAATACACCAGTCTAATCTCAGTTGCTTTTATCATAGGAGAATCAGACTATCAGATCAGAAGAATGAAAAAGTGTGGACTAATTATTTAAGGTGTGTGTGTGTGTGTGCGTGTGCACATGCATGTGCACACATGTGTAAATTCTATTTTGTAATCACTTAATCTTGGCAGAGGAGGAAAATAAAGAAGGTATCAGCTAGTACATAAGGAATTTTCTAAAGAATGTTGCTCACTATTAGCTTACCTAAGATAAAGAAGTAAACATGAGAAAGAATGTGTTTAAGCTCAGAACGTACCATGTGGAGAAAAAGAATTAAGAGAGAATCTGTTAGTGACTTGAAACAGGCCATAGATTTTTTTTCTGAATGTTTCTAAACTTTATTTCCCTAAGCAAGATAAAGCAACGTAACAATACTTTTTAAAAAGTCCAACACCACTGGGTGGGTCTCAGAAGCACAGAAGCCCCTGAGAAATCCCCGCCCCAGGGAAGATGAGCTGAGACGGATAGAAGCTGAGAGCATCTGAGAGGACTCAGCCCACCCCTGAGTACGTTTACTCAGAGGAAGAGCACCGGAAGCAGGACAGAAACCTGCTTTGGGACCAGGGATCAGAGGACTGAGACTGCAAGTTGGTGCCACTTCTTCCTTCGTATACAATACCTAGTAAGTCAGCTGCTCTTCTCTTCTTTGAGTCCCTAGTATGAAGAGTGCTCAATTCCACTGGCTCACTCACATAGGAAGATTAGGGAGGCTTAAAAAAAAAGACTCTTTCATTCTCCTAACAAACATGGGAGCCCTCTGAAATAACACATGGACTTTAGCAAAGCAATTAATATTTGTGAACAAGAGAGAGAAATGGGGGCAGGAGGGCAATATAGTTAAATGGTGACAGCAGAGTAAGTTACATCCATTTAAATAATTCCAAACCAAAAATTATGAAACAATGTTAAGGTGGAAGGAGTTGTCTGCTGGTGTCCCAGAGGGCTCTGCCATCTACCTTATTCTATTAAACATTTTTCATCGAGGATTTGTATTAGAATCAAGATGACTGAAGAAGCTGCAAATCTATAGTAATAGTTAATAAAAAGGATATACATTTAAACCCTCTCTTTTGGAAGCAGGCAAAGCATATATGAACATGACCGAGAATGCCTGAATGAGCATACAAGAATGGTATAGATAAGGCATGGTAGCAGGCCATGTTAAAAACACTTGAGAGTTCTAATGGACAGGAAGCTCAGAGAGTCAACATTATGATGGCATTGCTAAGAAGAGCTTGTGCAATCTTATAGTTAATGATAAACACAGAGTAACCAGGACAAGAGGAGTAATGGCTCTAATGGTTCCATAACATTTGGCACAAATCAGATCAAACTGTGACCATTACTGAACCCAGGTCTGGGTACCACAGTTTAAAAAGAACATTGACATGCACTGGAATCCATAAGAGAGCATTCGGAACCCCAAAGAGACTTGAAATCACAGTCTGTGAGGAACAGCTGAAGAGAGTGGGGCTATTTAACCCGAAGAAGAGATTTTGAGAAGGTGTGAACTTGTCTTCAAATAATTAAAAGACTATAAAGTGGATAGGGAAATCGTGTTCTTAAGGTCTCAGCGGGTCAAACTGGGATTAGCAACAGAGCTCAGGGTAATGTGGGCAAGAACTGTGTAAGTGGACTGTCTGAGAAGAACTGCCTCAGCCAGACATGGCCCAGAGGACAAACCAGGACTAGTCATGCACAGGCCGGATGACCTTTCCCGGGGAGACACAGAGGGAACTCACACATCAGACAGTGAATAGAGCCAGGAAGCCGTCCAACTCTGAGTCAATGAAGTAATTAGTGCTTAATATCTAAAAACATCTTGGTGACATGATAAACACTGTATCAATAAATAGCATCTTAGATGATGTATGACATATTAACCTAATTCAGAACAAAGCTTCATCTAGCGGTTCTAGGCAGATCAGTAAATGTGGGATTTTGAGTAACAGAAGTAGTTACCTCAAGAGGACCTGGTTTGGATGAACTCTAGTCTGAGCTAGAATTATTCCCCTTTCCCTTACCATTCAATAAAAATATACCAGAATAAATCACTGGTAAACACAATATAAAATACAGGATGGTCACCCAGTTTGGAAACACAAGCAAATACATATAAAGTGTTTACTGATATTATATTATAATAAATGATAAAATAATATTACCTAAGTTTCCAGATTTTATGGTCATCCTGTATGATTTTTTCATAAATGTTACAACTAGGGAATACATTCTCCTTAGAGAATAATCACAGTACTGACATCTGTTGGATTTGCTATGTGCTAAGCATTTATATTATCCCATCTGATGTTCAGAAAATGTACAAGTTAGATGGTATTATTATCTCTATTTTACTGATAATGGCCACTGAGACTGAGACCAGTTATGTAACTTGCCCACAGTCACACGGGTTTTAACCGGAGGCCACCTCTCCAAAGCCTGGCAGCTTCAGGACTGTGTTGATTCTGTGTCAGACCCAGTACTAAGTAGTTCCCACACATTTTCTCACTTAATCCTCAAAATGACCCATGACGTGTGCATAGTCCTCTCCATTTTACAGATGAGGAAAAGGATTTCCAGAGTTTAATAGGTCAGAGGTCACACACTGACAGAAATTCTAACTCAGCCCCACCCAGCCCTGAAGTCCATGCTCTCACCCAGTTAACTGCCTCTGGCTAAACTATTCATTTTATCTGAGAATTATAATATTAACTGTCACCAAAATAACCAGGATAAGTGGGTGACACCCAAAAGTCCAAAATAAAAACACTGAAATTTATCTTACAGTATTTGTAAGTACTGTTTATGAGCAATATCTACTGTTGATAGTATAAACTGATTTTTGGAATTGTGATATTCTGGAGAAAAAAAAAACCCCACAAAAACAGGAGACCAAACCAACTAAGAGAGCCATATTATCTACTTTGATAAAACTTTATTTTCAGTGGCAGGCTTGTAGCTGATTCTTGCTGAATCATCTAATGAGCTGAATTATCTCAGTCAAGACACATTCTCTCTGCAACCTCAGTTTCCTTTTTTTTTCCCTAGAAAATGGGGCTATAACAGCAGCTTCTTTTGATGTCACAAATAAGCTCCAACACCGCCGCGCCTTCGTTATCAGTTATGTAACTCAAGGTACGCAAGTGGTTTAATGTACACTTGTAATACATGAGCTAATTTCTGCAGTAGAAAATTGAGTTTTGGTTCTTCCCAACCTTTGTGTTAATAGTTTTAATACTGGAAGGTAATATAAAATTTCGGAAAATCACCCACATTTACCCATAGTCAATTGCATCACCAGAGCTAAATATGGGTATTTACACTCATCTCTCACCCAATAAACATAATTAGTTCCACTTCTTTTATCAGCAAAAATTCAGAGGCAATCATTTAATGTGAAAACCAGCAGTGCTTCATTAACAGGGAAAATAAACTCAGATAGTAAGTTGGTTAGTCCAACAATAGGCACTTAGAGGAACAAATCTGAGAAACAGAAACTCTGACCCATCCCTATATATTCTAAGCACTCCTGAAGTAACACAGAATTTGGTAACAGCTGTTTAACATCAGCACTTGCTAATTGTCCAGTTGCCCGTGGCCTATCCACACAATTAAGCCCAGACTGGCAGTGACCCCCCCCCTAGTATTTGGGAAGCACCGTTGCACAAAATAAGGGCCATATTAAACTGATGCTGTGAGAAAAAGCATTATGAGAGAACTTGACGTTGTAGGCTTCTGAGCGGAATACACCAGTCTCCAGCCTCCTGTGTGTGAAAATTTTGCTCATGTGGCAAAATTCACTATGTTAGTACGTGATGCCTCAGTTAAAAACACTCAAGAGTCTTCTCACTAAACCCTCACTGAACCCTCACAATGACTCTGTGAAGTGTGTCCCATCATTCACATTTGCAGGTAAGGAAAATGAGGTGGGGAGAGGTTAAATAATCCAAGGTCAGACAACTACAGAGAGTCAAACTGACCCTGAGACCACACTACAGGTAAGTACCTTATTTCTTTTGAGAATATTAATATCAATTCAACTGTCATGAACAGAACCTGAAACAGCTATTGACTCTAGAAAGGCCTGAGTAGAAGGAGATGTGGAAGTGGTATCTGCCACCAGAGTCACTGCTCTAGTTCCCTGTCTTCACCAGTGTCACCAAGAGCTGGTTGTGCTTCTGGAAAGAAAGAACATTAGAATTCCAAAGTGATGCTGCTTAGACGCCTCACTTGAAATACTAAAGACTGGATCCTTAAATGGGAGGGTTCTTTCAAGTTCCACATTTGTAGGAAGCACTCAGAAATAATGTTGATGGTTTGTCTTAGTGGAGCTACAACTTATGTTCAGTGATGAAGTTCTGGAACTTTTATCTCACGAAAAATGCAAGCCACCAATTATTAATGACAATTTCCCGACCTAGTTATCAGGACACCAACAATACGGAATTCCTCACAGCAAACATGTAGTAAGACTATTTAGCCTATGCGATTATTGCTCAAAAATGAAAGCATCTCATACTCAAAGTAACATCAAATCTGAGTTTACATAGTAGACTAGAAGAAAAATACCTTCTTCTTGTTGGTAAAAGTCTCATGGTATTTTTATGATGCAAATAAAAATCTGTTGGGAGTTCCCAGAGATGAGGTTTCCCTTCACTGGGATGAAAAACTCCCAGGAAGAGATTAATGGAATCTTGTCTATCAGCATCTAAAAAGCAAAAATAGACATTTTAGGAAATCACTACTGAGGGATACAACTCAGGAGAATGTTTTCTCAGGAGGAGAAGAGTACAACTGTGATTTCATAAAACATACCTTTGAAAATAATAGTATTTATACGTCAGAAGTCATACACATACACAAAATCTAAAATAGTCACCAAGATTTTGAGCAGAATTAAAATCTTGCTTCCAAATGTTTCCTTTTTGCTCCATTCCTTTCATAATCTAGAGGACAGTGAACACACTGTCTTGAATTTTGAGACTCTTAAAAATCTTCAAGAACTGCCATAATACCATAGTGATTTTATTTTTAGGATAAGAGCACATTTTCACCATTCTTTAGTCTACCAGAAACAAATACATCTTCACTTTGTTACAATGACAAGCAGAGACCGTCAGAAACAAATAAACAAAACGATCCAACGCTATCCGTATTCTGTTGTACAACCTTGAACAAGTTGGTCTGCATAGTTTCCACTTCTAATCCTTGAAAAGATATTCTCCATTTCTTTATTTTCTTTTTAAAAAGATTTTATTTATTTGAGAGAGAGATTATTCTCCATTTCTCTAGCAGAAACAATGTTTACAACATTTTCTGTCCCCTCAGCTATGGGCCTGGCCCATTCCCTTCCGTGTTTGATAATGAAGGCAGAGTGGGCACATGGATAACAGCCTCATTCTAACTATTCAACCACTCCAAAATTACTAACGACATATGCACATATATTGTATTTCCTCCCTTTTCTAATTATATTTTGGTAAAAATGATGATAAGCACTAGAGGGTTTCATGAAGCACCCTTCCCATTCTGCACCATCTCCCCCCCCAGCATCCTTCATTGTTTCCCCTCATTTCCTGCCTTCCATTCTTGTCTCAGAGCCCTGTGTATTCAAGTTTGGGGCAGACATCCACAATTAAATAATACCCTCTTTCTGAAAATGAGCATAGAACTAAAAAGACAGCACAGTAGAAATGACTGCTTTCGAAACAAGATAACATTACCATAAAATCAATCTTCCAACAGCTATAGTGAACACAGATATCTCTAAAATTAGCAACATTGTTCTCATTGGACTATTTGGTCATCTCAGCAAAAGCAATAAATGAAATATGGCACATCAAACATGTATTAGTGTTATTACTTTTTGACAGGAAGTGTTCCATTAAAGCAGCATTTACCTTTCAGGCCAAAAGTAATATATAAAAGGGATGCGTTTATATGCTGAGCAAATTTGGGGCCTTTTTGCCACTTTTGAGAGAAAACAAGTATTAAATAATGCAGACATTACCGCCCCAATTTGCACCCTCTTTACACAACACAAAAGTAAACATACTGCTTTTTCCCTAAGATTTTATTTATTTATTTAGAGCAGGGGGAGGGGCAGAGGGAGAGGGAGAGAGAGAGTCTCAAGCCAACTCCACACCGAGCATGGGGTCCAATGCAGGGCTCGATCTCAGGACCCTGAGATCATGACCTGAGCTGAAAGCAAGAGTCAGATGATTAACCAACCAGGTACCCCCATAATGCTTTTATAGTAATTACATTCTTTATGCTTCCTGAATAGGCTTAATGGCACTTAATAATTCATACTATGCAGGACCTACCTCAAGATATCTTAATACTATCTAGAGAAGCTTTCCATTTTCAGCCATGTTTTCAAGGAGCCTTTCATCCTTTAAACCTCATAGTTGCTTCCTTTAACTTTTAACAAGTATGGTAAAATGTAAGATGTGAAAAACATAACCAAATAAAGGATATTCCTTCAAAGGATCGTAATGAAGACTTGCTGAATGTGCTGCTTCTATAAATATATATCTATGATGCATATGGTCCCTAACTAAGGACTCTAAGGCCAGTTTAATGAGCCTGAGGGTCTTTTCCTGGCTACTCTTGACTGCAAATAAGACAACTACCCTCAGGAAGACAGCAGAACTTTGGCTATGGACAAGAGCTTAACACAGGTGGGTTCTCTGTAGTTGTGGATAATAAGAGGGCAATGATTACCTATTTTTGTACTCAATCATGCTTTAAAGGAAAAAAGAGTAATGTAGCATTCACACTCACTCAAATAGCTAAACACTAACCAGTTTTATTATGTATATATTAAATAGATCAGGCTTGAATATAACAATTCTTTTTATTTTTAATTAGCAAAAAAATATTTTAGAACGAGAATATTCATTATTCTAATATTAAATTAAGTTTGTGGTGAAGTGGCCTCTGAAATCAATAATGGAAAAGAACACTATTCAATAAATAGTACTGTTTAATTACTGCAGGGGAGAGGACAATAAAGTTAGATCCCTACTTCATACTATATAATGAAATAAATACCAATTAAATGTGAGAAAGACAAAGATCAACACTCTAATAGAAAAAGAGAAACATGCAATTTTTGAAAGTCAGGAATAGACAACAAACCTACCAAAATTCAACTTTACTAGTTATCAAACAAATGCAAATTAAAACAGAATACCATTTTTTACCTATTTAAGCTGGCAAATACTTATCAAAATGGGCACTTCCATACTCTGCTGAGGGAGCATTAACTGCTATACAGCATCCTTTCTCTAAGGCAATTTGGCAACACGGGTGTTCCCTGCTTTCTGAAAGTCTGCATTATGCCACTCTGCTTGGGAAAGACCTACATTAGTACTTGCTCACATTAATGGAAAGAAATCTGAAGAGGATTTTAACTTTTATGAAAATAGCTGTTACTATACTAATGCAGGTCTTTCCTAAAAGCAAAGTGGTGTAACTCAAACTTCTGGAAAGTGGGGGGATACTCCTCCCTTTATGCCATTTCAGCTTACCAAAGTTTTCATGGGGTATACACACACACGCACACACACACACACACACACATATATATGTGTGTGTAAATACATATGTACTTATGTATAGATATAGATATTTTCAGGGCTTTAAATATATATATAATAAAACATACATTTAAAGCCCTGAAAATAAAATATTTTATTATATAAATATATTATATATATATGTTTAAAGCCCTGAAAATATCTATACTATCTGACCTAATAAATATGCTTCTGGAATTTCCATAAGATAACATCAAAGATATGCAAAAAAATAAAGTATGTTTAAAGATGTTTAAAAGGAACCTAAATGCAAAATAATAACTAAATAACTAAATTACAATGTTTCTAAAGGATAGACTGCCATAAGGCTACTAAAAATCATGTTGCAGAAGAATATTTAAGATCATAAAGATTACTCACATTATCTAAAGGGCAAAAGCAAAATATAAATATTATGTGTAAGGAAGGCTCGTGTTCTAAATATGAACAAATGGCTGTCTCTGGAAGGTGAAGATTATCTGACTTCATTGTGAGTTATTCTGTACTTTCTATAATTAACATATATTACTTTCATCATTGAAAAGAAGAACTACCCTTCATTCACTCACCCAAGAACCTACTATGTTCTGCACTAGGGACACAGTAATAGACAAGACTGACTCTGGCTCTGGGTGGCGGCAAACAAACATATACACAAGTGAATAATGGACCAGGTACATTCAGGGGATGTAAGTTCTATGAAGACAATGACACAGAGTGACAGGAGAGCAAAGGGAGAGAACGGGACCCCTTGAGTTGCGTAGGGCAGGGTAGAGGCTGCAGGGTCTGAGGCAGTAACATCTGAAGTGTACAAATGAGGAAGAGGTGGTTACACAAAGCTCTGGGGGCTGTACCCACACAGAAGGACAAACACACACAAAGGCCTGAAGGAGGAACAGACTGGGCAGCTCCAGGAGCAGAAAGAAGGCCTGGGAGGCTGGCGGGCAGGGGACAGCCATATTTGAGACAGATGGGGCTAGGCCGCACAAGGCCTTTAGGTTACCTCAAAGAGTCATATTTTAAGTGTGATGGAAAGCCCTGGAAGGGCTTTTAAAGAGGCACGTGATGCTATCTGACTTCAGTTTTAAAAAGACCCCTCTGGCTGCTGTGAAGAACAGGGGCCCACGTGTGGAGGCAGAGAGCTGAAGCAGGAGCGACTGCAGTTGTTCAGATACGAGCTGACGGTTTCCTGTACCAGCACGGCAGCAGCCAAGATGAAAAACAGAAGCGTTTAGGGTATATTTTGGAGGTTGAGACAATGAGATTTGCAGAGAGATGGGACTGGGACAGCAAGGATAAGTAAGGAAAAAAAAGGAATCAGGGACGATTCCAAGGTTTCTGAACTGAGCAACGGGTGCTGAGGTGGAAAAGGCAAGTGGAGAAATAGGTTTGAGTCAGAGTAAGGAGTTTCTGTCTCAGAAATGATTGGTTTGAGATTCTTGTTAGATATCCGTAGTTAGGAAATTTGGGCCCCAAGGGGCACCTGGGTGGCTCAGTCGGTTAAGTGTCTGCCTTCAGCTCAGGTCACGATTCCAGAATCCTGGGATCGAGTCCCGCATTGGGCTCCCTGCTCAGCGAGGAGTCTGCTTGTTCCTCTGCCTGCTGCTTCCCCTGTTTGTGCTCTCTCTCTCTCTCTGACAAATAAAGAAATAAAATGTTTAAAAAAAAAAAAAGAAATTGGGCCCCAAGACCTTTCCTCCCTAGTGTCATACCCATAAAGAGTTTATATCACATGGCAAAAGGGACTTTGCAGATGTAAGTGAGGCTACTAATCACTGACTTCAAGATAGGGCAATTCTCCTGTGTTACCTAGGTGGGCCCACTGTAATCACACGGATCCCGCAAAGGCAGAAGAGGAAAGTAGAAAGGAAGGCAGAGAGATTAGAAGCACAAGAAGGATTCAATGTACCACTGCTAGCTCTGAAGACGGAGTGGGCTGTAAGGCAAGGAAAGCAAGCAGCCGTTGGGAACTGAGAATGACCCCCAGACAACAGCCAGCAAGGCCATAGGGACTTCAGTCCTTTAACTGCATGGGATTCTGCCCTGAATGAGCCTGGAAGCCTCCAGGTAAGAGCCCAGTTGTCTGACACCGACCTAATTTTGGCTTCTTTTTGACTTTACTTGACTTCACTGCCTTCATTTTTACCAGCCTTGTGAGACCCTAAGCAGAGAACACAGCTGGGTAATGCTGTGCCCAGACTTCTGACCCACAGAAACTGTGACATAATAAATGGGTGCTATTTTAAGGCACCAATACTGTGTTAATTTATTATAGAACCTATAGAAAACTAACACAATATTCAAGAAGAGATGCTAGCTAGGTGGGCTTTTGGAAAACATGAGTCTGGAGTTCAGTAGAGAAGTCAAGGTTAGAGACACAAAGATGAGTGTCAAATGCACAGTATTTACAAGCTGGATGAGATGCCCCTAAGGTAAAAGTGTAAAGAGAAAAGAGAAGAGGATTTATAAATGGGGCAGGAGATGTCACTAGGGAGACTGAGAGATCACAGAGGTAAGTTTTAAGAAACAGGGAGTGGTCACCCGTGATAAAAGCTGCTGCAAGGCTGAGCAAGATGAAGACAGAGAAGTGACCCTGGATTTGGCTAAATATGGAGATGGCTGGTGATTTTAACAAGCACAGGTTCAGTGGTGGAGAGATGCCCGGTGAAGCAGGAGGAGAGAACGGGATAGGAGAGGAAACAGGCACGCAGATCACTCAACAGGTTTTGCTTAGGAACGTAAGGAAAAAGGACTGTAGCTGGAGGGGGACGTGGGACTGGGGAAAGGTCTGATGGAAAATACTAAGGAGCGCTTTCATGCTAATGGAAATGAGGCAGCAGAGAAGGGGAAACTGATGATGTACAGCAATGAGAGTCTACTTATAGGAAAGCACAAAGGGATGGGATTCAAAGCATGGCAGAGGGCTTGGCCTAAGATGGGACGG
Source organism: Eumetopias jubatus (assembly GCF_037043125.1). Classification (NCBI taxonomy): domain Eukaryota; kingdom Metazoa; phylum Chordata; class Mammalia; order Carnivora; family Otariidae; genus Eumetopias; species Eumetopias jubatus. The sequence continues at coordinate 51,601,306 of NW_028274812.1, forward strand.
GGCTACTCCAACCACTGTAACACAATACAGAAACTAGGTGCAGATAAGGACAGGCTCTGTTTTGAGAGGAACGATGAAGGGGGAGTTCACCTCAATGACACATTCTCAGTGAAGTACAAGCAAGCTCCATGGCTGAGATTGGGGTGCTGTAGATTTTAGGAGAAGACATGAAATGGTATGAAATGGTCCTTTTGGACCATTTGGCAATTCCACTTTTAGGTATTTGTCCAAGAACCCCAAAAACACCAATTCAAAAAGATGCACCCCTATGTTCATTGTAGCATTATTTACAATAACCAAGATATGGACACAGCCTAAGTGTCCATTGAGAGATGAATGGATAAAAGTGGTCATTTCCATATGGTCACTCCTCTCAAACGAATATATTGGAGAAACGTAGTAGAACTGTTTTGAGTGTCCTTTGGAGAAATGCAATCAGTTTAAAACAGAGTGTAATTAGTTACAACTTTTTCTCTTGCATGTTTAACTGCCTTGGTTGCAGCACAGGTGAATAGTTATTAATGTTATTTAAAATGTTATTAAAACAAAACATTTTGCCAAGTACCTTCTTCCGCTAGAGCCAAACACGCTTGTCCACTCTAAACCTGCTGTTAGAATGATGACCTTAGAAGGTTGTCTCACTAGTCTTGATAAACTAAAATGTTCTCCTCCCTTGCACACCCCTGTTCCAGTGGTGAGCAGAAAGGGAGAAAAACTGTTCCACTACCTTACAGCATGATCATTAAGCTGAGTGATGCCACCTACACATGTTTCCCATGTGTGGTGAGTTTTATAGTCTTTACTTTGTGAACGTCTCTTCTTTAAAATATCTGAGAAGGATATGATTCCCCTCCATGCGTACACACACACACACACACACACACACACACACTCACCACAATTTTAAATTGCACGTGTGTGTATGTATGTATGCATGTGTGCATGTACACAGCAGATCTATTATTAACTGTTGAAGATATCCTGTATCTTTTTTTCTTTCTTATAACAGGATTTAAATTCAATAAGCTTCAGCAAGAAAATTCAGCTTATCAAAATGTAAATGTAAAAAAAAAAGGTTAGAAGGAGCTTAACAAGGTCTTTCAGTTATAATTAGAAAACTCTTCCTAACATCTGAAGGGAGTACCTAGGTATCTCTTGTTGGCATTCTTCAACTGCCGATGTAACCAGCTATGTTAGAAACCAAAGGTACTTCTTAAAGACAAACCTCAAAGCATGCTAATATGTGAAGCCTAAAGAACAGTTTTTTAAATGAGCCTGAAAGCGAGTCAGGTGGGTTGCCTATAAAGCATCCATCTGTCTATACAAACCGATGATAAAATTCCTAACAACCTAGGGCAACAAAAGTAAAAAGAAACAAATGGGACGACATCAAACTAAAAAGCTTCTGCACAGGGAAGAAGACCCTCAACAAATGAAAGACAATCTATTGAATGGGAGAAGATATCTGTAAATGATATACCCAATAAGGGGGTAATACCAACAATATATTAAGAACTCACGCAACTCAATACCAAAAAAACAAACAACTGATTGAAAAGTGGGCAGAGGACCTGAAGAGACACTTCTCCAAGGAAGGCATCCAGATGGCCAACAGACATATGAAAAGATACTCAATCAACATCACTAATCATCAGGGAAATGCAAATCAAGACCACAATGAGATATCACCTCACATCTGTCAGAATGGCTAGTATCATAAGCCAAGAAATAACAAGTGCTGGTGAGGAATCAGAGAAAAGGGAACCCCTGTGCACTGTTGGTGGGAATGCAAAATGGTGCAGCCACTATGGAAAACAGCATGAATGTTCCTCAAAAAAGTAAAACTAGAACTACCATATGATCTGGCAATTCCACTTTTAGGTATTTGTCCAAAAAAACCCAAAAACACCAATTCCAAAAGATGTACCCCTATGTTCATTGTAGCATTATTTACAATAACCAAGATATGGACACAGCCTAAGTGTCCATCGATAGATGAATGGATAAAAAAGATGTCTCTCTCTCTCTCTCTCACACACACACACACACACACACACACACACACACACACACACACACAAAATGGAATATTACTCAGCTATAAAAAAGAATGAAATCTGGACAGACCTAGAGAGCATTATGCTAAGTAAAATAAGTCATAGAAAGACAAATATTGTATAATTTCACTTACATGTAAAATCTAAAAAACAATACAAATTAACAAAAAAACAAAACAGAAACAGACTCATAGATACAGAGGACAATCTGGTAGTTGCCAGAGGAGAGGGGGAACTGGGCAAATTAGGGGAAGGGGATTAAAAGGTACAAACTTCCAATTATAATATAAGACATGGAGGTTGCAATGTATAGCATAGAAAATATAGTTAATATTGTAACAACTTTGTATGGGTGACAGATAGTAGCTAGATTTACCATGATGATTACTTCGTAATATATATGAATGCTGAATCACTACGTTATATACCTGAAACTAATATAATATTGTACATCAACTACACTTCAATGACAAAAACACTCTATGAATGGTCCTGCTTCCCCCTAGGCCAACAAAGTAGCACCAACCTTTTTGATCTTTGCTGATGCATGAAGTGGTAGTAACCTACTATAATTTTATTTTTCTTATTATGAGTGAAGTTGAGCTCTTTCATATGTTTAGAATCCAGTTGCATTGCTTTCCCAATGAACTGTACATGTCATTTGCCCGTTTTTTCTCTTGAACTATTGGTCTCTTTATATTGGCTTAGTCCATCTAAAGGAAACACTGGCTCTTTACATCTAAAGGAAATTAGCATTTTTTGGTAGGTTTCAAATTTCTCCTTAGCTTATCTTTTGACTTAATTTGCTCTTTGTCTGTCTGTATTACATTTTTTTGGTAATGAGAGGAAAAAAATTCTTAACAACCTAATGTCAAGTGTCTTCCTGCCCACCCCAGAGGAGTAACATGAGGAGATTAAATTCTGTAAAGTTATCTTGAGTGCTTTAAAGAAAATGGTTCTAGAAATAATATTAACATTATATGATATCCACTGTAGTTTTAAAGTAAGTTGTATGCCCCAAGGACAACACCATGCTTCTCAATATAAAGTCTGTTTTAGCCACATTATTCATAAAATAATTGCTTTCAAAGTAGCTCCTCTTTCAGTTGTACAGTTTTGCTTTACCTTTCCATTATGTGCATGTTACACTTTTTCATGACCATCTTCTATCTTTTAATAGTCCTCCTTGCTTTTTAAATCACATACAGCTCCACATTCATTCTCTCTATCCCCTAGTATTATTAAAAATCACTTCACTTGGTCCTCATCTGTCAATAATGATTCCCATTACAGGGACAACGATGATAGAGGGCAAAAGAGTGGATGTTTCCTTTCCATCGGGGCAGTTTTCCACCTTTCCCAGGGTAACCCACCCCCAGAGAGATATGTACTGTTGGCACACAACTTACACAAGTGTTACAGGCTGAGTTGTGTCCCCCCCTCCCCCAAAAGATACGTTGAAGCCTTAAGCCCTGGGACCTGTGAATGTGACCTTATTTGGAAGTTGAGTCTTTGCAGATATAATCCAGTTAAGATGTAGTGCCACTAGAGTAGGGCAGCCCATAATCCAGTATGACTCATGTCCTTACAAGAAGAGAGAGAGAGTTGAAGGGAAAATGTCATGTAGACACAGACACAAGGGGAAAATGTCAGGCAATGTCAGAGGTAGAAATCGAAGTGCTGCAGTTGCAAGCCATGAATCACCAGAAATCTTCAGAAGCTACACAGCAAGTAAGGGTCCTCCCCTGGAGCCTTCAGAGGGAGCATGGCCCTGCTCATACCCTGATTTTGGACTTCGAGCCTCCAGAACTGGGAGATAATAAACCGCTGCTACTTTGAGCCACTTAGCTTGCGGTATTTTGTTACAGAAGCCCTAGGAAGCTAGTGCAACAAAGCAGAGCCAGTGAGAATGCCTTCAGAGAGATAACCTGAATTTAATCAAGGTTCTAATTGGTAAAAACAAGTGAAACCAATTGTAACTTTGTGTTTTAGTGATTGATAATAACCAATTACTTCTAACTCGCATTGTAGCCAATTTGAATACATCAAAACATATTAATGTCTTCACTGGTGACCAGAGCATTAGGTATAATAAAGGATGATGGAAATGCTTTAATGTTTTTACTTTAGAAATTTAAAATTTAAACTTATGCCACTGGCCAGAATCTCTAAATTCTATTTCCCTAACTCTCAATTTTTGCTTGGATTACTCTACTTTGATTTGTAAGTATTAAACCCAGTTCAAGGAGCAGGCATAAAGAGGAATATCTAAATACTCATAAGGTCCACAGTGGACTCTGTGGTTTATGTTATACATTGAGCTTACCCAGAATACTACAATGGGCTCAGCGAATTCAAAAGAAATAATCTGAGCCGCCTAAGAGCATCGCTGATAAGCTACATGCTACTAGGCTGGCATACTTGGTCCTATCAATTTTGTAATTCAGGGAAAAGGGGGAATTGGGTAGAACATGGGTAATAAATGAACTCATGCATTTATTAATTCATCCCACAAATATGTAGTGTGCCATGAGCAAAGCACTGGGGACACTGCGGTGAACAAGCTGCACATGGGGCTCTCAGGTCTCATGGCAAGAACTAATTGCATCATGAATGATTTCACTGCAATTGTGCTAAGTGCTACAAGGAAAAGCACAAAATGCCATTAAAACAAACACTGGAGGACCTTCTTTGAGCAAGTGAAAGTAGAGTGAGCTCTAAAGGCTGGCTAGGAATTAGGAGAAGATTGCAGTCCTGTGTTCCAGTGGGTGGAACAACATACGATTAAGCCTGTGGCAGAAGCAGCCTGATTTATTCAGGGAACTGTGAGAGGGTCAGTGTGTTTGGAGAGTAGCAATGGAGGATAGGAATGGAGTAAATGACAGGACATTAGAGGTAGGCAGGGGAGACCACGTAAGACCTACAGATTGCCTTGTACTTCCCTCCCACACCCACCAGGCTACCAACGAGCTTCTGGCTCCTCCAAAGTGGGTGAATAGGGAAGGTCTCACTTGATGTGGTGAGCTCCAGAGTGGACCCTATGATCCCCACCTTTCCCTCTTGGTGTTCACCCCATAGTGTGATACTCTCTGCTTTGGGGTGAACTGTCTTCCCCAAAAGATAGATTGCAGGCCTAATCCCAATACCTGTGAATGTATAATCTTATTTGAACATAGGGTCTTTGCTGATGTAATCAAGTTAAAATTTCACACTAAATTAGGATGGGCCCTAATGCAATATGACTAGTGTCCTTGTGAGACCAGGGAAATCTGACACTGACATAGACACAAGAAGGAAGAAGGCCATGTAACCACAGAGGCAGAGACTGAGGTGCTACTGTTGCAAGCCAAAGAACATGAAGGATTGCTGGCAAACTATCAAAAGCTAGAAAAAAGCAAGTCAGGATTCTCACCTATCAGTTTCAGAAGGTGCCTGGCCCTACCAACAACTTGATTTTGGACTTCCAGTCTCCAGAATAGTGAGATAATAAATTTCTTCTGCTTTAAGTCACCCAGTTTGTGCTATTTTGTTACAGGAGCCCTAGCAAACTGATACCGATTTCCCTTGTGTGGGGGTGAGATCTATGACTTGCTTCTAAACAATGGGATATGGCAAAGGGATGGGCCATCACTCCCACAATTACAAGACTCTCTTGCTAGCAGACTCATTCTAGAGACTCACTTTCCCTTGCTGGCTGTAAAGAAGCAAGTTACTAAGAGTCCCAAAGTCACAAAAAACTACAAAGAATTGAATTCCACCAACAAACACGCAAGTAGGGAGCAAATCCTTCCCTAGTCAGACCTCGGATGAGACTGCAGCCTGACCCGATATCTTGCAGCTCTGTAAGACTCTATGCAGAAAATCCAGCTAAGCTGTGCCTGGACTTCCAACCCACAGACACACAGATGACCCACAGACACACAGACATCGTAGGATAGTAAACACATGTTGTCTTAGGCTGTTTTTAATAATTTGTTACACAGTATGAAAAACTGATACACTTATACTGTAGCATAGCAAACTGACTTTGCATTCTCTCTGGGAATGAAAAATGTTGAAAGCTGACTCTATGGGTGCTTTCATGCATGCTTCAGAAGTTCCCGTCACTGGGGACTCTCTCACAGTTCCTTTGGTGTGGGCCAAGCATCTTTTCTTATCAGTTTCTTGCAACTCCTTCCTTAGGAATCCAGTGATCACCTCCTGGTTCTTGCTGCTAGGGTCCCTCTGGCCAGTACTGAGGTCAATCCCATGCTACTACCCTCCCTCATGAAGCCTACATCTGGTCACCAGTAAACACTCAAAGATCCTTTGGCCTGGGGTGCCCGGGTGGCTCAGTCGGTTAAGTGTTTGCCTTATGCTCAGGTCATGATCCCAGGGTCCTGGGATCCAGCCCCGTATCAGGCTCCCTGCTTGGCCAGGAGCCTGCTTCTCCCTCTCCCTCTGCCCCCCTCCCTTGTGATCTTTCTCTCTCTCTCGTGTCAAATAAATAAATAAAATTAAAAAAAAAAAAAAGGATCTTTTGGCCCAACCATATCTAGGAGGGCAGGCCCTTCCCAACATAGCAGCCCTCTCCTCAGCCCATCCCTCTACTTCAACTTTGCTATATAGCAATCCAAAGTTAACAGCTCTATGCGGTCCCTCCAATAGCAGAATATGAGGATTTGATCTGTGATATCTATTGTGTTGGAAATTCCATCAGAATGGAGGCAGCAGAAGTACCATTTTAGCAACTTGTTACTTTGAGTATTCACAAGTCATAAAACAAAAAAAAGATACAATTTAGTGCTAATGCTACTATTAATTTCTAGCTGACATTTTAAAAATTAGCTTGTCAAGACTATGAACCCTATTTTGGGGCACCTGGGTGGCTCAGATGGTTAAGTGTCTGCCTTCGGCTCAGGTCATGATCCCAGGGTCCTGGGATCGAGTCCTGCATCGGGCTCCTTGCTCCTTGGGAGCCTGCTTCTCCCTCTGCTTCTCTCTCTCCCCCTCTCTCTATCCCTCTGTCTCTCATGAATAAATAAAAATCTTTAAAAAAAAAAAAAGACTATGAACCCTATTTTAAAAATAATGATTAAATACCCTAAAACAAATTTATGTATTGCAAGGTGACAGAAGCCAAGGAATCAAAGTATTTTGCATTACTGGGTGCCTGGGTGGCTCAGTCAGTTGAGTGCCTTCAGCTCAGGTCATGATCTCAGGGTCCTGGGATCGAGTCCTGCATCGGGTTCCCCACTTGGCGGGAAGCCTGCTTCTCTCTCTCCCTCTGCCCCTCCCCCACCCCCACTCGTGCTCTCTCTTGCTCCCTCTCTCTCAAATAAATAAATAAAATAGTTAAAAAAATTTTTAAAAAGTCTTCTGCATTATTTAAAAGCTCCTCTTATGGGTGGCAAAATGCAAAACTAAACTATTTAAAACACAAAATTTATTCATTCATTTATTGAAATGTTTATTAAGCACCTTCTAAGTGAAATTCTATTTTAAACTTTTAAAATATTTAATTTTGATCTTACTTAGCCAGATTGCTTAAAAAAGGCAGATGTATAAGAAGAAAAATGGGTATCAGGTAAAATTTTAGAGATGCTTATTATTCCAAAATTACCTGAAAAAGCATTGCTGTAATATCTAGACAGAGTCTGCATGATGTCTTTCGAGTGCTGGGTCCATGGTGCTATCTTTCTGTAGGTTTTTACACGATGAA